>NC_056739.1:169073055-169438055 GCF_019279795.1 Protopterus annectens
GGTGTGGTGCCAGTTCACTCAGTAGTTCATGTAGATCACAGCCAGAGATACTGTCAGGTCCCATAGAAGCTGTATTCTTGGCCTTGGGCAGTGCTGTTTTAACCTGTGCAGCAGTAATACTCGGTGCCTGGGAATCTACTGCTATTGTAATTGGTCCTTTTGGGGGGAGAAAGGGGTGAAGTTGGCACTGAATCTGTCAGCCAGTATATTGGCAATATCTGTTGGCTAGTATATTGGCAAGGGTCTATATTAGATCACCGAATGCTTAGGTAAGCGAACGGTGATTAATCAACCCCATGTAAGCGAAAGCTTACAAAACCGAACTTTCAGAACAGCGATTTTTTTCCAAGGGAAAAAATATCGCTGTTCCAACAAAAAAAAAAAAGAAAGCACATTAAAACATGTGCCCCCCACACCCCCCTACTTTAATATACCAACTCAGAGACCGCACTACAGTGCTGAAAATGGCAAAGTACCAAAGTGGCCAAGCGAATTCTTTCCCAGGGAAAGAATTCACTTACATGCTGCTTCAATATTTTGCAGTTTTGGTTTTGTCAGTTCGACCAAGTCGCATTCGAAAACATGCATCTTCGGTCTGCTGATAGGAACCCTATTGGCAATATCTGTTGGCTCGGTATAGGAGGTACCATTGTGCAGTAGCTCAGAGCAAATCTGGGTATTGCTGTGGAGATTCTTTACATAACTATAGAAGGCCTTGTGGTTGTCTTTACTAACTGCTGCAACTCTGTTTTCATAGCTAGCTTAAGAGGATTTGATGAGGGATCTATATATATATATATATATATATATATATATATATATATATATATATATGTGTGTGTGTGTGTGTGTGTGTTGTGTGTGTATATATATATATATATATATATATATATATATATATATATATATATGAATATATGTATATGTGTGTGTGTGTGTGTGTGTGTGTGTGTGTGTGTGTGCGTGTGTGTGTGTGTGTGTGTGTGTGTGTGTGTGTGTGCGCGCGCCCTGTAATGAGCCGTCATCTAATTCAGTACTAATTCCTGCATCATGATTACCGCTTCCTGGAACACTGTCTGTCTCTTGCTTCCCTGAACTGGAAGAAACCAAGTATAAAAAGTGGGTATATTGTCTTGTATGATTTTAACAGCAGTCTACAAGTTTTGCTCATGGTGACCTCTACAATGTGGACTCTTGAATAGGCAGCATTGCTTAGTAGTGAATAGATTGCAAGTTAAAGAAGGTTTTAGATTATCCTAAAATATTTTGAGGATTTGTTATCACTTTTTCAGGGACAGTAAATTTTTTGGTAGGGTGGGTAACCCAATTTTAGTACATTTGTCAGTCTTGCATACATTTTGGACAGTCTCATATTGAATAGGTTTGGCATCAGTGATACTTTTAAATGAGATTTTCAAGTATACCCAGCTTAGAGAGTCTTAAGTATACCGAGCCTAGACAGTCCTAAGTATACCCAGCTTAGATAGTCCTACGTATACCCATGTTAAATAGTCCTAAGTATACCCATGTTAAATAGTCCTAAGTATATCCAGCTTAGATAGCCCTAGGATTGTAAGTTTTTATTTCTGCCAGGTAAGGTCCTTCATTTTCATGATCACTTTTGTTGTATTGGTGTGGTTTGTTTTCATTTATATAAATGTATGATTGCCTATGTCTTAGTGATGACTTAATAAAGATAATGTTTCTTGTTTAAACTAAAAAAGGGCAGGGAATGAACAATTTATGTAATGTTGCTTAGGTTATATGATATATAGCAATATACTTGAAGTATAATGTTTGTAGAAGTGAACTTGTTAATACAGTTTGATTACTTTTATAAAAATGTAAATTTGCCTGTGTCACAAGTGTTAATTCAATAAAGGTGTCTAAAAATAATAAAAAAAATGCTCATTGATTTACATTCTGCATTTTTTGTTCGGTTAATGGGGGGATGATTGCTATTTATTCTTTTATTTTTTTAAGAGCGTACAGATAAATGTAAGGGAATTATTAGTCGTTATATGGCAAATTACGGGCCAGTCTATGAGGTAGAATGATCCCAAACAATGATTGTTGATGGTTTTCTTTTACAGTACTTATTTCTGCGGACTACGTTGACAAAAATGCCGTTTTAACTTGTCGTCCATTATCACTGCATATTTTATGTTAAATAAGGGTTTGGTTACTATCTAGGCTATGAGACTGGCTGGGCATTTTTTACCGACTGTTAAAATTATTTATCAAATTCTTTGATGTGTCAGATGAAGGAGCTGCCTGAGATTGGAATTTTGAGCCACTCAGGATTAAGGCGTTCTAAATATATTAATTCACGTTCGATGTAAGAACAAGATCAATCAGTGATAACAGTGAGAAGATACTTTGCAGCTTTGAATTTGAAATAGCTGTGCTCTAAACACGGGAGATTTGAGACTTTTATCAGAAAGGAACATGAAGACTGCGTCCATCCCTTTGGAATCTGGTGACTGCCTTTAAAGAGCAGGAGGTGATCTTTGCTAGCTACATACAAGGCTACCCTTCTGAATTTATGGTCCGCATGACCTTTCCGTGGTTCCAGTTGTACTGTTTCTAGTGCTTGGGTGATGGAGTGTTTTGCCACCTGTCAAGATTTGCCTGGAGGCTACTGTTAAGAGATTGTTATGGGGTTGAGGGGCTAGGATGAAGGTAAACACTGTCAGTGGTAGCATGTTAACAAGTCTTTCTCAGGTGTGTAAAGGTACATGGAGTCTTCTTTCTGCTTGTCTGTAGAGGGGATTTGTGGAAGGCATTGTTTTTGCAAGTTTGCTAGGAGTGTGACATATCAATGCATTCATTTTGTTTGCTTGGCTGGAGGTGCCTGGAAGGTTTTTACATTTTCCTGAGGTTAGGGGTATATGATACTGCTTATTTTTGTGTTTACAAAGGTGCATAAAGGTGCTTGTTTTGTGTGTCTTTGCCTTGAGTGGAGATACGGAAGTATGGATGATTTTGTTTTCATATTTGTCTGGGTGGGTAGTGTGAACATAGCCATTTATGTTTGCGTTTCACTAGGGCTGATGGTGCACAAAGATGGTTTTGTTTTTGACTAGAATGGGTGAGTGATATAATTTTTGTGTAGTACTGAGGTAGACAATGCCTGCACATTTTTGGTTCATTGCTTACCTTGGGTAGATGTACATAGAGTTGTTTACTTGTCTGCTTATCTTTGGTGGAGGTGGTGTTTGTCTTTGAATTTCCAGGGTGGTGTTGCATAGTGGTAGTTAGGGTAAGAGATGCATGGTATTGTTTGTTTTTTAACATGTCTGTGGTAGTATTTGTGGTGGAGCTGTTTGTTTTGTGTTTGTGTGGGATGAAGGATATACATAGTGTTCGCTTGAGAAGAGGGGTTCAAGGAGGTAGTTTTAGACTGGCTTGGAAGTTGTGTGTGGAAATGTTTGGTTTTGTGTTTATCTTTAGTGAAAATTTATACAGAAATACCTTCTGTGTATTTGCCTGGGTGGGGTAACATGGGGTATTTGTTTTTATATTTGCTTTGCAAGTCCTGAAGGCATTTGTTTTTTCTTGGATGATACATGGAAAGTTTTGTTTTGCCTGACTCCTAGAAGCTGAGAAAGATACCCATCATATTTTGATTGTTACTCTTCCTGGGTCTGTACCTTCTGAATGTTACCCACTGTCACAGTCATGACCCTGCTTGAACAGGTTGATATTAGATCGGTTTTGAAAGAGATGGGGAAGCTCCTCCTCACTTGTGAAACTTAAATTTTTATCTCTCTGGGATATAGAAGGGGGAACACAGAAGCCTAGTTTCTGCCTTTTATGTTTCCAGTTAGAAATTTAAACTTACTTTGTACAAATTGTCTGTTACTGACTGGTTCAGTAAGCAGTCTGAATAATGAATTTCAGTATCGCAAATGACTGCACTTCTAAAATGTCTGCACACTGATAAACAGGCTGGTTTCAACTCTCCCATTGTGAAAACAAAAACTGAGAAAAAAGGGCCATTTAAACTGTCAGTATAGGTAAAATTCAGTTACTGGCAGTAATTACTGCCTGTATGCCAGCAAATAAGGAATTTTGAAAAAACTAAAAGAAAGTCAACCAGAAAATGAGAAGATAAAACTTTGACTGTGAAGAATCCTGCAGCTGTCCACCAAAAAGCAGTTCACTTTTCAGCTTTGGTACAGGAGATAACTTCCAGTAATTTAGACGAAAAAATAAATTAAAATGTACTCATAGGGTTTAAAATAAATGAAACATGAAATGCGTATATCTACTCATAATAAAAGGCTGGAAAAATGAAGCGGCTTTAACTAGCTATAAAGATGAACTGATAAACCTTCAAACACCAAAGGCTGCAATGAAGAATGACTATGAGGCTCATCAAGAAGACATTTTTCAAAAAAATATAATTAGAAGACAAGGCACAGAGAAAACCTAAGATTTTCTGCTGTGGATGAGAAATTGGAAGGAAGAGACTGTACTAATTTTATGAAACTACAAATAAGCAAGTAGACTGGTTTCCTATAATACGATTTAACTGAAAAGGCACATTGTGGGTACACTCCAAACTTGGTCATGAGAAAACAGCCAAGACTTATATTATTAAAGGTGCAATCATATTAGCAGAAAGAGTTGATCCTAACAAAACTGTGTTAGAAAGGAAAAGTATCAAAAATGAAGACAGCAGGGTGTTTGTGGAAAATTATTATTCACTGTACACCAGGTTAAAGAGCAGCAGATTTATGCCAACAATCAAAAAAATTTGAAAGGAATGTATGAGATTCAAGCTGCTGTATCCAGCTATTTTCAGATTTTTTTTCTGAATGATCAAAGACATTTTTATGTGCATAGGCTAATGAGTGATACAACAAGTAGAAAGGGAACCTGCTTTTCATTCTTCTGACAGTGAAGCCCAGAGAGACACTTTGCCAATGAAACCTTTAACAGTGTTCCAAAGGAAAATGTTTGGGAGGTAGAAAAATCACAGGAGCTAACTAAAATATTCAGGAGTACCTCAGACTTGAACCAGAGACTGATGGTGGGAGATGGAGATGATCAGGAAGACCAGCAGCACTGAAATTAATGATTAAATGGAAGACTTCTTCTTCTTCTTCTTCTTCTTTGGCTTCTTCCCAGTTAGGGGTCACCACAGTGGATCACCTGTCTGCTCATGATTGGCAGTGGAGTTTTTACGGTGTCGAGTTGCCAGTCCGGCGCCCAACCTTCCACGGAAGGCACACACATGCACACACTCACACCTAGGGCCAATTTAGAGTATCCAATCCACCTAAGGCATGTCTTTGGGATGTGGGAGGAAACCGGAGCACCTGGAGGAAACCCACGCGACCACAGGGAGGACATGCAGACTCCACACAGAAGGCACCCCAGCCAAGGATCAAACCGGAAAACCTCTTGCTGTGAAGTGGCAACGCTAACCTATAAAATATCAATTCCACTGGATATAGGAACAAATGTGACATAAGGATTAGCAAGAAAATGGGAAGAGGAGTGGCCAAGATGAACTGTTATGATTAGTGAGATAACTGGCAATTCAAATTAAGAGAGAACTGCATTAGACAAAGTTGTCTGGCTGAGGTTACATAATGAAAATATTTGAATATATTCCTGTTTATGTATATAGTTGTTTGAAGACTTTTTTGTTTCATAATATTCTGATGGAATAAATATTCTTTTATGAAACATACATGAACTAAGTATTAAAGTAATAGTAAATGTAAGGGAGATGAACAAGAAAGGAGCGAATGAAAAGAATAGCGCTTAACACAAAATGGGAAGGGGCTAACCATTTCTAAATGAAATAAAATCATGTGTGTACATATTTGTGACGGCTAGAACCACTGATACTGGCAGTGCAAGTAACCCATTTAGAGGATACAGACCTCTATACGCTGACAGGCATCAGGGTTTTTGTGGTTAGGTTCCTATCTCCACCCTGCTGACTAACATGAGTGTCCATATCATTACAATGACATTCTAAGCACTGTACATGCTCCCACAGTCATACCTACAAAAAGTATCATCGCTAGTTTGGAAGAACAAGAACATGATCCCCAAGCCTGCAGCCACTGTTATTGTGCAAGTTTCTGTTTGCATGGGATCAATTTGGTCAACAGGGCTCACCATTTCCCTCCTCTGGGATGGACAAACTGGTGTAAGCCATTCACTCCCACCCTCTCCTGCCCATCACTTCCAGTGTCCAAGCTGTTACTCTGAATCAAGTTGTCTGATCATAGTCAGTGTTTCATCTCTATATACCTCAGAGCCAGACTAGAACAATGAACTGATTATGGTTTATTAGTCACAGGGCACATCCTTTTCCCCTTCTGAGAGATAGGAAGACTTTACTCATGCTGTTGATTTCATTTAGATGCCAACTAATGCACCAGGATATTATTGCAAACATAAATGGCTGTTATGTAAGAATGAAGGGATATTTAGGCGCAACTATGCTTAGTATTTAATGTGTATGTTCCACCAGGAAGAGCACAAAATGAATCCAGAGCTATGGCAACAGAGGTGATTCATTTTCAGGAAACCACAGTTATTTATACAGGGGACTGGGATGTAGTTACAACTACAACAGAAGTGAGAATAAGTCCTAGAATGTGATATGCTGTGTATGTGGGAAGGTATATAATGGCTTCCATGAAAACAATCAGTTTAACATTAATATCTGATACTAAAGTATAAAGAGAACAGTATCTCTTTCAGATCGTATTTTACTACAATGTCAAATTAACTGTGGTGTACCCTTATGCCTGGAAACCACAGGATCCAATTGTTATTTTAAAGCATTTAGTTTCATGAGCTTGCTGAAATTAAATTATCAGTCTTGAGCGGAACAGACATCATTCTTACCAGACTGGGATGACTTTAAGAACCGACTTTGAACAGAAGTTAAGAAAACGACTGTGACACTAATATGGTAAGGTAAGGTCAGGGCCCAGAGATCAGATGAGGAGAAGCTGGGGCAGTTACAAGACAGAATGGCAGTTGGGAGAGACAACCTGTCTAAGGAGACAGGAAAAGTAGACAAGTAACTAGACAATAACTGAGAGTTTTAAAGGCAGTCATCAAAAGGGTAAAGATTTCTATAACTCACCAGATTAGAGTAAGGCAGCAGAGCGTGCAGCAAACAACAGCACATATTAGAAAGTAGGGCAGTGCTGAGATAACTAGAGGCAATGTTCATAGCTTAGTGTTTTAGGCAATATGATGAGTTATATCAAATCCAAATGAAATGAGGGTGGGGAGAGAAAGTCAAGATCATCTACCAAATTTAGGATTCCTTCAGTTTAGTCAAACTGAGTGAGATGTTTTGATGGTATCAGTCATAATGGAGGAAAGTTTAGGTATTTAGTGAACAGAATCATGAAAAAATCACTGGTAGTCAATCTGCTGAGCAATTTCTAAATTGTGAAAAAAGAGGAAGCTGTGGTCAACCTATGTGAACTATTTAGCACAGTGATACAGGAGAAGTGTAATATAAGAGAAGGGAAATGGTTTGAGTCTTCTGCTATTGTATAGATGTATTCTGCTGTTAAACTATGAATAGTTACTATTTATTATTATGAAAACAAAGACAGTGGTGAAATCAGCATGAACAATGATGATCAATGTGGACTTGTAGATCGTAGACAAACATTTGCTAATATATAAATTAGCAACAGCACTATTAATAACACAGGGAATCAGGACAATCCTTACTGCAGTAAGGTTAGATGCAGGAAGAACATTCTATCAAGTGCAATGGTTCTATTTTATGAAGGCACTGCAACAGTATGGCTTATTGGTTAATTGTTTAAATTGCTGTGTACATTGTATAATAAGCCTAAAGCAGAAGTTAAAATACACACAGAAATTATGCTACCTATAACAATAAGTAGAACTAAGCAGGAATGTTTATAGTCACTGTTGTTTGCTTTCTCTTTAGAGCCATTAAGGGCTTTAATCAGAATAGATAATCTAAAGGAATATAGAATAACGGGAGAATAATTCAGAATGTTATTATTTACAGATATTTTGATTTACTTGACAGAATCTAAGAGGGCACTGAGATTTTGTTTTATGTATCAGACTAGTGGTGGGTCAGTACATCAGGTTAATAAAATTTTGAGAAGAAGGGAAGAAGTATGAATACTTGTAGAATAATAAATATTTACGGATTTGATTAGAAGGTGATTTGGAAGGGTCAGTAACTACAATTTATGAAAAGCTAAAAAGTAGAATAAAGAATCACCTTTAAAGAGGAACATTGTTACACTGGAAAACTTAGAAAAATAATATGTACAAAAGAAAAAAAGACAAAATGAACAAAACTGTACATTTCTTGGGGTTCAAGCAATTCTGTAATATATGTTTAATATTTAAGAATGTTATTTCTAAACTTTTTGAATAAAATTCATACCTTAGGCCAAATCTGTGGTTAATATTTTCTTTTATTTTTCAGACTTGTCTGTGCAGTTAACGTTGTCGCCTCACAGCAAGAGGTTCTCCGATTCGATTCTCGGCTGGGGTGCCTTCTGTGTGGAGTTTGCATGTTCTCCCTGTGTTCGCGTGGGTTTCCTCCGGGTACTCCGGTTTCCTCCCACATTCCAAAGACATGCATCTGAAGCATTTCTCCCCGGGCCTCCACTGAAAACAGGCTCTGTGGAACCTAGTCGGACATTCCCGGTCAACAAATGTTAAATAAATAAATAAAAATAAAATAAAATACTTCCTTGTTATACATACAGCTAAAAGTTTTTATAAATTCAGGAAAAGGAGATGTTATTCCACTATGTTGTGAAAACTTTCCTAGATAGAGCTAAAATAATCTATAATAAAGATGTTTTACATGAGCCAATATATGCATGCAGCAGATCATTAAATGAATGAGTTCAGACAGACAAATTAAAATTGTCCCAAGAGATTGAAAAATATTATATATCACAATAATATTTAAGAATTTTATTACAATAACAAAACATATGCTGCTAATCTGCTATAAAATTTGTCTTATGTCTCCAAGAGAGGAAGTTATTTTTCTAAGCATCAGACTAATACTGTGTGAATAAATTTCCAAGTATATATTTCACAAAACAAGGATGAAGATGTCCCAAATGCAGCACTTAACAGACCTTTCCTTGGTACCCATGTTAAGGTAAGTACTCTTTAAAAATTCATTCTTTCTGTTAATAGCTTGCTTTACTATCCAAAAAAATTATATTAAATAGAAAATAAGATATGGAATTATAGTTTTTAATATCAACACAATAGGTAAAAGTTAGGGGGATTCCGCCATACATGCAGTAGGATTTCTTATTCTCTGACAGTTGAAATGTTTCTCAAGTGTTATAATTGTAGCCAATCTTTATTATGAAGATTATGAAGATTATATTTGCTTTATAAATCACATACAGCTAATACAGTTGTAATCTTCAAATGATTATGCCAATAAAGTGAATTCTTTCTTCTCTACTCATATTTAATTTGTTTTATTCATAAACACTATGCATCAGATTTGGAGGCAATGGCGTCCTTTGCAAGGGATTTTGAATGCCATAAAACATAGCATAAAGTACTGTCTGAGTAGCAAACAACACTAAAACCACACAGCAGGATCATGCAAGACTCCCTACAGAACATGTTTCATGGTGCCCCAACCAGCTACCCCTATAGTAATTAGCCACAACCTGTTATTCCTCACTCACATAAAATACAATAGTGCTGCATGCATTTGGTGCATAGAATGAGTTACCCAACTCCAGTGGCACATGAATAACTACAAAAGCTTTCATTGCCACAGCAATCACTCTCCTCTACTACTGCTGCTCAGAAAGCTGATCACTGAGCAGTATACTAGCACTGTCTCACAGGGCAGGCTAATCTGCTAACACATATTACCTTGTCCCACCTCCCACGATGCTGACAAGCTCTTGCCAATGGGAGTAAACACAGCAGCAAATCCCATCATTACCATGACATAGTAATGACCCCGATGCTCCCAGCATACAGAATGGCTGTGATGCGTTCAGGAATCACAGTCATTCACGCTAGCAGTAAGGGTGTAGTACTGTCAGGAATCACAGTCATTCATGCTAGCAGTAAGGGTATAGTGCTGTCAGGAATCACAGTCATTCGTGCTAGCAGTAAGGGTGTAGTACTGTCAGGAATCACAGTCATGCATGCTAGCAGTAAGGGTATAGTGCTGTCAGGAATCACAGTCATTCATGCTAGCAGTAAGGGTGTAGTACTGTCAGGAATCACAGTCATTCATGCTAGCAGTAAGGGTGAAGTACTGTCAGGAATCACAGTCATTCATGCTAGCAATAAGGGTGTAGTACTGTCAGGAATCACAGTCATTCATGCTAGCAGTAAGGGTGTAGTACTGTCAGGAATCACAGTCATTCATGGTAGCAGTAAGGGTGTAGTACTGTCAGGAATCACAGTCATTCATGCTAGCAGTAAGGGTGTAGTACTGTCAGGAATCACAGTCATTCATGCTAGCAGTAAGGGTGTAGTACTGTCAGGAATCACAGTCATTTATGCTAGCAGTAAGGGTGTAGTACTGTCAGGAATCACAGTCATTTATGCTAGCAGTAAGGGTGTAGTACTGTCAGGAATCACAGTCATTCATGCTAGCAGTAAGGGTGTGGTACTGTCAGGAATCACAGTCATTCATGCTAGCAGTAAGGGTGTAGTGCTGTCAGGAATCACAGTCATTCACGCTAGCGGTAAGGGTGTAGTACTGTCAGGAATCACAGTCATTCATGCTAGCAGTAAGGTTGTAGTACTGTCAGGAATCACAGTCATTCACGCTAGCAGTAAGGGTGTAGTACTGTCAGGAATCACAGTCATTCATGCTAGCAGTAAGGGCATAGTACTGTGTAAGGCAGCCGGGTACTGTACAGCAAGTCTTATTACCAAATAGCTATTGTAGCTGGAAGCGGCTGCCTTAAACAGTAGCGGCATGTGGTGCTGTCCAGCTATACAGAGCTACTTTTATTCGCATTCAGGGCAGTTCCTGGTAGGCTTTAGCATACTTGAATCTCCTGTGTATCATTTAAGAAAATAGGATGGTGTCTCTACACTCCACAAGAGTATGTTGATCCAATTATTTGAATTGCAGTAGTCTGTGGTGGCATAGAAAAAGTACTGCACACTATCTTACTGAACACCAGGGCCCAAATCCTAACATTACCTGAATGATCCTTAGCCTGCTAGCCACTGCCATATAGCCGTTGCTGAACACCGTTTATTATATGCATCTGTGATATTAGACTACTGACTTAAGTACTACTGTTGTGTAAATATTTATTTCATATATCTCTATATGTTTCTTGCTTATTGGCATTTATATCTTATTTAGAAAATTGCTGCATGTTATGCATTTGCATATAAATAATGTGACTGCTAATGTTGCTATTTTCAGGAGTATGTTATATGAATTCTTAAGTCTGTATTGCATCTGTTGTCTTTGCCTTAGAGTTATCTCCCCGACAGCCAGGACTCTACTGAACATGGGACTTCTCAGCTGGGTATTGCCACTTAACAAATCTAAATAAATAGATAAAGAATGCATTATGTACTGGATACATGTGAAATAACCACACCAAACAATACAGACCACTGCTTAAACGAATCCACAGGAGGCAGACAGTTGTAGAAACACTTCTTTAATACGAACAGACTAAGCGCTTTCACCAAACACACTTTGGCATCTTCAGAGTCAAATATTCTAAGACACAGACAAGACTTATATACCCACTGATTACAATAATTAAATAATTAACTAACTAATTATTCAATCATCTCTTAAACACATACATACTACTCAGTAATACTCAAAAATATTACATACAACTATATATAAACTCATATATATATATGAATATAAATATATGCAAAACTTATTACAATCTAACCAAATACATTTAAGGTGTAAAAATATTATACAATAAATAAAAATATATATAAATACAATAAAAAATTAAAATAAAATAAGAAATGTAGAATATATGCTAATACAAAAATCCCCAAATTGACTCTATATAATTCCATATAATTCATAATCATTGTACACAAAACCATATATACATCCATACATATAAAATCATTTAATTTCATGTAATGTATAAAAAATATACAATATAGACCTTGATCTTTGACATTATAAATATAACAATTCACTGTGCATATCATATCAAATAAGATTTCTGCCTCAAGGCCGGCTTCAAGGAAACACAATCATTTAAGCCAGGCTGCTTCAAAGCATTCAGCCTAAGCTGCCATTCCGCTTCAAGAAGAATGCCCTATACTTGCACTCCGTCAAATGTTCTGGTTTCAAGAAGTTTGTGTTTTTCATTATTGACCGGGTGGTCCTTGATCAGGGTGGTGATATTGGGAACTGGGTAGCTCTTCTTATTTTCTTCTTATTTGATATGATATGCACAGTGAATTGTTATATTTATAATGTCAAAGATCAAGGTCTATATTGTATATTTTTTATACATTACATGAAATTAAATGATTTTATATGTATGGATGTATATATGGTTTTGTGTACAATGATTATGAATTATATGGAATTATATAGAGTCAATTTGGGGATTTTTGTATTAGCATATATTCTTCATTTCTTGTTTTATTTTCATTTTTTATTGTATTTATATATATTTTTATTTATTGTATAATATTTTTAGAACCTTAAATGTATTTGGTTAGATTGTAATAAGTTTTGCATATATTTATATTCATATATATATATGAGTTTATATATAGTTGTATGTAATATTTTTGAGTATTACTGAGTAGTATGTGTGTGTTTAAGAGATGATTGAATAATTAGTTAGTTAATTATTTAATTATTGTAATCAGTGGGTATATAAGTCTTGTCTGTGTATTAGAATATTTGACTCTGAAGATGCCAAAGTGTGTTTGGTGAAAGCGCTTAGTCTGTTCGTATTAAAGAAGTGTTTCTACAACTGTCTGCCTCCTGTGGATTCGTTTAAGCAGTGGTCTGTATTGTTTGGTGTGGTTACCTCTTGTCAGCCCTGGATTGGGACATCATTTGGATTTACATGTGAAATAACCTATATTTCAAAGTTGAATTCCAATAAATATTTTTTTTAAATTGCTTTTCAGGACTTTGTTAGGTAAGGAAGGAAATGTGCAAGGAGTGTTTGAGCAGACATCCATTTCCTTTCAAAATTAAAATTGTAATTTTAATGCTACAAGAATGAAACCATCAATGTAGATTTACCTCTAATGCTCTGGTGGTTCTGTAGTTTATTACTTCTGCTTACGTGATGAAAAGAATGCACAAACATGAAAAAGGTGATTATAGCAGTTCTGAAGCTGCCACAAGGTCAGGCTGAATACTAGTTTGAGGGCAGTCTTCAAACATGAAGTCTTTAGTATAAACAGAAATGGTTTGCCATTTTAATAAAAATGGAGGCATGTTTCAAGTCCAAAGAGACTGTTTTTATTCATTTCCTGCTGCTACAGTCAAAAGTTACTTTGATTTTTCTGGAATGGTGGGCCTAGACCTTGCCAGGCTAAGAAAAGAAGGCCTGAGGACCACAATAATTATCACTAAACAGCATCAAAAGTAATAACTACATGTGTCTTGGCACTCTCTCTGTCTGAAGTGGTCAGTGAGTTACTACAAGTGAGGAAGAACCACAGGACTAGAAAGTTTTTTTTTTTTTTTTTTTTAGATAAACTTTGCTCCCCTGCCTGCTGACTATCAAGCTTTCCCTTGAAAAGACATTGTCCATGCATCACTCTGCCTGGATGAGTCCTCCCAGAGCTGAGTTGAGAGCTGTCCAAGAGAGGATGGTGTCATTCTGCCAACCATAAGGGTACTTTGAACTCTAACCAGCATCCTGGTAGAAAGCATCTGCATGGCATAACCCCATCCCCTGAGTAGAGAGGAGACAGGTGAACCAATGAACCATGTCACTGCTGTGGCCTACAATACCCCGCCTTTGTGAATGTGTGTTTCCATACAATAACTGTTTAGACTACCACCCACCTATGGATGGGTGGGTCTAACATCCTTACCCAGGCCACCCCTCTGCATTGCTACCCCTCCTGCAAGAGTGTTCCAGTCATCTGTTTCTACAATATTTCTAACTACATTTCTAGTCATATAATGCTTGACGATGTCTTTGTTCACATTGCAGCCTGACAAATAAAGCAAAAGTATACTTCTTTTCCCTCAATTTGCAAGGAGTTGTAGCACAATGTCTGAAATAATTTCACAAAACGTAATTCTATTTTCTATCTTAGGTTGCATAGAAGCAATATTTTAAATAATTCTAGTTGAAGAAATTCATATGGACACTTCTGCTTTAGCACTATACTTAAATCTGAGTCCTAATTAAAGCATGCACTTCTTTAATGTTGTACTCCAGATCGGCAATGGGGCTTGTTGGTACAGGGTTATGATTCTTGCATGGAGTATGAAAGGTCCTGATTCAAATCCTGAACAAACCTGGCATTTTGAATAATGGTGCTGGAATTAATATAAACCCAGCAGAAAAAGGATCAGAAAGTAGGGATAACAGTATCTGTAAACCATCAAGTATTTACTAAAAAGACTGCAGTTGCAGTCAACAGGATAACAGATTTTGGGAAAAAGGAAGTCTGTCTACCATTCTGTGAGGTAATAGCCTAGCTATGTCTGAAACAGTGCATGCAGTTCCAGAGAATGTAGAGGAACAGAGATATAGCAGTTTCGGAAAATATACAAAAGAAACCAACAGCAATAATAAAGGCCATGGAAACTAGACTATGGGGAAAGGAAGGATGATATGTGATATTTTTCTCTAGAAACTACAGGTGACAAAAGGAAATCATCTGAGTCCATAAAATAATAAATGAAGAAGGAAAAGGTGGAAAGATCCAGTGGTAGCCAGAAAGACGCCGGCTCAACATCAGCTGGGGTTAGGAGGGTGGCCTAATGGTTAAGGTGTTTGACTTACAAACACAAGGTGCAGGGTTTGCATCTCACAAGGGATAATTGGCTAGGCCTAAAATGGCTCGCAAGGGCAGTTAGCCTAGTACTAATCTATGAATCGAGTAAATTATACAAACTATAGTCTTGGCTTCAGGTAGCATTATTTCACGGTGTTTGATGTTTGGAATTGTTTTCTGGAATAGGTGATGGGATGCAGCTCATTAGAGACCTTCAGGTATGGAAATATTAGACAAGTGTAGAACAAAAGGAGATGGGTAATATATAAGGGACAGATGCAGACTACATAGCTAAATTGTATCTATCAGCTGTGATAATATAATGTAGCTTTCTGGATCCTGGTTGAATAATGTAAAGCAGTTCACACAGTCAAAGCGCTATCTAGCAGGCAAGGTATTATGAGCTTAGGAAAGACTGGACCAAATGCTTTTTCTGATATCCAGGAAATGTTCTCTGCCAGACTACCTGGTGGTTTTCCTTATACTGGAGGTGTGGACAGGAGATGGACAGGCAAGGAACTGCCATTCTTAGAAGGTTTGGAGGTAGAAAGTCAATGATCACATTACTAATACCACAGAGTGTATGAACAAGCCTTTATACTATGTATGACACCACATGCCCTGTTATGGATTTCTAAGTAAGTGCCTGCTGAATTTCTGTGGGCCATAATTTGCAACTCTTAGAAGAGCAGACTTGAAATTTACAAATGCAGGAGAATATATACTAAGTCCGAAGTTGTGTTATCTTGCATTATTCCCCCTGCACCCAGATCTGGTGATCCCAAAGCCGGCATTCATAAGTAGTAGCTGTATGAGGGGAACAACATCCCATAGGTGAAACAGCAAGTTTCAGATTTTGCTGTTATTTGTTTAAATCTCAGTTAACTTTCTGATGTGTCGGTACTCTCAGGATTGTATCTTTCATTTCTAGTAGAGAGCCTTTGCAACAGTCTAGCAAACATATGGTCGGTAAAGTCACTTACACATCTACACATCAGTCTACAATGGTGCAACACTGGCATAGGGGCAATTTGGTTGAGGTGGCAGCATGAAAGGGCACTTATTTGCAGTGCAACTTAACTGGTAGAGCATATGTGGGAAAGAGAGCCAACTCAATTTGTCAGGTAATTGCACTGGAGGGACACTTGTCTGCCTGCCTGTCTGCCTGCCAGTTTATACCCTTTTCCAGCAGTACCACATCCCCTGTCTCTTTCATCCCCATTCCTTTTGGTATGCTGTGATTGTTCCTTTTTTAGAAAAAGGAGATACGAAGGATTCATAGACAAAATGTTGAAGAAAACATTGGAAACTTTCCTGTTAGACAGTAGGTTGTAGGATAAGGGTTGCAATGACTTACAGTGGAAAGGTCTTATTAATATAGTTTGATTACTTCTGATTAGTGTATTAAGGGGAAAGATGAGAAAATATATTACTGGGTAAAAAACGAGAAAAATCTGGTATATGTATATTTTATCAGATATTTGATCCAGTACCACACAAAGGCTGGCAGGTACATTGATAGACATGGGCTATCAGGGTTAATTAAGGGATAATTAGATTAGAAAGGAGAAGTAAAATAGTTTGTGTTAAAGCAGAATGACCCATTGAGTAGTAGGTTTTGAGTGGAGTGTCATAGTAATCAGTTCTAAAACAAGTTTTTAACATTTATGCTCCTGGCATATCCAAGTCCTCAAAAAAAAGATGTGTCATTGTTTGCAGATGTGTTAAATATAAACTCTAGGGTTTTGGTTGAGGGAAAGAGTCTGTAGACAGCTTAAAGCACTTAGGAAATATGGTTAAATAGCAGCTAGTTTCAATCGTAATAACTGCAAAGCAATACATTCTGGAGGACAGGCTGGTGGCAGACACGAATTACAAGAGAAAATATGAATAGCAGGAGGAATTTTTAAAGAAAAGACACTAGAGGCATGGTTTATTTCATCACTTGTTATCTGAATTACTAGCCATCCAATAGTACTAACATTGGGCCTAGGTCACTGCTTATGTGACACTCTGAATTCATGTACAAAATGGGGGAAAAAGGGAGTTGACCCTGATATTCATGCCATTCTGATTTAGCTGGCTGTGTAGTCTGTGGGCCTTTTTCAGCAATAACCAAGGCACAAGAGCATGGGTAAATTCAACAGATTGTTTAGCATAGCTAATCAGAGTACAGTGCAGCCAATCAGCAAGCATGTTTTGAGGAGGAAACCAGAGCACCTAGGGTATATCCATGTAGGTACAAGAGAGAAACGCAAACTCCTCCACAGTGAGTGGCCAGATGTCGAGTTTAAGTGCCAAACCCCGAAGTTGTGAGGAAACAAATGCTACTAATGAGCCACCATACCCACAAGAGCCACGGGGTTAAGGCAGCAGTAAAGGCTACCAGGATGCTGGGTTGTAGTGAAAGGACTTCTATTTCTGGGGTGAGTGCTTTTGCGTAGAGCATTGGTTTCACCTTGCATGGTATACTGTGTGTAGTTTTGGAGCCATATAGGTTCAGGGTGACCAATCAAACTGAAAAGGTTCACAGCAAAATGACAATGTTTACATGTAGCAATGGTCTTTCATACATAGATAGACTTAGCAGGCTGAATATGTTCTCAATGGAAGAGATAGGGTGATATGAAGCTATGAACTTGTACACGGGAGAAAAAATCAAAGGATATTAATCGACACAGAGAGAGAGATACAGCTTAAGAAAAGATAGTAATGGAAGAGATTAACACTGGCAGGTTATAAAAGACTAGTTTAAAAGCAATGGTAGAACTTTGGAATACACATCAAAAAGTACTGTGGACATGAAGACATATGTAAAACTTTAATCAGGATGGTATGGCTGTTTAAAGATGAGAAAAGACATATAGAAGGGTTAGGCACTATGAGAGTTAGTTGCATAATGTGAGTGACTTGGTAGACAAGACAATTTTTTTTTATGTTTTGTTAAAATGTTTTTAATGTCATGTTTACTGACCAGGTGTCCACAGACGGTACTTAAATCTATTTGTGGCCAAGTTCTCGTAGCTTTGCAAATCAGCCAGAACACTGCCTTCCTTATCACTTCCTCCTTCCTAGATGTTAGCATGCATATTGTCATAACAATGTAATGCAATATACAGTCCACAGGCACAAAGATGTTAGCATGCATATTGTCATAACAATGTGATGCAATCTACAGTCCACAGGCACAAAGATGTTAGCATGCATATTGTCATAACAATGTGATGCAATCTACAGTCCACGGGCACAAAGATGTTAGCATGCATATTGTCATAACAATGTGATGCAATCTACAGTCCACGGGCACAAAGATGTTAGCATGCATATTGTCATAACAATGTGATGCAATCTACAGTCCACGGGCACAAAGATGTTAGCATGCATATTGTCATAACAATGTGATGCAATCTACAGTCCACGGGCACAAAGATGTTAGCATGCATATTGTCATAACAATGTGATGCAATCTACAGTCCACGGGCACAAAGATGTTAGCATGCATATTGTCATAACAATGTGATGCAATCTACAGTCCAGGGCACAAAGATGTTAGCATGCATATTGTCATAACAATGTGATGCAATCTACAGTCCAGGGGCACAAAGATGTTAGCATGCATATTGTCATAACAATGTGATGCAATCTACAGTCCAGGGGCACAAAGATGTTAGCATGCATATTGTCATAACAATGTGATGCAATCTACAGTCCACAGGCACAAAGATGTTAGCATGCATATTGTCATAACAATGTGATGCAATCTACAGTCCACAGGCACAAAGATGTTAGCATGCATATTGTCATAACAATGTGATGCAATCTACAGTCCACAGGCACAAAGATGTTAGCATGCATATTGTCATAACAATGTGATGCAATCTACAGTCCACAGGCACAAAGATGTTAGCATGCATATTGTCATAACAATGTGATGCAATCTACAGTCCACAGGCACAAAGATGTTAGCATGCATATTGTCATAACAATGTGATGCAATCTACAGTCCACAGGCACAAAGATGTTAGCATGCATATTGTCATAACAATGTGATGCAATCTACAGTCCACAGGCACAAAGATGTTAGCATGCATATTGTCATAACAATGTGATGCAATCTACAGTCCACAGGCACAAAGATGTTAGCATGCATATTGTCATAACAATGTGATGCAATCTACAGTCCACAGGCACAAAGATGTTAGCATGCATATTGTCATAACAATGTGATGCAATCTACAGTCCACAGGCACAAAGATGTTAGCATGCATATTGTCATAACAATGTGATGCAATCTACAGTCCACGGGCACAAAGATGTTAGCATGCATATTGTCATAACAATGTGATGCAATCTACAGTCCACGGGCACAAAGATGTTAGCATGCATATTGTCATAACAATGTGATGCAATCTACAGTCCACGGGCACAAAGATGTTAGCATGCATATTGTCATAACAATGTGATGCAATCTACAGTCCACGGGCACAAAGATGTTAGCATGCATATTGTCATAACAATGTGATGCAATCTACAGTCCACGGGCACAAAGATGTTAGCATGCATATTGTCATAACAATGTGATGCAATCTACAGTCCACGGGCACAAAGATGTTAGCATGCATATTGTCATAACAATGTGATGCAATCTACAGTCCACGGGCACAAAGATGTTAGCATGCATATTGTCATAACAATGTGATGCAATCTACAGTCCACGGGCACAAAGATGTTAGCATGCATATTGTCATAACAATGTGATGCAATCTACAGTCCACGGGCACAAAGATGTTAGCATGCATATTGTCATAACAATGTGATGCAATCTACAGTCCACGGGCACAAAGATGTTAGCATGCATATTGTCATAACAATGTGATGCAATCTACAGTCCACGGGCACAAAGATGTTAGCATGCATATTGTCATAACAATGTGATGCAATCTACAGTCCACGGGCACAAAGATGTTAGCATGCATATTGTCATAACAATGTGATGCAATCTACAGTCCACGGGCACAAAGATGTTAGCATGCATATTGTCATAACAATGTGATGCAATCTACAGTCCACGGGCACAAAGATGTTAGCATGCATATTGTCATAACAATGTGATGCAATCTACAGTCCACAGGCACAAAGATGTTAGCATGCATATTGTCATAACAATGTGATGCAATCTACAGTCCACAGGCACAAAGATGTTAGCATGCATATTGTCATAACAATGTGATGCAATCTACAGTCCACAGGCACAAAGATGTTAGCATGCATATTGTCATAACAATGTGATGCAATCTACAGTCCACAGGCACAAAGATGTTAGCATGCATATTGTCATAACAATGTGATGCAATCTACAGTCCACAGGCACAAAGATGTTAGCATGCATATTGTCATAACAATGTGATGCAATCTACAGTCCACAGGCACAAAGATGTTAGCATGCATACTGTCATAACAATGTGATGCAATCTACAGTCCACAGGCACAAAGATGTTAGCATGCATACTGTCATAACAATGTGATGCAATCTACAGTCCACAGGCAGAAAGATGTTAGCATGCATACTGTCATAACAATGTGATGCAATCTACAGTCCACAGGCAGAAAGATGTTAGCATGCATACTGTCATAACAATGTGATGCAATCTACAGTCCACAGGCAGAAAGATGTTAGCATGCACATTGTCATAACAGTGTGATGCAATCTACAGTCCACAGGCAGAAAGATGTTAGCATGCACATTGTCATAACAGTGTGATGCAATCTACAGTCCACAGGCAGAAAGATGTTAGCATGCACATTGTCATAACAGTGTGATGCAATCTACAGTCCACAGGCAGAAAGATGTTAGCATGCACATTGTCATAACAGTGTGATGCAATCTACAGTCCACAGGCAGAAAGATGTTAGCATGCACATTGTCATAACAGTGTGATGCAATCTACAGTCCACAGGCAGAAAGATGTTAGCATGCACATTGTCATAACAATGTGATGCAATCTACAGTCCACAGGCAGAAAGATGTTAGCATGCACATTGTCATAACAATGTGATGCAATCTACAGTCCACAGGCAGAAAGATGTTAGCATGCACATTGTCATAACAATGTGATGCAATCTACAGTCCACAGGCAGAAAGATGTTAGCATGCACATTGTCATAACAATGTGATGCAATCTACAGTCCACAGGCAGAAAGATGTTAGCATGCACATTGTCATAACAATGTGATGCAATCTACAGTCCACAGGCAGAAAGATGTTAGCATGCACATTGTCATAACAATGTGATGCAATCTACAGTCCACAGGCAGAAAGATGTTAGCATGCACATTGTCATAACAATGTGATGCAATCTACAGTCCACAGGCAGAAAGATGTTAGCATGCACATTGTCATAACAATGTGATGCAATCTACAGTCCACAGGCAGAAAGATGTTAGCATGCACATTGTCATAACAATGTGATGCAATCTACAGTCCACAGGCACAAAGATGTTAGCATGCACATTGTCATAACAATGTGATGCAATCTACAGTCCACAGGCACAAAGATGTTAGCATGCACATTGTCATAACAATGTGATGCAATCTACAGTCCACAGGCACAAAGATGTTAGCATGCACATTGTCATAACAATGTGATGCAATCTACAGTCCACAGGCACAAAGATGTTAGCATGCACATTGTCATAACAATGTGATGCAATCTACAGTCCACAGGCACAAAGATGTTAGCATGCACATTGTCATAACAATGTGATGCAATATACAGTCCACAGGCACAAAGATGTTAGCATGCACATTGTCATAATGTGATGCAATATACAGTCCACAGGCACAAAGATGTTAGCATGCATATTGTTAATGTGATGCAATATACAGTCCACAGGCGCAAAGATGTTAGCATGCATATTGTTAATGTGATGCAATATACAGTCCACAGGCGCAAAGATGTTAGCATGCACATTGTCATAACAATGTGATGCAATATACAGTCCACAGGCGCAAAGATGTTAGCATGCACATTGTCATAACAATGTGATGCAATATACAGTCCACAGGCACAAAGATGTTAGCATGCACATTGTCATAACAATGTGATGCAATATACAGTCCACAGGCACAAAGATGTTAGCATGCACATTGTCATAACAGTGTAATGCAATATACAGTCCACAGGCACAAAGATGTTAGCATGCACATTGTCATAACAGTGTAATGCAATATACAGTCCACAGGCACAAAGATGTTAGCATGCATATTGTCATAACAGTGTAATGCAATATACAGTCCACAGGCACAAAGATGTTAGCATGCATATTGTCATAACAATGTAATGCAATATACAGTCCACAGGCACAAAGATGTTAGCATGCATATTGTCATAACAATGTGATGCAATATACAGTCCACAGGCACAAAGATGTTAGCATGCATATTGTCATAACAATGTGATGCAATATACAGTCCACAGGCACAAAGATGTTAGCATGCATATTGTCATAACAATGTGATGCAATATACATTCCACAGGCACAAAGATGTTAGCATGCATATTGTCATAACAATGTAATGCAATATGCAATCTACAGGCACAAAAGTCTAACTTCAGTTTTTTTTTCTGCCACCACCCACTGACATAGTGAGGAAAACTGACAGAGGACCACAAAGAAAGAAGCCCACACCCACCTTTTCAGTGACAACTTTGGTACCCTGATCAGAGTGGTACTGCATAAGGAAACTGCAAAACTTTGAGGCTATAGCTTCCTTATTAGTGTATCCAGATTGTAGATATCTTTGTTTTCTGTAAAGTCTGATATGTGAATTGTCATTCTACTAGTTGCCCATAGGTCTGTATGAAGTGAGAGTGTATTTGTGTATCCTGTGATGGACCAGTCCCTTGTCCAGACTAGAGCACAGGTTTACTGACTTGTGCCCATTGATTGCCAAGATAGATGCTAGTGTCCCCATAACCCTGTGAAAGGATAAAATTATTGGAAAATAAATGAATGAAGTCAGCTCTTGATGTTAGCAAGATAACAGGTAATATAATTTTTGCCCAAAAGCAGACTAAATGTTTTTATACCATTGAAATCAAATCAATGTAATACAAAGGCACACATCAAATAATGCTCCAGAAATATAAAGTCCTTCCCAGGGAACTCAAAACTGAAATATTGTTGCAAAACATTATAATGCAGTGGTTAAATGATGGATTCTGAAGTTAGTTAGGTAAAAATCCTGCCAAGCTACACTTACACACTACATGATTTTCAGCAAGTAATTTAAATGGCCTGCACTTCAAGCCACAGGTTTATATTCCACAGGAACTGAGCATTTGAATGAACCCCCTCAAGTACTATTACACTTTCAAATGGTCTGTGGTCCTCTACTCTTATCCATCTATGTGGCTTTGTATTCAGTCACATCTGAAGTCCCCAGAATTGAATTATATGATAAAATCTGCAAGAATGTTCAGCTTTAGGTCAAATTATAAATAGACTTCAGAAAAAGATCTTAATATTTTTCCTGCAATTAAACAGATGAATTAAAAATCATGTTTTCATTGAGATTTCAAATAAACATGTAAGAGAAAAATGAACATAGCCTTTCTGTCTTGCTACATATCTAACACCGTCCCTCAAATGGCTGGAAAACACAGTAAAAATGTATGGGTGCAGGTTTATGAGTCGGTCGTAACCCCTGCTCTGCCCTGGAGTCCCTTATGCAGAAGATGTAATTCTGGGCCTTACCCCAAATGACAGTCCTGAAACAGGACTCTGCCAACACCAACCTACTGGGACAGGTATGTATGTGTCAAACCATTCAGCTCCACCCCCCAGCCATCTAACCAAGGGTATGGTATAGAAGGGTTAGGATTCCTGATTTACAATCAGGCAGCCCAGGTTTATCGCTTACTTGATAACATCTTTTGTTATTGATTCCACTAAAAACCTTACCGGAGCTGGTCTTTCATTCAGTACTTCCCTCTCTCTTTGTCTATATTCTTCCAACAATGCCTGGTATGGAAGGCAGTCTGACTTGCTGGTCAAACACTTGCTTGGCTTCATCACATTCTGTCACTTTTCCCTTCTACCTTATTTACTTCCAGTTGGATAATTCATTTATTAATTTCCTCCAGTTACTTCCTGATATATCTTCCCTGTTTTCTGTACTCTTGCTTGTATGTATTCCTATTAGCAATATCTCCTTTCTCCACTCTGTCCCTGCCTTTGTTATTATAATATTGTTTGCAAATTAGCAATATTTTATATATTTATTGTTATTCTCTTTAAGAGCTTGTTTACAAAAACTTTAATCTCTTAAACTTCTAAAATAATCTTTTCCCACTTTGATCTTTATCCCCTACATGCATTATATATACCAATGGCGAATGGATTTCAGATCAGGTAATCATAATCTACTTTGTCCAACATGAAGACTCATTTTATAGGTTCATAGGTACTTGCTAGTCTATTGATATTTGAGAATATTAAGAAGCATAGATTTACATTCCCATGATAGTTTTTAACCCTTATTTTTTCCATAAGAATGACCCAAAGACAGGCCAGATAAGGATATGTTGGGACATTTACATGTTTCCCCTGTCCATGATGGACAGGGGTGCTAAATTACAGGTGAATTTGCAGTTGCCCACCCCATTTTCCCAAATTAAGTTTGAACTGCGTAAGAAAAGTACTTTGCTTTAGGCTTAGTGGAAAATGGTCCTATAGAAGCAGTATTCTCTGTGACACATACCTATCCTTCCAATATGTTCTACTTATTTTGAAAAAGAGATTACGATCCCTTGAGTCAGGGTTTAAATTATCATTGGACTTGTGAATCTGTAACAGATCACAGATCTGTCTGTTAAAGTTCTATATGCAAGGCAGACATCATCCCTAAATAGTCTGTATGATGCTGAAACGAGAGACAAGGCTTTAATTTTTTTAGTGAGAAAACATAGTGGCAATTCCAGTTGTGACAGTATTTGGACAAGTACATGCTGAAAGGGACATTTTACTCAATAATCATCCTAATGAGCACCGAGTAATGTGGAATGATTACATCCCTGACCCTGGACACAGTACCTATAGATATAAGTTTTGTAATGAAAAAGGACTTTCTTATAACAGTGGAAACATGGTAATCAAAGGACAGTTCATTGTTGACAGATTCCGAAATCCCTTATTATAGGATTAAATTTTGGGTTGGGGGGTTGTCAGTCTGATAGTTACATGTTGAGTCATGCTTGCCAAAGGATACACTTATATGCTTCTTGCAATTTAGCTGTAGTCCATGGTTTTGACACAAGCATTTGCTCAGGACAGGCCCTCCTGGAAGATCTTGGTGTCCTCTGTGAGTTTATGATGGCATTTAAATTGAAGTCATCTGCAGACTTAGTCAGCCATAAACCCTTAACATTAGCTTTGACCTCTGAGAAGTAAATGCCAAAGAGGGGTGGCCCAAGGACTGATCCCTAGGGTGCACCCTAGTGACAGGACTTTTGGAGGAGGTTTACTTTTGCTCTTATTCCTCCCCAAATGAATTCCTTCAACTCATTGTTTATTGCCTCAAGAACATTTGCTCTGGCTGATAGAAGTATGCCTGGCCTCTGTGAAGGACCAAGGGAACTATAAAATTTTAAACTAAGGAAAAAAAATGCAGTACAGAGAAAGCCAAGGAGCATGATTCCACCGGACAAAAGCAGGTTAAATCCAAGATACTCTGAAAAAAAACAAAAACAGCTGTTCGACCAATAACGTGAATGATGGTCAAAAGTGTGCCACAATGGTGGAACACTGACAATAAATCCACACCATCTGTAAAAAAGGAAAATATTTTAATGTCATACAGCCAAGTGACATAGCTTAAAATGAATCAGTCTAGTTAAGTGCTTTTGACCAACTAACTTTGATTTGAACTTCATCAGGGGGCTTAACTAGATAGACTGATTTTAAGCTATATCAGTTGGTTGTATGACATTGAAGTATTTTTCTCTTTTACGGACAGTGTGGATTTATTGTAGTGGCATGCTTTTGACCATCATTCACGTTAGTGGTCAAACAGCTGTTTTTTTGGTTTCTTCAGCATATCTTGAACACAACCTGTTTTTATGCAGTGGAATCACACTCCTTGGCTTTCTCTGTATTGCATCATTTTTCTTTGGATTATTAGTTGTTATTTCATGCAGTTATACCCTCTGTGTTGATTTTTTAGGACTAAAAAATTTCACTACCTATATCTTACTTTGTACTCCTATCAAAGTAGTATGTTCTATAGACATAAACCTCTTCTAAATCCAGACACAAAATACACCCTTACCACTAGCTATCTTCTACCCTCACTTCTATATGGTGCCCCAATTCTTACAAACCTCAACAGCTCCCTAATGGCAAAAATGGAATCGTGATGTAACTAAATTGCAAAATTTGCTACAAATGCTGCCTATCACAGTCATCATGGCTCACCTCTTCAAGCTCTTAACTGGTTAGATTTTCCACAACATCTTAAGTACATCCAGTTCTTAATTGCCCATAAAATCATATATAATCCTTCTAACTGCCCCTCTCTGTTCCATATTCAAAAGCTACCTATCCATACAACCCCTTAAATAAAAAAAACAAAAAAAAACAGCTTCTGGCTATAAACAAAGCTACTAAAACAGCTGGTCACAGCCTATACTCCCAGTCAGTACCCAAAGCATGGAACTCCTTACCTACAAACATCAAAACTAACCCAGTCCTTCCAGTCTTCAAACACAGGCTAAAGGAATGTTTTACTGAATCTTGGAACTGCTCCTGCTCTCAGCCTAGCTAAAAGCCTTCAGTTAATATCACCTACTATTGAAAATTTCCTCTGCTAAACGTTATTCCTTACTTCACTTTCCTTGCCTTCTCAGTATAACCTCTAACCCCTCACCTCCTAATCACCTAACCACTTTTTTTCTTCTTGTTAATATATTTGCAGCAGTAAATTAACCCCTAAACTCTCTTTCTTGTTGATAATATACATGTTGTAGTAAATTAGTAAGTCTCACGTATTTACATAAGAAAATATATTCACTCACGCATTACGTTATCTTTCTGAATAATGTCTGTATTCTTTTATTTGTATATTCTGTTTTTGCTAATACCATTGTAACTTTGCTGTGCCAAAACTATTGTAATTACTCTGTGTAAAATTCTTTTGGAGCTTTTCTCCCCCAGGCATCTGCTGAAAATGAGTACCTTTGGACCTAGATGAACTTTTCAAGTCAACAAATATAAATAAATAAATACATTTTCTCATTCTAATAAGCAGGTGCCTCCCAGTAAGCAACTGTCCATTTTCATAGGCAGGGTGCAATCATTTCGGCATTTTCAAATATTTATTTGTGTTTATTCTAAAGATAATCAGACACATGGAATGGCCCATAGGACCAATAATAGTTACCAGCCAAAGAAAAATGCTGGGCAAAACAGAAACTGGCAAGAATAACATAGTAGCTGCAAACCCTGCAACTAAAGTCCCACTTGGTATCTGTGAATGATCTGCAGAATAACATGCCATTGAAAATGGAGTTGTAGAAATTCTACTCTCCCTTTGCTGGAAATAGTTCATTCATACTTGCTCAACATTTTTCCTGTGTAGGTAGGCCATTCTGAAAATGCAAATATTTGAGAAAAAAAATGCTAAATGTGTTGTGAAAAATAAGACAGAAAGACACATTTGTTTTAAGTATATATGGGAGCTAAAGACAAAAAGCAAAGCAAAGTAGGAAATCCAAACTAAAACAATCTGATAATTTGGGAGTACAAGATATGGTATAAAATCACTGAATCAGTCATGTAAGCACAGCAGTGAAACGAGGGGATTTAATAACTTTTAACTGTGCTACATCTAGCGTGTATACTCAGAGAGTCCACTAGAGGGAGCTCCTCTACAGTCCAAACCTCGTACAGGTAGGCGCTGTAAATGAATCCTGTGTATTACAAAGGCAACAGAAAACAAGTAATCCAGAAAGCTTGTCAGGTCTGGTATCCCACCTGTGACCCAGACGGTGACAGGACTAACGGGCAACAGAGTATAAAGGATTAGTCCAGATAAAATCAATTTGGCTAGCAGATCTAGGAGACCGTGTCCCTGATGCCCTCCCTGTGGGAGGAATAAGGACGCCTTGCTGAAGTTTCTAGTAGTTTATTCAGCCAAGTAGGTTGGGGAAGCTTTACAGACTTCAGTCTGTAAGCCATTAATTTAAATTAGAGCAGTATTTAAAACCTGCCTGTGACTTTTTCCTCCAGTTATACTACTTGCTGCCTATATACATCCTTACAAAGTGCTTCACTGACTTTCAAACCTAGTAAAATACTTGATATTTTTCCCTCCTTTTGTAACTCATATTACATGGAATAGATAAGTGTCAATGTGAATTTCATGGCATCCATTTCTCCAACACATAATAACATGATTATAACTGGAGACCAGATCATAACCCCCTATATCAGTTATATTTTGTTGGCTGGTAACCTTCTCTTAGTGCACAGATATGCACACACACCCCCACACACACACACACACACACACACACACACACACACACACACACACACACACACACACATCTATAGATAGATAGATAGACAGATATAGGTGTTTTCAATGAAAAAAAATATCAGTGATTGAGTGTGCATATGAAGCTGAATGAACCTACATGGAATCCTTTGAGTTTTATAATGTTTTTCCATCATAAACAGTATTGCAGTCACACTGCTGTTTGTACAGCTTATTTCAATTGTATGTTTTCCTATTTTATAGTTCAGGCTATCTTTTCTGCATTCTGACAAAACATATTTGCATACAATTGGATTGCCTGCCAAAATAATATGGATTTGGTCCTGTATATAAAGAGTACCTTGTTGAAGCACCATTGTTTTGTGTTTGCTTCCTACTAAGTGGTACATCCCAGAATTTTGTAGAGGGGTCATCCCGTCCCCATTTGAGATCCTCCCTCCCTATACCTCCCCTTACTTAAATTTACCAGTTCCAAGGTCACATGACTTCTGGAAAGAGAAGAGCTCTCAAATAAGCCGTCTTAATAAGCTGTCTCCTAATTAAACAGACCGTCCATAGCATGAGTGCGAGTACTGAGAACTTACTGGTTTAAGTCGAGGAAATAAGTATGAACCTATGAACTTATGAGGCTGAGGAGGAGTCATCTTAGAAGTTAACTTCCAACCAAGCAAGGAGCTCTGCTAGAAGAAAATGAGAGACGCAGAAGCAGCAAGTAAAGGGACTCCTCTGATGTTGATTGAGGATTGCTCAGTCAAGTGACTTCTGACATTTGTTCAGGTGGTGGGGGTGGAAGGAGGGTGAGGGTGAAGACAGTATAGCTAAAGAGCATCTTCTAGATCTCTGACTGTATTCATTCTTGGAGGACAGAAGACAGGTAATAATAATGTTGTGTGGTAGTAATAGCTTCTTTTATTTTTATTTTTATTTTCAAAAGGCGGAAGCCCATTATGGAGTCGGGAGTCTCTCAGCGTATACAAACTCACAAGGAATGAAAGAAGTTTTCCAGCTTCTCCAGGGTCAGAAATCACTAGAGGTAGTAGAGTGGCTTCCTCATCACCTGAATTACTGAGGGAGTGTGTGCCTCAAATCCCTAGGGGTACAGTCTACCACAAGCATACCTCTCAACCTCTTAGCACAAGAAATCTGGACAAAGCCTAAAATAATGGGGGGAACAAAGGTCCAAAAATAGGGACATATTTTAAATATTGCTTTTATAAGCTTAGAAAGTTGAATAACAGGATTTGTATTAGCATGCATTTTTTCTGAAGGCTATGAAGTCTGAAACTCAATGTGTGTCATTTATTTAGTGACTTTAATCCTCAATGATTTGACAGAAAACCACAAATTTTATGAGGTACAGACCAAAAAATGAGGCAAAAATCTAGATATTCTGAGAAAATCTGGACAGTTGAGAGTTATCATCACAGGTATAGTTTGAATGATATGGTGCTTAGGAGACTTTAAGGGGTTATTTAGTGTATAAATCAATACCCTTTTTCTGTGACACAAAATGGGTGCACAATTAATAGAGGAAGATGGATTATATGACCCTGTGTTATACAGTGCCAGTGTTCAAGACAGCTACGGCCAGGATTTTTATTTTCCCTGAGCTGCAACAACAGAGGTGCTAGAATAATAAAGATCAGGAGTTCAGGGAATGAAGCCCACAAACATGTTATTTGTCATTGTTTATAACCAAGAGCTGGTTACTTATTGATTAATAATCAATACCTTAGAAAACAAAGAGAGTATTTGGAAATGTAAAGCTACACTGTTACAATCTACCAAAGCAAAACTGGAGTTATACCAGGAAATAAAAACATTAGCAATCCATCGGCAGTAGATAACTGAGTGGTTGTCTATCCTGCACAGATAGGGAAACATGTAATGTTTACCAAAAGGGAACTAAGATACAGTACTGAAGTGTCTGTTGCGAATACAGACCAGTGTTAAAAGTTTTACAGCAAGAAAAGTCCAGGATTTTTCAGCTGCAAGACAATAATGCACTGTATCCAAAGTCAGTGAAATGGAAAAATAAAGTTGTGGATAATAACGGATGGAGAGCTGCCTCCGCTGTGGGATGTGCACAGACATCACAAAGTGAAAAATAGTAATTTTACTCATTTGTATAAAATCAGAAAGCATGTTCTGTGGTATGTGAAGATACAGACATTAGTTAAGTTTTGATTTAGATGCCGGTGAAGTGTCTGTGAAATCGTGACTGGCATTATAATTTCCAGTTCTTTGTCACTTTTTGTACTTTCCTTCAGTAGAGAGTGAAATTGGTCCTGATGGATCAGTGGTCCACCCCATCCCCAGTCAACACATTTAAATGAAACAAAGTACAGAATCTGCAGTCCTGTTGCTCTCAACACTTATACTAGGTTAAACAAGCTTTACTGCTAATGGTTGTCTAGCTTAGAGAAGAGTACGTTAATATACCAGTGGGAGCTTGGGTTTGCTAACCAACATCGAAAGCCTACTTGGAGCTGACTGCTTGCATTCTGATAAAATATATGGGAGGATGCTACTGTTTCCATACTGCCCTCTGGTGGATACTTGTAGTACAGCAAGCTTGCAGGATTTCAATTAAATTCACTTGATAGTACCTCTGACATACAGGAGGGCTAACTAGATGGGTATATGAAAATACCTGCAGCAACCCTTGGTTGTGAACTGTGATACTTTTATCTCACCACCCCATATACAAAAGACTGTTAGACTTCCAGTACATATGCAGCAACCAAGACTGTGTTTCGATGGTTTCAGTCTAGGAAGGAGACTTAAATAAAGTTCATAGGAGCATTATGTTGAGATGCCTTAAAAGCAAAAGGAAACATACTATAAAATAATCTATCTATCTGGGGAAATGTTTCTTGGCCGTGCAATAATTAATACCAGCTATTTATTGTCAGAGCTTCTAACAGAATATAGCTTTGCAGAATCCCTTTCAAATGAAAGCAGGCTTCAAAAAGCAACCACAATAGGTCTGAAAGTACTCCAACACCAACACCTAAAGATGATAAACAGCTACAGTAGCCTTAACTAATAGGAAGTTGTGATGTCCACCACTGCTACCAATATGTGATGGCCACCAATATATGTCGTCCCCATGCTGGGCCACTAATCAAGGAGCCTGAATCCTCACCACTGACACTGGAAAGGGACGTGCACTTGGAATACAAATAGATAGACTCAGTATTTCCAGATACAGACCTCTCTTCATCAAGTACAATTTCCCTTAAGAGCACACAGGGAACACACTTAATCCGGGGTCTGGATGCCTCTTTATCTATCTTCCTCCAGGTCCCCAGTAAGACTCCCCACTGGTACAGCTGTAGGGTTAGGTCCTTAGCCGAGTGTCCAAGCCAAGTCATCCAGCACCCTCTCTGTAAATCCAGTGCTTTGTGCCCCCTGCTCCAAGTAGCTGACACACACACCATTTAAGATTTAATTTTCACAAACACACATACACACACACACACACACACACACACACACACACACACACACACACACACACACATACACACACCTGGCAAAGGCTGGCCCAGATTACCTGCTCTACCAACTTTTGCCCAGACTATAAGGTAGTTATCACTGACACCAGTCAGTTACTATAAGGCTCTTAAAATGGTATACAATTATGCTGTGTAATATTAATACTAATACAGATAATAGTAGTTCACCAAGACAGCTAGGCCTTCTGGAGTGGTCCACACAGTGTCACCTAATAAATATAAGCACTCTCAATGGTTAAGTACTTTCTACAAGGACCAGGATTTTTCAGCTGCAAGACAATAATGATAATAACGGATGGAGAGTTTTACATATATTTAATAATAAAAGTACATGAAAATACTGAATACATATTCACAGTAAACCACAGAGTTCAGTCACAGGAAATATTGAAAAGAACACTGATGGACAAACTCAGACATATAAAGAAAAAACAATATCTAAACTAAGCTTCACTATATTCCTGACTGAATCTAAGAGAATTACTGTTCCCTAGTTAAGTTACTGGCTGGGCGGCCACGGTGGTGCAGCGGTTAGCATTGCCGCCTCACAGCAAGAGGTTCTCTGGTTCGATCCTCGATTGGGGTGCCTTCTGTGTGGAGTCTGCATGTCCTCCCTGTGGTTGCGTGAGTTTCCTCCGGGTGCTCCAGTTTCCTCTAACATCCCAAAGACATGCTGTAGGTGGATTGGACACACTGAATTGGCCATAGGCATGAGTATGTGCATGTGTATGCCTTCTGTGGAAGGTTGGGCGCCGGGCTGGCAACTCGACACCGTAAAACTACACTGTCAATCATGAGCAGACAGTGATCCAATGTGGTGACCCCTAACCAGGAAAAGCCAAAAGAAGAACTTAAGTTACTGACTACTGCAAGGTAAGATACTGTGGGTGAGAGGCTTTCTAGTCAGGCTTCCCAAACAGAAAACACAGTACTATGAGATTTCTGTTTGTAATATCTAAAATATAATTTCCAAGAGGGCTGGCAGAATGACCTCATCTGATCACCTGACTCTAGGTTCTCACAGTATTCCCCTTTGAAGTTAAGACAACAATTTAGCACAGACAGCCACAATACACATCCAAATGTTTATGGCAGGGCCTAGAGCTTCCCCTCTTTTCACTGAGCTAATGGACAAAGGCTCTTCCCCAGACCCGGCAACTCCAATTCTATTCAACACTGTTGGGTACCTTTTAATGGTTTAACAGCTCATTTACATTTCCCTTATTTTTCTTAAAGTTAACCTCTGCTGTGCCAGTATCCTATATTAAAACATATACATTTAATTCAGTTACAATAATACATGTACATTTCTCTTCATGTTAGCAGGGTGCACTGTTGATACATTTCAACACAAGCAAATCTCACAAAAACATTTTCAGCACAAGCATCTGTACAAAATCAGTTTGATATACAAATGACATACAGTTCTAATACATTTGTAACACAAGCATCTTGTATAAATCAGTTTGATATTCAAAGGAAATATCATTCTTTACAAAACTCCAACTGGCTATGCTGGCACTTGCCCATATCATCACAGAAGTAATATAAATAAATGAGACAGAGCACACACACATGTCATAAAAGGATATCAAATGAAAACGTCTTGCTAAAGTAAGCTTCTTATCTAGTTCATAGGTTCATAGTTGTATACTCAGCTAATGATCATAAGGGCCTTTTTAAGCTTAGCCATGCATCCCAAATCTCTGACAAATTCTGGTATCCTTGATAAGTACAAGCAGAGGCTTGGGAGATGAAACATTTTCAAGCAGGGGTCTGGGAGATAAACCATTAGCAGGCTGCCTGTGTCTATTAGAGACATAGGCACCAAACCAGCAATGAACTTCCTGTTCCCAATCCAAATGTCCAAGTTATACTTGAATTGGGTTAAGGAGGGCCTCTTCTTCACATGAATGAGGAGCTTGTTCCAGAGAAGGGGTAGTCTCTAGGATACATACCTGTCTCTCCAGCAGGTCCTGTTTATATTACAAGCAAGGTTTAAGTCTTTAGAAGTAGTAGTTCTGGTGCTGTTTTTTTTGTGGATATGTAGGTGGTACATCAGGGTGGGGTCTGACAATGCCTTGTATGTCATGCATAGCTCTCCCCTCAACAGCCTGTAGGAGATAGAACACAAGCATAGGCCTTTGAGACATATAGCATGGTACTTATGCCTTGTATTCCTTCAGTGAAGAACCTCTGTGGACATTCCACTTGTTGGATATGCCTGGTTAGGTACATACCAAAGGGGGCATTCTACTCAATGATAGGTCTGATGAATGCCGAATACAGTGAAACAATGACTTTGTTGCACCTAGATGCTGTATCTTTGTTTATGAGTTGCACAACATAGAATGATTTCCTCACTACTGTAGACACAAGATAGTCAACTTCTAGATTACTGTTGATGTAGGTCCCCAAGTCCCTAACTACTGGGTCATCTCTTAGGGGTGTGTTGCCAATGTGACAGTTACTAAAAGTGGATGATTTTCCAAAGGATACTATTATGTATTTCTTGGTATTTAGTTTTATGGCTCCAAAACCAGTTATTAGTCTGTGTCAGCCCTTCCTAGAGAATATATTGTGTTGCTGGAGGATTCTATGACTGCTCCTAACTTGCAATCGTCAGCATATTTTGTCAGCTAGACGCTCTTGTCATTGGCCTTGACTTCAGAGAAGTAAATGCCAAAAAACTTCACTCCCAGAACCAATCCGTGAGAGACTCTGCTTGTGATTGGCCTCTTTGTAGAAGTGGACTCAACAGTCCTAACTTCCTAGGTTCTGTCTGTGAGCCAGGTGGCTATCCACTGGGTGACATAAGGATTTATACCTAACATCTTGATTTTGTTAAGAGTGTCTTAATTGGGTATTGTGTCAAATGTCTTGGCCAGGTCAAAGTAGGCAGTGTGAATCATTTTGCCCTCATCTGTTGCTTTAGTGACCTTCTCAAAGAAGTCCACCAGGTTGAATAGGCAAGACCTGCCTTTGACAAAACCAAATTGGGTTGAGTCCAGCATCTGGAGGGTTTCTATGTCATTACTGATCATTTCCATGATAATTCTTTCCATGGCTTTGCATATAAAATTAGTGAGACTTATGAGTCTGCAGTTTCCAGGGTCTGTAGATGGCCCACTTTGGTGCAGAGGGGTGACAGTTGCTGTTCTCTATTTGTGAGGTACAAAGCCAGTTGGGGGCTACAGTTACATAGCAATTCCAGAAGGCCTGACAGGCCATGTTTCCTGCTATTTTAAAAGGCATCCTGGGATATTGTCTGGGCCCATTGTTGCAGTGTTCCTAACTTTAGAGAGAGAGAGAGAGAACATTGAGGACCTGTTCCCTAGTGATAGTGGGGGGAGTTATATAATTTCCTGAGGAGAGATTGAGGGGAAGAAAGGGGTAAAGTTAGTGCTGAAGTTGTTGGCCAGTAGTAGGTTTGTTATATCTTCTGGCTCAGTAAAGGTGGCCCCATTTACAATGAGCTCCACACACAAATATGTAGTGCTTTGGAGATTGTGGACATAGTAAACAGTGCCTTGTGGTTCTCCTTGGCCATGTAGGCCAAATTTACCTCAAATTTTGCTTTGACAGACTTAATTTGCCCTCCAAATTGTTTGTTTAGTTTGACGAGAGTATTTTTATCCTGCTGGATGCTACATATCCTAATTTTTGTCGTGATTTTCTTCCTTCTGTTATACAGCCTATTGATGTTACAATTCCAGAAGGGTGGCTTGTTTTTGAGTTAGTTCTATATTTCTTTCTGGTGGGTACAGCTGCCACTGTACAGCTACTGACATGATTGTATAGGGTTTCTCTGAGGTTTGTAAACTGCCAAATTAGGTGAGCTAAGCAGTTATTATTTGTTGCCAAAGTATAGTTATAAAAATAAGATGTAACATAGGTACAAAATGCCAGGATCGAATCAGAAAATGACGGGTAGCAGCACAGATCACACAATAGCATGTCCAGGAACCCTCATAAATATCTCACTATGGACTGTGTGTGATACTGTAGCATAGTGAATGCAGGAAGTTTCAAGAAATGCAAGGCAGATAAACACTGGGACAGGACAATATACTCAGTGTAAGGACAAAGCAATAAAACTCTTGTTTTCGTTGTTTTTTTTCTAGAAAAATTATGTAACACCTGCAGCAGTATGTCCTCAAGTGAACCCATGAGAACTGTTGACTGAGGTACGCTGAGAGTCAAAGTCCATCTAGTCTGCTCCATTATACCTGATCACATGACATCTGAAGCTCTTTAGCAAAAGTGCTGCCAAGGGCTGCTGAAATGGTATTATTTAAGCAGCAAACAAGGTTATTTCCAAATGCTTGCACTGACAGTTGTGTTTTTAAAGTCACTCCTTTTCAGTGTTTTGAATTCAATCATTCTGTATGCCTAAGTAAGATAACTATGTCACAGTAGAAGCCAGGGAATAAAAAGGAGCAAGTCTACAGAGACTCCAACCAGTCACAAACTCACAAATGTGTATTCCAGTTCAGAAAAGTAGCAACAGACACTTGTAAAGATTAGTGTTTTTTTTTTTATTTCATAACAAACTTCATCAGATAATGGAAAAACAAACTGACACCGTTTAAATTTTCTGGTTAAGATCACATGATCATTGTAATGTAACAAGTGGTGCATTCAAAGTACATTTAAAGGGACATGACAAAATTTATTGTGTACCCCATTCTAAATGCATATAAAACTTCAGTACATTTATGTAACAAATACGAAACCGAAAATCCGAATAAAATGCACAAAAGTATAAAAACGGTATCAGTTTGTTTCTCCGTTATCTGATGAGGTTTGTTATGGAATAAACAAAAGCACTAATCTTTACAAGTTTCTGATGCTACTTTTCTGAACTGGGATATGCATTTTTGAGTTTGTGATTGGTCGGAGTCTCTACAGACCTGCTGCTTTTTTCTTGGCTGTTTATGTGAGGTCTAGTTTTGTTCAGTAGAAGCCATGTAAGGATGACGATCGCCTTCTGAATCAACAGCAACAAGCGAGAGTGATGCTGTTTAAGTATTCTGAGCTGCTGTATACATGGGATTTGAAAAACTCAAACCGATAGCAGAAATCGACTTGAGCCCAAGTGACTGCCTTCCTTCTTCTTAAGATGCAGATCTGAATAATGAGTCTTTAGCTAAGCATGCCAGCTTAATATTTCTATATAACTATAAAGTTATGAGACCATACATGTATTCAGGGAGTTGTCACACAGTCTAGAATGATCAAATGTAAACCTCAACAGCACAAGAAAAAAGAGAAGGGTGCCAACAATCCTGTAGGACTAAGGGCCACCATGTACAATTTTGTTTTGTGTATGTTGGTAAATGAAGCAGGAAACCACTGACAGGTTACTATCTCCTGTATAGAAGGGAAACAGATGGGGGTCTACCTGTTATTATCGAAAACCCACTTCATCGGACTTCTAAAAACCGGGACAACTTCGCCAAACCCTTACTTACATGAACTCTCAGATCATCAGAATTTTACTCCAGGAAAATAACCACTTGATCACCATGGTGAACTTTGCCCTTTTCCCCACTGCAGTGCAATCCCTGAGTTGGTATTTTTAGTTAGGGGGGTTGGGGGAGAAGCCGCCCCACTTGGGTGGGATTGATTTGCTTCAGTTTATTTATTTAGTCATGGTAGCCGTGTGGTTACTTTCCTAGAGTAAAATTCTGGTGATCTAAGAGTTCATACAATTAGGTGTTTGGCAAAATCATCCCGGTTTTTAGTGGTTCGGTGAAGTGGGTTTTCAATAATAGCAGGGAGACCCAACAGATGGACTTAGGACATTGCAGACTGAAGACAGCAACACCTCCAGAACCAGTGACAAATATGAGTCCAGAAGTGCAATTTCCATTAAAACTCACTACAATTCATCTCGCCAAGTGATTTAATTTGTTCCCCACTTACCTGCTACTGTCTCTCCCTGACATGACACCATTGGTTTGATGCCCACTTTAGGGAAGACTGGACAAGATTGACTGGAGAAGGGAGTGGTGGGCAGAGCTCAACCCACCATACGGTAGGCTCTGGGAAGGTTTTCCTACATGTGCTCTACTTTCCAAATGTGCACTATGCATTCAGTACAACTAATGCCTTCCCACAATGCACTGAAGTTCCTGCTTGTGCTCATGCACTACTACAATGGGAAGCCTGTCTGTGGCATACACTGGCTCCTCCATAGGGGTCGTTACACTGCATTTCATTCCATAGCCTCTCCCTGATACAGGAAAACCAACCAGCAGTTTCTTAATATTCACCCAAGACAATCAACTGATACCAACAGCATTATCTCAGCTTGGGTTATCTGCACCATGATAGATGCCCTGCCCTTACCTGGTGGGTCATACAGAAATACATCCAGATTAAGATGATAATTTTCCTGAACTACATGAGAATCAATATAATCTACAGTATGATCTGTGATATATTTCCTTCAAGGATGTAGGTGGAGTGGTGTGTGTGAGTGTGTGTGTGTGTGTGTGTGTGTGTGTGTGTGTGTGTGTGTGTGTGTGTGTGTGTGTGTATATTCACACGTGTTTTCTGCAGGGATAAACAAACATAGACAGATGAGGCAAGTTGTTTCAGGGGAACAGAGCAAAGCATCATGGAATAACTGGAACAAATTAAAAAATAAGCAGACATTAAAGCAAATAATTATTCTGATGTTCTTGTACTGGATCTAGGAAAAAAAAAACAGTGTTTGTTTTCACCCAGTAAATGCACAGTATTGCGCTTAAAATGTCGCTGCATTTAAATACAGAATTAATGTATATGCCTAGTGCGTAATGGTTTCTATGGGGCTTTCAGTTTATTCCTTAGTAAGACTGAGCTCTTTATTCAGAAGTATTGTAAGCACGGCTGAGTCATGAGACAGTCTCTAGCAACAAACAGCAGGCAGTGCACATCAAATAAATCATTAAAAAGGTTAAGACGTGCACTACAGAATCAACAAAGAAATACATTTGAGCAGTAGTAAAAGAAACTCCAGATATTGGTGAGCTCTTTGTGACATGCAAAACAATACGCATGGATTGTCAGTATTGTGAGCAAGTGCGTAAGTGCTGGAAATGTTTATATTCAGTACTTGCAATGCCATTTATAATCCCCAAGATAATAATGAATCTGTTTCAAGAGAAATAAGTAAAGTTTGGCATGACCTTACCTTTTTCATGAAATAAATTTTACACATCAGTTTTATTTGGCACGCAAACTGTGAACTTCCATTGAAAAATTTGTGGCATTTTTATAAAAAAGACATGTTATTTCCCTTGTCATAGCAGAGGACTGCAGCACTTGCTTTAGAGACAGCACAGTTGGGTTGTCAAAGATTAAAAGAAATAAGCTTAGTTGATATCATAAATTTTGCTCATGACCTACATAGAGCATGTTGGAGGGACAGGTACATAACTCAGAGAATCCCCATTCTCTTAAGTAGGCTTCCTATCCATGTGAAGCAGAGTCCTTCCCTAACCATATTAAAGTGCAAATAGGGCCAGTGAATGGGAAACTGGAAATTCACCACTCATCTGACACTTATGTTTCTGATGGACAGTGGCAGCCATTAGATCATGTCTAACGTACATCCCTTAAAATAACGTCTAAGGCATAATAACTCTTGATATACATTTAGGATGAATGGCCGGGCTTATAAAGGCCACAGTGGTTGCTAACCTAATATAAACCAATGAACACATGCTTAGAAATGAAACTGACAGGCCATGAGGTACATCTTTTCCAGAAAAGCAGGGATGATAGTTATGCTGGGGATTTGGTTCAGATAAAACTTTTTTTCATGGGCCTTCTGCTTTGGCATTTAAAAATGTTAACAGTGTGTGTAAGCGAAAAAAGCCACATTCACAGGATAAGATAACAAAGGTACAGATGATAACAATAATAGATCTGCATCCCTTTCTGCTCAAGTGGTTGGAGCAGTACATCTGATGAAAGAGCAATTCATTTTCCATTCTCAACACCACTGACCAGGATTTAAGAACAGAACTAACTTAGAGGGGGTGTAAATGCATGGACACCTGACAGATATATCTTCTTTGGAATTTGCAGTATGATAGAATCCTAAACAAAGGCTGACCCTTACCTCACAGGTAAGCAAACTGGATTTAGTGTACCCTCCATGCCTGCTCTGTGACCCTACACAGACTGCTACAAAGTATCCATGAACCATAAGCACACCACACCTACTCCAGCATCCATCCCTTCAATCACATGATCTGCACCCCTAGACACTGGAATGATAGTCCACCAGTCAAAAGGAAGGATGAACTCCACAGGGGTCCTATCATGGACCCAATATCAGATCATAATTAAAATAGCCAACTTAACAGGATTCAGCAATATCACAGATGATGTTCTGTCATAAAAAAAATTGGTTCAGACACAAATGATATTTACAAATGTGTACAAATGTTGGAAGGAAAGAGCTACATCAACATTGCAAGTTAAATATAATATAAAGCATCATTCACTGACACAACGTCTAGATAGCATGTTGCATTAGAGACAGTTTATTCCACTGCTTTACATTTCTCCTCTGATCATGTTATTCTCAATGACTGAATAAAAAGAATATTTTGTTAAGCTAAGTTAAGCAAGCCACTCAGGCGTCTGCCTCTGTCTTCCTCCAAGATGAACTATCTATCTATCTATCTATTTACAAGTATATATATAGACAGATATGGCTCATCTTAAATTAGTCAAGCTATTTGACAGGGTGCCTGAATCAGCGAATGCTGTACTTATCAGTTTGTGCCTTTGTATTATGTTTGGCAGTATTTCATTGCAGTGTGCTTCACACATATGTTGGCAAGCCTGCCGGTTGTAGTTTTGGGTATGAGTGGATGTGCCTGCAGTGACTGCTACTGTTTGGTATGTAGATGCTGTATGTGAACTGGTGTGTACTGTGTTGTGGATGCTGCATGTGTTGAAAAATCTCTGCCAGAGCAATATCTACTTTGTTGCTGGACATGATCCACTCTGTAGTCTTTCCTTTTTCCTCAGCAATTGTATAACCATGGAGTTAGTATATATAAATAAGAGGGTGCTGAGAGCACCCCCCCATAAATAGACGTGTTTTGTTTTTATTTTAATGTAGCTATTGATTCATTCACTTAGTAGTGTTTTTTGTTGTGTTTTCTGATAGATAATGTAGTCAGTTTTTATTACTTCCTTGTAAATGGTGTGTATTTGTTTGTTTTCTTTATATATAAAGAAGGTAATTAATCTAGCAATATAGTCTAGAAAATGTGTGTGTAAATAAATACATATATATATATATATATATATATATACACACACACACACACACACACACACATGCACACAAACATATATATATATATATATATATATATATATATATATATATATATATATATGTGTGTGTGTGTGTGTGTTATATATATTTATAAACAGACTCTGAAAATGAAGCAATCTGATTACTAACAGTGGTGCTTAAAACATCAAAACCACACTTAAAATGGAGCTTCCCCTCCCCCAAAATGACTGCATTACAAGTAATATTTCATAAGTCCAACAACACATAACTGGTCATACATTAAACAAATATTACTGTATAGTCAGGCTCCTACAGCACTCTCCAGTGGTCTCATGCTTCAACAGTCTTCAGGATATGCATAAATATTTATTCAAAATGTTACCGCAGGATATCTTTTTCCTTAAACACACAGGCTTACACCATACATGTGTGTGTGTGTATATGTAAGTAATATGCGAACGGCTGGTATGTGATATGTAAAGTATTTTTTCCTTTAGATTTATGGAATAATTGGCATGAAGAATGAAGAAGCCATTCATAAAATAAGTTCCTTAACCCTACAGAACCTATTTCAGGCATCATACAAACCACTGCTGTTTTTTTATTATTATTATTTTAAAAGTTCCATATCAGGGCAGAAAATAAATATTTGTGTTACTTTTGTGAGGAAAAAGGAATTAACTGCTTAAAGATCATGAACAACCATTTTTTGTACATCATGAACAACCATTTTTTGCACATATCTGCATTATTTCTGTTTCTTACTGTTATTTTCTGCTTGTAAACTGTGGCTGTTGTGAGGGCAGTACTTCCCATCTTTAAATCATCATGTTTGCCGCTTCGATGATGCAAATTGGATCTTTACTTCACTTCACGTCCTAGAAGGCTGTGCCTCTTGCCTCTGTTTTTTTTTAGTAACTATGTTAATTAATGCTGCACAAGGGCTGAGTGCAGTTTGTCCATTTAATAACGGAAAAGGTTTTGCATTAGAATACATTTTCCAAGCAAAATTAACCATAAACTATGAAACCCTAACAACTAGCATTAGTGTCTGACTGTAATCCTCAGTGATCTACTAAGAAATTGAAAGTTTTAAGAGGGATGGACAGGATAAAAATATGAGGCAAAATCAAGGGTGTTGTTCAGAATTTATGGACATATGTGAAGAAGGCCTTATGATTGTTTCTACTAGATGTAGCCAATTTGGACTCAAAGTTTGCTTTGGAGGATTTCACTAGTGCTTTTATTTGCTTGTTTAGGCTAAGGACAAATTGCTTCTAATTGGGCACCTGCTCCTTCTTGGTCCTGGACAGCAATTTTTTTCTTTTGTTATTATAGAGTTTATTTATTGCAGATGTCCACCAGACAGGTTTAATCTTCCTTGCAGAGGATGATTTAGTCCTGTCAGGTATTCCTGATTCCATGTATCTATATAAATTGTGGGATAGTAATTTGGTACAGTTTTGGACACTGGTGGCAGTTCCTAGAGAGGGGTAGGGGGCTGTGAAGCTGTTTATACCATCCCTCAGGAAGCTGTAATCAGCTTTGGAGAAGTTTTTTTGTTTGACCCTAGCTAGAGGGGGTTCGGGGGAGATGGTGACTTTGAACGTGACCGCTTTATGGTCAGATCTTACAAGGGAGGATGATATTGCAAGGATGCTGCAGTGGTTACTTATGCTGGTTCATATCAAGTGCAAGATATTATCACCTCTTGTGGGGGTGTCGACTAGCTACTCCAAAACATTTGCATTGACGAAATTGTGGAATCTCTGTGCATTTGTGTTCTGGCATGAGTAGTTCTTCCAGTCTATGTTTGTGTAGTTAAAGTCACCCAGGATCAGGGTAAAGGGTTGAATCTTGATAGATTCAAAGATGTCTAGATAGGCAGTTTGGGCATCTTGAGTCAGATTTGAGGGCCAGTAACTAGCTATGATTTGTATAAGGGTCTTGTCAATGGTTAACTGCACCTGGAGTAACTCCTGTGCGTCATACTGTTTGACCAGACTGGAGGTGTGTATGTGTTTAATATATATTGAAATGCCTCCTCCTTTGGCTTTACTACCCACAGTTTGGGGTCTAAATATTTGATAGGATGAGTAACCAGGTATGGCTGGGGTGCTCTCCGCAGCTCTGAACCAGGTTTCTGTGACTGCACAGATGTCAGCATTTTCCAGGGTTAAGAATGCTTGCAATGAGTATAGTTTCATGTTTAGACTCATAGCGTTTAGCAGCATGACCTTTAATTTGGGTTTTGTTAAAATTTTTATGTTGGTAGTTTTAACCTGATAACTTTTTCTAAAAAAGGCACTATGGGGAGGCAAGTGCCTTTGCCGGAAGCCAGAAGTCTGAAGCCCAAGTGATACAGATGCAGGCCATCTCTGGCAAAGCATCATGGTCTGTCAATCATATCTTTCCAGGCTGTCAGGTACTTGATCCCCCTGAAATGACACCAGAAACTAAGCCAATTGTTTAAGTCAATCATTTTCTGTTTGTATTGAGGCATTATTCTGGGTGACAGTAGAATGCTACTTAAGGCTAGGGACATACCTGCCTGGGACACATATTCAGTGAGTTCAATCATGTCTCTCTTCATATAGTCCAGGGCGGTACATCTCAAGTCATTTACAATAACATGGACTATGGCAGAGTCATAACAGTACCTATTGTTGAGAGACTTAAGTGTGTGTTTGATATGGTGGATTCTGGCCCCTGACAGACAACTAACCGTGACTTTTTCCTTATCCAGCCTGGTGAGAGGCACATCTGTGTGTCTCACAATGAAGTCTCCTATGACTAATATGTTGGGTTTATGGCTAAGCCTTAGTGGTTGTGAGACACAGGTGTGTGAACTATGCATGGTATGTGGTGTGGAGGGCTGTGGAGATCGTGCGTGTTTTTGCCTTGGAGGTTTTTGCCTCGGAGGTCTCCTTTGTTTGGGTATGTTTTTGCTGAGGACTTTCATATATGAGGGTGTGTGTTGTGTTGGTGTGGGTAGTGTTTGAGGTGTAGTGATTGTGATTGAAAACCTTCTCAGTGCCAGATATACTGGCTTGTGAGGGGGGACAGCATAGACTTTAGGTTCCTAATGTAATTGCATCTCTCGCAAATTGTGTTCTTAGGTGGTAGTAGTAGGTGGTTGTCTGTGTACATAAGGCAGTTGCTACACTGTCTCAGGATGCCCATATCAACCAAACTGGCAGGAGAAAGTGTAGGAAATTGTCCATCCATATTTTTCAGAATCTGAGAGAGAAGGCTAGGGAGAGCTTAGGGGTAAGCCTAAAGCCCAAGTGCTTAAACCAAAACTAAGAGGCTTAGAATAACACTTACAATTTAAACAGGCTATAAACAAGCAGTAACAAATGCAACAGAAAAGATGCAATTGAACACTTTAGAGAACAAGCCGCAGCAAGTAGCAGAAAAAGCAAAATGAAGTAATGGAGGAGGAGGAGGAAATGCAAATACAGTAAAAGAAGATGAATAAAGTGGGGGGGGTTGTTAGTAAAGTGGAAAGGAAGAGAGGAGGAACAGAAGAAAATTCAAGGTTAAGGAACTAAGGGGTTTTACCTTCCCAAATGATCTCTGTATTAGGTAGAATGAGCTAACGAGATGGGACTGGGAGGAGTGTCCCTTATCAAATTTACAGCAGAGGTGGCCAACAGCAAAAACAACAAACTATAAGAACACAACAGCAGTTGGGTGGGGGAAAAACAAAAAATTCAACCAGACATCAACAAATATATAAATGGAGACACAGAAAAGTAAATAATTCAGTCAAACAAATAAATAAAAACAGTGCAGCAAACTAGTGCAGAACTGTTGCACAAATAAATAAAAAAAATGCAGTACAGATAAGCAAATAAATACAACCAGTGCAGTGCTGATAAGAAACACTCAACAGTTAAAGTCCAAAAAATATACTTATGTAGCTGTGTAACTGCTGTTAATCCCTGGTGTGAGACCCAGTCTTTCCTGTGCTTACGGGATACTTGTTAAACACATTTCTAATATGAGAAAATGTGATTTACAAGCTTGTTTTTTCTCAGTTTTTGGACCATAATCTCAATATTCCATGCACTACAATGCAAGCACAGCTGCTGATGTCCACGCCTCCCTTTAGTATTTAAATTCGTTTCACATTTTACTCAGGTTTAAACTCTTTCATCCGATTTAGCCATGCTCGGTTTACCTGTTTGGCATTTTCTTCATCCTCCGTACCTTTTATCATTATCTTTATTAAAATACAAAATATTGCATGATTATTTTACAGGCGTAACTTTTCTAAATCTTGAATATCACCTTTCGTAGAGATTATATCTTACTACTCGTATTCAAGCAGCTTATTCGTGTACCCATTACTAGACGGCAAATTAAGTTCTTGCCATTCCTTTAATAGCTGTTCATTTTCTTCAAACAGTATGCTTTATCAAACAGCCCTTTTAGAACAGCATTTTGTTTTCTATTATTTGTCTGACAGCAGTACAAAGACATTATTGCTGAAAGCCACTTTCAGCTATCATGTGAAGTTGCCCTTTCTCCACTGTTGTAGAACAATGTAGTTGTTATATATAAGCTAGTGGGGGTGCAGCGGGTCTTACCCCATGTAGGGGGGGGGTTGCAGGTGGGTTTGCCCCTTGCAAAAAAAAATTTAGTTTATTTTCGGCAAAAGTGGTTTTCAGGGATTTTTTTTCACTGCTTTGTCCATTGAGGAAACAGCCTTCGATAAATAGTCATGAATCCTTCTGAACATAGCCACTAATTAAATATTGCAATTTCTTCATCTAGATTAGTTTTCTGAAAGATAGTGCCCTGTACTTCACCTTAAAGACTTTCCTATCTTCTCTTATTTTCTTACTGTTGCTTTCCACACAACCTGTCTACATTCTCAGATTAGTCCCACTAATAAGTGGCTCAGGAGAAAGTTCTGCAGGAATAACAATGACGTTCATCATTATAACATTTTTCTTGGGTTCAGTAACTGATATGCTTCATATGTTTCTCATTATTTAGTGAGTGCAATCCACAACACTTTGCCAGAAAACCACAGATTTTACAAAGAACAAACAACAAATGAGGCAAAATCAGGGATGGTTCAAAACTATGCCCATTGCATGCACACGTGTGCATACACTTGCACGCGCGCGCACACACACACACACACACACACACACACACACACACACACACACACACACACACACACACACTCTCTCTCACACCCACGTGACCATCAGTTATAGCTTTTGTATGACTGTGCACCTCAGATGTCTGGTTAAGATCAAGTGAACAAATTAATATGCAAGTAATGGTCCAAAAATGTATTTCAGTTCGAAGCTGTCAGAACCACACAGTACAGCTCAGTGAAACCCTTTTCTGCCCTCTCAACCTCTGTGCTCAAGAAACAGAGACAAACTCCAAACTCAGTAACAGATTTAAATATTGCTGCTATATACTTAGAACGTTGCTTGTGTAACAGGTTTTGCATTAGCAAACATTTTCTGAAGGACATGAATTCTGAAACTTATGTTTATCACTGTTTAGTGATTGCAATACTCAGCATTTTGCCAGTAAAAGCACAAGTTGCATGAGAAACATACCACAAATATGATGCAAAAATCTGGGATACTTGAGAACTATGCCCTCTGTATGCATTTGTGTATACACACACACACACACACACACACACACACACACACACACACACACACACACACACACACACACACAGAAACACACAAAGATGCAACTAATTATGGTGACTTGTATGACTGCACACCTCAGATATCTGTTTGAAATAAAAAGGCAATGGCCCAAAGAAGTATCTCTGCTCACTACTGTTCAAAAACATACAGTGCAATTCTTTATAACTTCCCTCTGTCTTCTTAACTTCTTAGCACATTTTGTATACTTAAAAAGTTGCTAGAATAACAGGCTTTATATTAGCAAACCTTTTCTAAAATATACAAATTCTAAAACTCAGTTTGTCATTTATTGATTGCAGTCTACAACACTTTGCCAGAGAACCACAAGTTTTACAAAGAACACACCACAAATATGAGGCAAAACTGGGGACAGTTGAGAGCTATGACCTGTGCACTCATGGACATATAAAAATCCACAAAGACACACAATCAATTACAATCACTTATATGACTGTACACCTGAGATATATGGTTGAAATAAAGTGAATGAATAAATAAATACCTAAAACAGTAACTTGGAAATGTTATCTCAACTGGCTGATGTCAGAAGCATATAGTGCAACCCACTGCAATTCCCCACTGCCATCTCAAATCCTTAGCCCAAGAATCAGAAACAAAGACCCAAAATCAGGAACAAATTTTAAATGTTTCTCTTATTTACTTATAAAGTTATTAGAATAAAAAGCTTTGCATTACCAAGTATTTTCTGTTGGATATGAAATTTAAAACTCAAATGTCTGTTATTATTTAGTGACTGTAGTCCACAACAATTTACCAGATAGCCACAGATTTTACAAGGAGCAGACCAGAATCCCTTCAAGTTCTTTACTAAAAAATTCTGGACAAAGCCAAAAATAATGTTGGGATAAATTTTAAATAAACTAAGAAAGAAGCCTCCTTGGTGAAACAATAAAGCCCAGAACAGCCTGGAATCCTTCTCAAAACTTTTATTAAACACTCAATAGATCTACCATTAACGTTCACAATATGTTTTTGTTTTAAACATACTTTATCAGTACATCAATACATCTGATGAAGTATGTTTTAAACAAAAATGGTTTGTGAACGTTCATAGTGGATCTATTGAGTGTTTAATAAATGTTTTGAGAAGGATTCCAGGCTGTTCTGGGCTTTAGTGTTTCACCGAGGAGGCTTCTTTCTTAGTTTATTGGTTTTTTTGAAAGCCGTGTGGATTTTTATTTTACAAATTTTAAATATTCTGTCAATTTATTAGCCAGTTGAACCCACTGAACAAAGTGTGTCTTTTCAGGGGCATTCAGGAGCATTATCTGGTGAAGTGTGAATTGTTCAAAGTCATACAGTAGTTAACCAGAGGAAGAATAACTCAAACTCTGTACTTTTGACAACAAGAAGTAGTTTTTAAACCTCTCAAAGCTTTAATCCTCTACCTTATGCACCAGACAGCTATAATTTATTTAAGTTAACAACACAGGTGTTGCATTGAAATGCATCTTCTTAAACAATAAGAACTATGAAACTCTAGTGACTGCCATCATTGACTAACTGTAATCTTCATTACTTTACTAGAAAATCAAACATTTTATGAAGGATGGTAAACATGCAAAGCAAAACTAGAGACATGCTGCAAAACTGGGACACAATCAGACAAACTGTAATTTACTTAAAAAGTTAGAACAGGTGTAGCGACAACAAGCATTTTCTGAGCAATCAGAGCTATGAAACTCTAATGATTATCATTATTAGCTGATTGTAATCCCCATTAATTAAAAAAATAAACCAATTTAGAAAGGGCAGCAAAAATATGAAGCAAAATCAGATAAATCATATGTGAAAAAACTTAAGAGTACTATACAGTTGATAGCATTCAAAAATGTAAAATATATGCACTGACATGATCATTACAGATTTCTGAATATCTGCATTGGTTGTGCACATATCCATATTTTGTAATTTCACAGACAGGTCTTTCTCTGTTTACAGGAATATGTGATACATGCACAAAGCTACTAGAAATGTGTATATACTGTAAATGTATTATAGTATTGCCACTTTAAGACAAATGTATAACATTATTGTATCCCATAATGCATTGAGTCTAGTGCCAGTTACATGTGTATTTGTCATGGGTGATTAAAATGCTGGTATATTCTGGCATTATTGAGACTGACATTCGACATGACTGGATAAACAGAGGTGTTGGTATCATCACATCAGGACACGGACCCCAAGCAGAAGATCAGGCAATCATTAAGCAAATCATCAGACCAACATTACTTGCACCCAGCAAAAATTAGTCTGGAAACCACTAAAACATTAAGGATGCCTAGACAAAATTGCTTGAAACAGTGAGAGAGGCAATTTACTCTACCTGTTGGGGACCCAGTCTGTCTTATGAATTACCATAGTAATATGGGAAGTAAAACACCGGATATATAGCAGTATACAGCACTTTGAGGTTCAAGTCCAGAGCTGTTTTTTTTTTTTTGATGGGGAGAGAACTCATGTTATGGGAGAAGTGTATTATGTTTTGTATTCCACTTTCAGGCTGCACTTTTTTTTTCCTTAGATGTGGAAGGAAGTCCCATTATGGAGCATGCTTGTTTTTATTTGCCAACTGAGTTGATAGAAAGGGAAATCTCACAGAAGAGTTAAACTGAACTTCATACAGTTGTAATTTGAATCATGTAGCTGAGAAATGTTTAAAGGGGTGATCCAGGGGACTATGGGACATTCAAGGTGAAGTCATCTTGTTTCAGGTTTGCCATTACTGTACACTGTGGGTCATGATTTTCTGAGGTTTACTAATAGGACACTCTGAACCACTCACCAATTTTAGTAAGCTTTCCTGTAACCCCTGTTGTGCCTTCAACAGGGGATACAAGTTCCTTACCAGTACAGTGCCTGTACCATACTAAATCCCAGTACTGATCCGTATGGCATCCACTACATAGAAATGAACTGGCAGGAGCCCCAATTACTAATCTGATAGCAGTCAGTAAGGTAGCTCACACACCATTTTGGCCATTTACTATCTCATCCAGGTTCTACCAAACTCTAGAGCAGAAAAACATGTTTTTTTCTGATTCAAACTCATTTAATAAGTCTGTGCCATGTCCTAATGTAAACTATGTTGACAGCCAACATATCAAAATGTTGTCCAAGATATTCGAGTAATTGTTTTCACTTTTTCAAATACTTTCACAAGAGGGTTGACTTTAACAAAATAATCCTATAGTTTGTCAAGAAATTCCTGTTTGGTGATTTTTGTACTGCTATAATCAAAACCATGCATTGTCAGTGACACCACTGACTCTATATATATATATATATATATATATATATATATATATATATATATATATATATATATATATATATCAGAGCTGTGATGACGTCTTTGGGTGGATCCCATATAGGATGAAAGCACTTAAGCTAGTTTTTACCTTTTGTAGTAAATTTGTGTTGTAAATACAGTATTCTGGCTGGATCCATCTTTCATACAGTCAGTAGTAACAACATTCAGTTTTGATTAATAGTTTGTTTGTTTTTTCACTCTGGATTTTATCACTGTTTTGGTATTTTTGCTTGTTGTATTGCTATAATACCTGCTGTTCACAGCTAAGATAAATACTCATTTAAACTCCTGTTAACCTAATGGGTGCAACAATGCAATAATCTGCAAATCTATTGGAGAAATTCTCTCTTTAACTGAAAAAAACACATTTGTATTCCAGAATGAGCCACTTTGTAAGAATTAGGCAAATGGGGCACATTTATATAGAGTGATAAGAAAATTGTTCCTAAAATAAAATAATGCACACTTTCACCAAAGGAAGACAGTGTCAGTAGCAGTGTCTAATGAGCTCCTCTTAAAAAAACACTTAAGTTATTTACAAGGCACAAGGCAGAGGCTTGCCATTTTAATTAATAGCACTGGAGGATGTGAAGGTTTGTTGTAAGACCAAACTGCAAAGAGAGGTGAGTGGTGGCTTAAGGCATAAGGTGACTTGCCTGACATACTAGTGTTCTACAATGTTCCATTCAGCACCCAGTAAAGGGTATCACGCAGTGTCACCCTCCTCCTTTTTAGTGCTCAAAGGAGAATTCCTTTTGTCAAAATCTCCCATGATAACAGTGTCCCAGTCAAGGATTTCAGCCTCCCACCTAACTGTGCTGTTCAGCATGAATCTCACTGAACCTACTGAAGGTTCAACACAAACAATTTTAGTTTTCTAGTTAGCACCAAGTGTTACGGTGATAAAATGCTACTTGTTCAAAAAGAAATAATGAAAATGTGACAAAAGGGAGGAGAAGAATGTCTCCAAATACTTTTATTGCAATAAAATGCCCCTGGCAGCTGGGCAGCACACCTTCAAGGAGATCTGAAAAGAAGAGTGGACTGAGGAAGGGTGAATAATCCTAATTCAGAAAAAAAATGATTACATTTGTAAAATGTGTCAAAATTTTGACAGGTTTATTTGATGGACACTGCATACAGTGGATATAAAAAGTGTACACACCGCTGTTAAAATGTCAGGTTTTTGTTATATAAAAAATGAGACCACAATAAATCATTTCAATACTGTTCTCACCTTTAATGTGACCTAGAACCTGTACAATTCAATTGAAAAACAAACAAATCTGTTAGGGAGAAAAATATAAAAAAACAAAAAATGTACAATAAGCTGGTTGCATAAGTGTGCACACCCTTAAACTAATTCTCTGTTGAAGCACCTTTTGTGGTGAGGTTTTATTCCTTGCCTTAAATCATCCAGTCATGCTGACGTCAGTTGCTAGAGTGAATGGATGATGAGAAGTGGCCTGAGTCTTTGCCTGGCCTGGACCCTTAGAGCAGCACACCTTTCCAGCCCTCTCACATGTCCAGCCTAGTGATCTCTCAGTTAAGTTCTGGCTTCCACCATGGCTCAACAAGAGCTCTGGACAGTATGCTACCCCCCCCCCCTCCCAGAATAAGCACACCCATTCTTCCTCTCTGCACTGTCAAGCATCTATACCATTAATGAAACTTGGGTTACCTGGAACATAGTCAGAGCTTTATCCCTTTATGCCACCAGTGAAGTGCAAACATGCAATGTTTGCATGACATTTTGAAAATCTATGCGCTTTTGACCATTACCCAGCAAATATAAATTATCTGCATATTGCTGCAGTTTGATTGCATTACAGCTTTCAAGCATTTTGTAGAAAGAGAATATAAAAAGAGCCCTCATGCCAATTACTGGGTTACTCCAGAGGAAATTAATTTGGGGCTGGATAAGTTGAGAGTGCCAGCAACCAGTAAAATTTTAGTTTAAGTAGCCAGCACGTAATATGGGTGATATATAAAGGTAACTGGTGCCTGATTATATAAACTGGTTTGGAGAGGCCTATAAAGCTGGAACCCATCATGTCTTTGTTAAATATAACCTGACCTGCTTTGTGCCAAGAGTGGTATCAACTTCATTAGCGGTCTGAAGCCATACGATGTGTCTGCAAAAACACTGAACTGGATATGTTGCACTAGTTGCTTTAATACAGATCTGTCAAGTATTTTTGCCAGGAAACTAAATATGACGATATGCTTGCAGTCAAAGGTTGGTTTGGATCCCTTTCTATAAAGATAGAGGATATCCGCATGGCCTGTTTTCATTTTGTGATGCTGAGGTTAATCAATATTGTAACTTGTCAGCAACTCTGTGGTTAGGGTGATAAAGCCTTGAGTGCACCCCAAATGACCTGAGTTTGGTTAGTGGTACAAGGTGCTGAAGAAGCAGGCTGAGAGGAACAGGAGTGAACAGTCAGGGTAGGTTCAACCATCCTGGGGAAAGGGTTTCAGTAGGGCCTCAGTGCTTGTGAGGCACCTATCAGAAGACAGGAGCAACAGCAGTTGTCCCATCTGGATAACATGCCAGTCCTTCCAACCAGTGCGTCACATTATAGCTGGTACAGCTGATATCAGCATGGCAATTTCTGCCTTACAGTCCAACCTGCCCAGCTGTATAAGGGGAATGGAATTAGGCCATCCTGCCATCTTATCAGGCTGGCAGATCTTTAGCGACTGGCTCTTCTCCCCACTCCAGGTGAGCAGCTGACATGAGTGGAAAACAAGTGTCAGCCACTGTGGGGTACTGGTCAGCAGGGGAAAGGAAGAAGGACAAGAGGATGCCTTAAACATACTGTGACCAGACAGACAACATCGTCTGGCACTAGTTTAAGGAAAATCAATGTCACAGCACTCCCTAAGAATAAACTCCAGAGCTTGAGCTGAACTAGGAGCTTTATTATAGTACCTGAACTAGCAGCATGCAACTGGGGGGTAAAGAAAATATCACATTAAGAAAGGGGTACTTGATAAGTGATAGACAAGGGGTTGTTAGCAGCAGTGGCCTTTATTTCTTGGTAGATTTGGTTATACTTCTTCTGAATTTAAGGAATGCTATTACATGCTAAAAGCCTCCTTGTATTTTTTTAAGCCCAAAGACAGAGTGGGGGGTATGAGAATTTTGGTGCAGTGGCATATCAGATTATTAGAACCTTGACTTGCAAACCCATCCAGAGCTCTTACACTTAAGTCTGACTACTTCTGTGGCAGAACACAGACACTTACCACAAAACTCTTCCTAAAATCAGTACCATATATTTCATTAATTACACTACAGACCATCCCATACATTCTATTATTTGATCTTTTCTCAAGTGTACTAGCTCAAGTAAAGTTTGGTCACATCTCCCTAGCTATCTACCTATTGTAGCAATGTATTTTGATTTGAAATGTGTATTTTTGTGAACCCAGATTTTTATCAATAATCCTTTTCATTGAGATGCAATTATATTTGTGTGAGAATATACAAGATGGTTGTGCAGGGGAACTTGCCCCTTGTAAAAATGCTCATTTCATTTGTTGGTTTCTTTGCAGAAATATCCATATTCCTGAAGTACATGTTAAGAGAAATGTACGAGCAACCATACTTACATCACATCACATTTATCCACTCATTCATTTTGATCAGACAGAAACACCTGTAAATGTGCATCTATATGTATATGTTTATATATATGTGTGTGTGTGTGTGTGTGTGTGTGTGTGTGTGTGTGTGTGTGTGTGTGTGTGCGCGCATATGTGTGTATACATGTGTAAACGTATATGCATACATATATATTTATATGGGTCTATATTACTTTGTCATTTCCGTGAACTTTTGTTTATCGACCCTAATAGAGGGAACGTTCATTTCAACAAATGTCTTACCCAGGGAAAGGAACAAGTTGGCTAACATAAGAAATTTGCTGTTTTCCGCACTGAAATGTGATGTTGGAGATGGCATATATAGTTGCGAGGTGTGGGGGGCACAGTGTCCCAAAGCCCCACATGTGCGTGCATTTGAAATACTGTGTTTTGTGTGACAGTCAGAATGCTGGGAAACTCATTCCTTTCCCTGGGTAAGTCATCCTTTGAAGTGAACATTCACTGTATTAGGGTTGATGAAAGATGGAGCTCAGAAATCAACCTTCGATGAACTGATATAGGCCCTATATAGATATATATATATATATATATATATATATATATATATATATATATATATATATATATATATATATATATATATATATATATATATATATACACACACACACACACACACACACACACACACACACACACATATATATATATATATAAAATATGTCATTTTGGGTTCACTACATTTGACCGAAAGTTCATTTTACCTAAACCCATTTCACCTAAACCAAATGACCTAAAGTTCATTTGACCGAAAACTCATTTGACCTAAAACCCATTTGACTGAAAAATAGAACTGGCAGCCTGTAGAGCACTGTAAGGCAAATAAAAGGTATATGCCCTGTTCCCCACTGTAGTGCGACCCTGGAGTTAGAATATATTGTTAGGGGGATGTGGGAGTGCAGCCTCCACATTGGGGGGTGGGGCATAGCCCCCCACCTAGTTTGGTTAGATATTCTGTGCTTTGATTTGATATTGTTCAGTAAAACTGATCTTTGTGGGGGGCTGCACCCTCCCACACCCTCCTAACAATATATTCTAACTCCAGGGTCGCACTACACTAAAGGATAGTTAAAATCTCCCAAGACCAAAGTGTTTGGCTGCATACCGAGCAACTCTAGCAAGTCCAGGTAGAAGGTATGCTTCTCCTGGTTCATGGTAGGAGACCTGTAGCTTGCAATGATGTGGTGGGTATTTTACTTATAGTCAGTTAGACCTGGAGTAGCTTAAGACAGTCATATTGTTTTGCTAGTCTTGAGGTGTATTTGGATTTAATGAAGATGGATACACCTCCACCTCTCATTCTTTCACACTTGTTTTGGGGTCCAAACGTGTGAAAAGCATTGTAGCCTTGTATGGCCAGGATGCTCTCATCTGCCTTGAACCAAGTCTCAGTGACTGCACAAACATCAACATCTTCCAAGGTGAGGCGTGCTTCCAGGGAGTGCAGTTTACTGCTTAAGCTCCTAGCATTAAGCAGCATGACCCATGACCCTGAGTTTGTCTTTAGTGGATTTCTTTACATTGGAAGTTTTGTTGTTTGGACATTGCCTAAATAAGGCACTATGGGAGAGACAAGCATCTTTGCCAGTATCCAAAAGCCTTCAGGAGACAAATGAAGGCCATCTCTGGCAAAGCAGCATGGACTGTCGACCATGTCTTCCCAGGCAGACAGATAATGGATCTCCCTGGAGTGACACCAGAAACTAAGCCAATTATTAAACTTGATCATTTTTTGTCTGTATTGTGGCATCATCCTAAGTGAAGGTAGAATTCTGCTTAGGGTTAGGGACATACCCACCTGGGACACATAATCTGAGAGTTCGGTCATGTTTCTCTTCATATAGTCCAGACAGGTACATCTCAAGTCATTCACACCAACATGTACTATGACAGAGTCATAATGGTACTTGTCGCTGAGTGACTTGGGTGCATGCATGATTTGATGGATCCTGGCACCTGACAGGCAGGTGACTGTGACCTTCTTTTTGTTCAACCTGGTGATGGGGACATCTGTGTGTCTCACTACTGAGTCACCTATGAACAGAATATTAGCTCTGAGATGTTTTGCTGTAGGGGCTTAATTGCTGAGACACTGATATATGTGTTGTTATGTGTAGTGGTGGCTTCTGTTTCTGTACCAGTATGTGTATGTTGTTTGCGCATTTGGCAGGCTCTTAGTGAGTACCTCCTCGTATGTGGGTTTATGTGTCTTGACCATATCTTGTGTGAGAGGAGAGCAGTGTGTGCTGACAACCTGTTGTATGTCTTGTATATTGTTATGTGAGAGGACTGATTTTAATTTCATGTTATAGTTAAATCTCTCACATGCTGTGTTTGTTTGCTTTAGGAACACATGGTTGTCAGTATACATGAAGCAATTACTACATTGCCTTAGGACGCCCATGTCAATCAGGTTGGCTGGAGGAATGGTGGGAAAATGTCCATTTATTATGGCAGGTATATATTCTAGTAACTAGTGGAGATGGGCTAGATGAACCAAGGTTTGCTTGTGAGACTAACAAAGGCAGCTGTTCTGTGGAGGGCTAATGGTTGAAGACTGCATCAGCACCTCAGAATGTGTAACTGAGTTGCTCACTAGGTAGCAACATGCAACTGCATTACACATAGAGAGGCAATGGAGCTAAGGAGGGTTGTCTAGCAGATATCAAGGGAAAATTGTGTTTCTAAGCGTTTGTGTCTATACATGGCAGCGCTGAACCCTGCAGTGCACTGTGCAGCTATGCACAAATGCAGGGCTGGAACACAAGTGAAATTAAACAGTTTTAACACAAATTAACCAATAGGAAAGTCCAAAACTGAGCCTTATTCCAACAGTCCCCAACTCAGATGGGTCCTGGGCTGCACACTTCTGCCACAAGGGTGCAGGAGGGCTTTCTTAATGTAAGATGGCTGGTTTTAGTGCTCAAGTAATACCAAACATCCTAGATTCAGCAAGTCTGAATCTAGCCTATGCAATGAAATACAGAAGTACTAGAAATTCAAAGTGCAGAAAAAAAAACAGTCACAGCAGTAAAAACAGCAAAAATAAAGCAGCAATTAAGTAAAATACAGTTCCAAAAGTGCAATGCAAGCTTAAAATATACATATTTTTCTTGAACACAGTGAATGCCTTGGATTTAGTTCAGATTCACTCCGGATCTCTGGCTAAAACGCAAGTGAAATTAAGGTTGCCACCTTTTCAAATGACCAAAGTGGGACTTTTTTTGTAGAAACGTAAGATTTTGCTGGATAAAACATATCCATGACCACTGCAAAGGACAGAACTTCACTTTTTTGCCAAAATAAATGCTTATTCTTCTAACATTTTTGTTGTTAATGCTATTTCATATAACATATGTGTGTTTCGGATACAGAATAACAGTTTTGTGTAACTATTAATAAAAATTTAAGAAATATTTTATCTTCAAAATCTCAGGACATTTGCCATTTTTTATTTATATTTTTTTACCGGACACAACTGCCCAAAGAGGGACAGGTAGTAGTAACCCTAAGTGAAATTAAATGGTTTTAACACAAATTAACCAATAGGAAAGCCCCAGACTGAGCCCTTTTCCAGGAATCCACAACTCAGATGGGTCCTGGGCTACACACTTCTGCCCAAGGGTGTAGGAGGACCTTCTTAATGTAGGATGGCTGGTTTTAGTGCTAAATTAATACCAAACAACCTTAATTCAGCAAATCTGAATCTAGCCTATGATATGAAATACAGAAGTACTAGAAATTCAAAGCACAGAAAAAACAGTCATAGCAGTAAAAACAGCAAAAATGAAGCAGCAATTAAGAAAAATGCAGTTCCAAAAAAGTGTAATGCAAGCTTAAAGTGTATTTATTTTTTGTTGAACACAGTGCATGCCTTGGATTTAGTTTAGATTCACTCCAAATCTCTGGCTAAAATACAAGCGAAGTTAAAACACTTTTAACACAAATTACCAATAGGATAGCCAAAATTGAGCCTTTTTCCAGCAATCCCCAAATCACATGGGTCCTGGGCTACATGCTTTGCCACAAGGGTGCATATATGTGTGTGTGTGTGTGTGTGTGTGTGTGTGTGTGTGTGTGTGTGTGTGTGTGTGTGTGTGTGTGTGTGTATGCAAATGTGTATTTATTTTCAGTTGAGAATGCTTAAGCAGAGCAGTTCTGTGCCTTTTATTATCTCTTTCTATTTACAGTGTAAGATAACTGATATTCTATGAAATGCCTGTCGCTATGTCACATTCCTATCAGGCTCCTAATATTCTTGTTTAGCTCAATAGTGTACTGAAGTCAAGGGCATTGATTAGGATGCTACAGTCTGTCTGCATGAGTAAACACAGAAAATCTGAGCAGGCATTTAAATTGTTTTTACCTTTTAGGAATTTTACATGAGACACTGTATTTCTGAAAAATGAAAAAGGTGCAGGGAGAGAAAATATTGAGCTGTGTTCCTTGTGTTTCTGGTTCAAGGTTTTTTCATCTAAAAAACTGTCATTCTGAGGCCATCATTTGGTATAGGTGCTAGTCTGGGCCTCACAAAAAGATGTTACATGTTATACAGAGTACTGCAGATTAGATAGGGACAGTGAGGGACAGAACATGGAAACTTTAAGCCTATACTAATACCTCGCCTGCCAGTGCTGATTAAATGAGCTGTTCCTTTCTTAAATGTAAACTACTACATATAGTTACTTTTGTATACAGAGCCAAGATGAAGCATATGGATAAGAGAAATGATGTATTTATCACAGTTTAATAACTTAGCCTAATAGTTTTCCTTTTTCTCTGCCATTTATATGTACGTACTTTAGTCGTTAATGGGGGTTATACATCAGCAACAATAATTTGTACATTCCCAGGGAACACACACAAGGCTATTTAGTGTGTAAGACCACACTCACATTTTACATGAGCATGACGTTTGAAAAGAAAATGGTAAAGAAAATTGGTTAACAAGGAATGGCATGCATTTCAGTTATTCTAGATATTGAATATTATCAACTCTGCTTAATTAACAGCTAGAGGATAGCTCTGTTCTGTCATTGCCTAAATTATGCCTAATGTTATACAAGCATTAATGCTGCCCCTCGGTTCTCATTTGAAGTGGAGTTCCTATTAAATATTTACCCCCCCCCCCATATTGTTATTAGCTATTGTAATTACTGGGCAACTGGAAAGGGTAAAAAAAAAAAGTCCTTTTCTTTGGAAGTCATACCATATAATATATTCATTCATCTTTGTCTAATCCCTGCTTTATCCATTTCAAAGCTGTAAGAGAGCCAGAACTTACTGCTGCAAAAAATGAGCATAAAGCAGAGAATCAATGAATGAGATGCTAGTCCATCAAAAGGTGTGCATGCATGCGTGCAAACACACACACACACACACACACACACACACACACACACACACACACACACACACACACATATATACACTCACTGCATACATATCAGTGAACAATGGTTCAGCTATGATATGCTGAAATGGAACATCTTGAAACAAAAATATTCAGTCCTACTTATATAAAAGTATTCCCTTGATTGCACACAATCAATACACAAATTCCCACATGAGAAATAAGTTTCATGCAGTCATTTAGACCACAGATTAAACAAGTATTTTTGCAGGAGCAAGACTCCTTGTACCCCCTACCCAGTACTAGGCACTAAGTCTCCCAAACCCATATCACTGCGATAACCTTGCCTCAGAGAGCATGGTCAGCTAAAACATTTAAAACACATCTCATTCTTTCTCGGAGAAGCCGCAGTCTTGGAGTCAGTAGTACAGTTTGAGTATATATGCATCATAATAACATGCAGCAGGCAAATAAGAATGTGAACAGTGCACCGCTAACAATTTCAAGCACACATGAGACGAGCAATAAAGACTTAAATACATAAAGGAACTCACCAGGTCATCTAACAGCATGCCTTTAGGATGTGGACCTGTAAACAAATATAGCGTGTTTAAATTTATTAAACAGCCTAGCTCTAACAATTTGCTCACAAGAAACTTATGAAGATATGCTGCCCTCAAGTTACAGCAATTCTCAGCATTACATCCATCAGGATAATAAGGAAGTAGCAATTCTACTGGCTATGATACAAATAAAAATATGAACAAAAAGTGCACTATACTCTACTGTAGATTAGCTGCAATAAAAATCAGTTAATTTTGCATTAAATATATATTTTCTCCAATTTGCTTATTTTGACGTATTACCACCTAAAACATCTGGCAACCATTTTCTGATTTAATTTCAACCTTTTTCTGACTTAATTTCACAGGTGGTTTGTTATTCCTAGCTGGAGAATAAAAATGATTTTCTTACTCCCTCACAAATCTCTTTTTAAGCGACTCTCAGAAAGAACACATCTACAGCCAAGGCAGCTAACTTTGTTTATCAGATGTTATGCATAACTATAATCCCAGAAATAGTTGACAGCAGCCTAGCTTTCATTTGGTATTCCCACCACCACATTATTTACACTACTGTGAACAAAATACTCATCTCCTTAGAACAGGGCGGTTACAATTAAATACAATCCCATTCTATGTATCTGATGTCACTTTCAGTCAACCTTGAATTAGGCTGACAAAATATTAGAAGGGCATGGCACTTTTACCAGTATAATTTAAAATCACAAAAACTGAAATATTCAAAGAAAAGATTAACATAAATCTGAAGTAACATTATAACCTCAGAAAAAATCTTCTATAACTAGACACTTAAAACTAATCCCTATAGACTATTTTAAGGCATATGTTATTAGAGACTGGGAAAAAAAAGAAACCTTAACATCGCAAAAGGAAATGTGCTGTTGAAGAATTACCCATCTGTTGAATATTGAAGCTCCAGATAAGTGATTGCTGTTAATGCACTATATCCAAGTTTAGAATATACACTACCAGTTACAGCTTTAATATCCCCACAAAATAGCTCTTTATTGCAGACAACCGAAAATGATGTCCCTAACATACAACGCTACTGTCTTCTTTTTGGTTGCCACTAGAGCTCAGCTCCCGTTATATACAGTAAACTTTAAAAGATACTACATGACGATTACTATCAACCCTTAAATAACAGATTTCTTATAAAACATTCAACTTGCTCTCTTAGTAGTCAGGAACTTATTCAACTCCAAAGACATGTCTATGCAACGGCAACTACTGGCAAGCATTCTCCAAAATAGTTCCTACCTACTAAAACTATTTACTACATAAAATCAGAAAAACAGAAATTATCACTGTTTGTGAATAACCAAAAGCCCACCTACTAGATAGCAGCAAATGTCAGTGAAAGCTATTGAGCTAATAAAATACTGGTGATGGTTACTATGGTAAACAAAAACTAACATTTTTTTCCTCTTGGCATATAGAATGAATATAATGTAATTAATATAATACTTTTAACTGCAAATGCCTTGTGTAATTTAACCACACATTAGAAACAGTGTAACTGTAAATACTGTTAACAGCTCACAGTAAAACATTGTTATACTGTATTTATCTTTAGGGTCATTTCAGTGAAATCATGAAATGTCCTACATCTGTTCATGTTACTGATTTGTTCATATCTGTTGAAATGTATAGATTCTGTAGTCACCCAATGATTGCCAACATACTATAAACTTCCATCTACACCTATACTATTGCATTGTGTAGACTACTAAGTATGTTAAATTATGGGACATAAAACACTGTTTTACATTTATCGTGTCATGAAGAGTAATTGGTACTGTGGAAGACTTCAGAGAAGAAGAAGAGACTAAAAAACAAATGATTTGTTCTATGTTTTTTTTTTCTTTTTGTTCTCTCATCATTTTACTTCATTATTAATCTTTTTAAATATAGTTCCTGCATTTCCAGAAAACCACAGATATTCAGAAAAAGATTTAATCAAAGTTATTTTCTGTGTGCAAAGAAATGTTTTGTTTCATAACCAGTCAAAATATCCAAGGAACTAATAACAAGCTATTATTCAATTTGTTTCTCTTTCTGAAAAAGAGAAGTAAGGTCAGTAATTTGATACATTTTTTTTCTCTTTTTCTTCTCCTTTTCTTCTTTTCTTTGTTTAAACAATGACATTCTATTTAGATTATGTAGTGGGTAAAGGGTGGGGGAGGGCAGGGAGAGAAGAGTAATGAAAATATGATAAATGGAATAATAACATATTTATTCCTTGTAAAAAGTTTATATGTTCTTCAAATGCTATTCCCAATTATACTTTCTTGATTATGCTGCTTATGCTTGTTTGTAAATAATCTGTCATGCTTTAACTAATAATAATTAGAACTAAATAATAGTAAATAATATGTTTTATTTTTAACTCTATTAATATAAACAGTAAGTAATATTCCATTGTATATACTTCTTATAGCTTTCTCTTACATTTTTTTTTATTTCTGCTTTACACTCTTTTATTTTCTATTCTCTTTTTCTTTTCTTTATTCTTTCTCTATTTTTTTTTTCATATTAATATATAGAAATGTTTTTGATCATATAGACACAGTAAATAATAAGATTTGCATAAAAATTGAGTTGAGACAAAAATATTGAGTTTTATTACTTATTAATAACTTTGGGCTTAATTTCACTTACATAGAGGCTGTAATAACCTGTAAAATACATCGCGAAGGTTTTGTCATGTTTAGATGCATTTACACTGCTAAATGAATGTTTGTCACTAGTTTTTAACAAGTTTCCCGCCAAAATGTTAAGGGAGACAATCTGGGATGTGGGCTACCTCATGAACAGTGTCCTCGAGTTGTTTCAAAAGCTTCAACTCTCAGAATTCTCACAGAGAAGCTGAAAGCAGTCAATTTGACCTTTGACCTAGATATCACACTGACACATTGCAGATTCAGGAAGAACACTCTACCAGGAAGTAGAACTGATGCAAATGTGACTATGTGAAGGAAAATGAACTCTTTAACATCTAAATGTGAGTTATTTTATATAATTACTTAAATATCTATGTTATAATTCATAAAATATGTCAGTTATAATGATTTTAAATGATGCAGTTTCTTGTAGTAAGTAAATGTCTTATTTTAGAAGGCATAGAAAATGAAACATTTATTCAAGTGTTTTTGAAAATCTACTTGACTGCAGCATACTAATCTGTGTTAAAAACTTATGTTCCAAACATATACATTACTATAACTCATTTAATTCATCTGATTGACAAGCATAAATAACTTTATAACTCTATTCTGGAAGAAATTGTCATGTGATATATTTTAAAACAGTAGTATAGACATACAAAATACAGATGGCTTTTTTACAATAATGCAAGTGTTTCTGAGAATTTGCATAACTATGCAGTATGATTTATAACAATTTCTATAAATATAATATTTTATTCTATTGACAATAATGAGTATGAGTAAAATGCTCATATACAAGCAATTCAAGGTTTTTTTTTGGAAGCTGTTGACTGCATTTACATGACAGAAAATAGATGCATCTTAATATATGTAATGTCTGAACCATATTAGCCAAAGTTTTTGATTTAAATGAATGTTAGAACTTATTTTTACATACTTTGAATAAATTAATATGTAAATATGCCTTCCTTTTTTTTTTTTTTTCTCTCTCTTTCTTTCACTCTCTCCCTCTTTCACGTCTTTTATTTCTCTCTCTCCTCTTGGTTCTTAATATCAAGATTATTTGAATGCTATTTGAATACAAGTGTATTATATTACATAGATGTATATAGTAGTATGAATAGTTTAAAAAAAAAAAAGTTTATTTTAGTTTATATGATGCTGTTTTATCAAATGTGTAGTCTTGTCTTGCTAGATAATTGAATTGAAAGCTGTTAATTTAAGTTAAATATAATCAGTATTAAATTGATAAGGTGGTAGCTGAGGTACTGCTGCTTAGGGTAGGGGGTTAACTTGAGTGGTAAATACTACTCTAAGTTGGAGTTTTTAAATCCAGGCTGGATGCAAGGTTTAATCCTTACATTATTTTCACTTGTTCATTGTTATATGTATATAGTTTTGACATCCACAATATATTTTGTACACTCATTGTCACTACAAACAAAATTGAATCCTATACAAAATTCCATAAGAGATTCAATAAATACGGCTATATTTAAAGGTACACCTAAAGGAGGAGATGTAACATTACTTATGTTGTTATTTGTTATTTTGATCATAAGATTCTTAAGTTTTAAAAATGCCAAATGATATCTTTAAAAGGAATTTCTTTAAACATTAATGGATTGAATAATCCGTGTAAAAGGGCAAGCCTAATAAGATACATTAATTTACATAAGACCAACTTAGTCTTCCTGCAAGAAACCCATCTCTTGAAAAAGATATTGATAAACTAGCCACAAACAAATATACAGTATTGGTTAGTTCAGAGCACACTCAGAAAAAAGAAGAGTGGCTATTTTATGGAATAAAAGTATGCCCATTCCTAAAACCATTAAGTCTTATCAGGATGACAAAGGAATGTTTTGTATGGTTACAATACAAATTAATGGGAAGACTTACACTTTAATTAATGTATATTGGATATCTGGAATTGGTATTAATACAGTGAAACATCATCTTGATAAGATCATATCATTCTCTATAGGAGATATTATTTTAGCTGGTGACTTTAATTGTATACTACATGAAAGTGATACTACCACTATAGGAAAAAGAAGAATTACATCTAATGCAAAACATTTAAATGATTTTGCTAATTCTTATCATTTGAATGATATTAATAATCAGATAGATTCAAAATCATTACCCCACACCTTTTTTTCTAACAGATACAAAACATATTCAAAAATAGATAGGGTCTTTATTTCTAACCAGATGGTAACAGATTTAATTAATTCCAAAATCATTTCATGTCCTATATCTGATCATAATTCAATTGTTTTTGAATTCATGATAAAAAATACTCATAATGTTCAGATCAAAAGGATACCAGCATACTTAACTCAACTAAAAGACTATAAAGAATATATACTTTCAGAAGTAAAACATTTTTAGACATAAATAATACTCCTGAAGTCTCCATTGTCTATGTTTGGGATGCCTTAAAATCATATCTATATGGACAAAGTATCAGATGGTATAATAATAAAAGGAAATCTTGGGATAAGGAATTGTTAGATATTCAAAGTAAATTAGACTCTTATAAACATAATAATAAAGAAAATATTATGGACAAGAAAGTTATTGAAGAAATAAACAAACTAAATGAGAAATACAAAGAAATTTTAACTCATAAAGTTAAAATAAATTTAGAGAAATACAAGTTTTTGTCTTATTCAATAAGCCCCAAATACTTACATAGACGTAAAATAAAACAAAAAGGTTGAATAAACAAAACCATATCAAAGAAATCTTTTCTCTAAGGAAAAGAAGAATGTTTCTAGTATACCAGAAATACTAGATGAATTTAGAAATCACTTTCACAAAATTAACCATAATAACATTAACATGGAACCTAAAGATAAAATAAAGGAGTTTATAACCACAAACATGAATAAAAAGCTTAATAAACAACAGATTAAACTATTGGACAAAAGTATTTCATATACAGAGGTTATTACACAAATAAATAAGCTTAAATCAAACAAAGCACCGGGTAATGATGGTATTATACCAGAGATATATAAAATCCTTTCTAAAAGTACATATTCATTAATACATAAGGTTTTTATTTTGGCCCAAACTGAGTTAATAACCCCCCCATCTTGGCAATATACATTTATTTCACCAATTTTAAAACCTAATAAAGATCCAACTAGATGTACTTCATATCGGCCCATCTCATTACTTAATGTTGATTATAAAATGTTTATGAGTATTTTTGCTGATAGATTGAAGACAATCATCCCCGGCATTATATATATAGATCAGACAGGCTTCATTGTAAATAGAAATACTTTTGATAATATAAGAAGAACTTTAACATTAATTGGTTTTGCAAATAGGAAAAAGAAAGATTTAACACTTATTAGTCTTGATATAAGTTCAGCATTTGATTCAGTAAGTTGGGACTATCTGTTTACCTTACTGAAGTGCACAAACTTCTCAGATGCATTTGTAAATCTAATTGAGCATTTATACAAAGGAACATTGGCTTATATTAAGGTAGGAACATATGTTTCACAAAAATACCCATTTTTAAAGGTACAAAACAAGGATGTCCACTTTCTCCACTATTATTCACTTTAGTAATGGAGCCTTGGGCTAATTTGATCAGAAACAGTACTGACATAGAGGGTTTTGAAATAGATGAAAATACAACATCCAAAATTCAACTTTTGCAGATGATGTTCTAATTACATCAGCAGGATCTAATTCTTCTATGCAGTCTCCATTTGATAAAATGATGAATTTTAAAAGTATTTCTGGTTTAATATTCAATGAAGAAAAACTAAAATACTACCTATATATACACGAAAAATATTCTCATTAGTGATTTTACTAAATATGTACCCAATTCAGGTCAGATAACTTATTTAGGTATAATACTATCTAAAGATATTAAATCTATTATATATAATAATTATAATACCTGTTTTCTTAATATACAAAATCTTTTAATACCTGGAATAATATGTTTTTTACTGTGGAGGAGAGACTTACAATTATTAAAATGATAATATTCCCCAAGATTTTATATTTAATACAATCAATAATACTTCCACCTACAAAAATAATTATCAAGAAACTGAATACACTAATGTTAAATTTCCTATGGGCACCTAATAGACCTAGGATTGCATTAAAGAAACATACTAATAGCTGGTCTCAAGGGGTATTTCTTTTCCAGACTTTAATTTATATACTATCTCTTCTATTGTAAAAGTTATTACTTTATTAATAGATCAGTCATATGTCGCAAAATGGAAAGATTATTGGGAGCTAATTAGTATGCACTTCATGAAAATCTCCTTAACACATAAAAATATGATTGTAAATAACTCCATGTTATGGTTACTAAAGGAATTTTGTACTTCACCTATTACACCTAAACATATGGTTTGTTACCCATTAAATATTATTATTAGCTATCGTAACTTTATATTCATGCACCCTAAGTATAGGGAATGGAATTTTATTATATTCCTTATAATGTATACTCAGGGTATGCTTTTGTCATCTACTTCTGAAGGAACTCATTTAGCTATAGATAATGATCTAAAGTACTGGTATCAGTTGATATCTGATAATAAAGTTAAAAATCTAGATTTCTTAAAACAAGAATTTGATCTAAGAGAAACTTGCTGGTTAGAGGTTCAGATCTTTAGACAACATCTCATTAATAAAACAGATCTAATGTCTATAACAGTTAAAGAATCTATTCCAACACTGATTGATTACTTGATATTAAATTTACAACATAAAGTTTCTGATAAAGGTAAACTTTCATACATACATAAAATTATCAGACAAGAAACTTTTACAGTGTAGATACATACTGGAATTATTTCACTTCTATTAATGGGGACCCACCAAATCAACAAGATAAACAATATATATTGGAATCTGCCTATAGAACTACGTCTTCCATTGTCTGGAGACTTTATACATGGAAATTTTTACATAGATCTTTTTATACACCTTTGATGATGAATAAAATAAATAATAAAGATAATCTATGTAAGAGATGTAATGTAGAAATTAATGCTGACTGGGCTCATATGTTTTATGACTGTATAAAATTGAAAGAATACTGGAAGTCAATTAATGAATTTTGCAGGCTCTTTTACAGATAATTTCATTATTTCTAAATCTCTTATATTATTCAACACACCTGTACCTCAAAGTGTTAAAAAGGTTAAGCTTCCCTTGTTATGGTCTATTCTAGCAGTGGCTAGGAAAATAATAACCAGAAATTGGATTTCAGATACACCTCCTTCGTTCAATGAATTTAAAAATGTTATGAATATAGTGTGCCATATGGAAATAAACACAATTAGGTCAAGAACAACTAGAAAAACATCTTATTATATTGTATGGGATAATTTACAAAATTTGTTAAAAAAATCCTAATTTCAATAGCATGGTATTTTAGTTTAATTAATTGATCTGATTGTAGTGGATGTCTTTGTAAATACTTTAGTTGTTTTGTTGAATGTTATAATCATATCTATTTTTAATTACTTGTATAAAATTGTTATGATATTTCTCTTGTATGTTAAAACAATAAACCTGTTTTGAAAAAAAAAAGAGTAATTGGTACTGTATGATTAAATTACTTTGGTAGAATAGCACTGTGATGTTCTGCTTTTTTAATATTTTTTTATTAATTTAACATGTTTACAATGCATACACAGAAAGAAGAAATTCAACATCACATACTGTTATATAATCTTAGGAATACATTGACTCATCAGGTCTATATTATATCATCAACCACTTAACTTGTCGAATGCCTAAACATCGACAGCTAAGGGTGGAAAACTGACAATGTTGAACGGTCAGGTAAGCAAATTATTTCATCAGGAAAGAATTCACTTGGCCATTATCGGGAATTTGCCCTTTCTCCAATGTGGAATGCTCTCGGAGTTGGTATATTTAGTTATGGGTGGGGGGCACAGCCCCCCACATTGGGGGTGTGGGGGCAAAGTCGTCCCACTTTGTTATGGCTTGGAAGTTTATTTTAGTTTGGCATGGTCAAGCAATTTCTTTCTCGATGAAAGAATTTGCTTAACTGGCCGTTCAACATTGTCAGTTTTCGACCCTTAGCTGTCAATGTTTAGGCGTTCGACAAGTTAAGCAGTCAATAATATAATATAGACCTGACTCATCAAGGTAATCTTATACAATTAACACATTAAGAGTGTTGGTATTACAATAGCAACATTTCAAGGCTATCCCAACTACTAAAAGTCATAGTATGATTTACAGATCTTATTCTTCTCACTTCTTTTCAGTTTTACATAGTATATCTGTTAATTTAAAAATTCTTTGAATGTAGGAACTGAATTTGATTTCCAAATTTTTGTAATAGCTTATCTAACTACTGCCAAGAGACTCCAGAATATTTTTTTTGTTGTTTAGCTTTTACATATAAAGGAAGTGAAACATTCATTAGTATTATTGATCTACTTAAAGAACAATTATCAGACCATAACCCCTGACAAATGTACTTATCTCTTTCCAATATACATTGATTTTTTTATAATCCATAAACATGTGTTTTCAATAAGCTTTTACATCTTCATTACACCTTCACTACATCTCCAACACACCGATTAAGTCATTTTACTAAACTTAGAGATTTTATAGGGAGTAACAAACATTCTATGTATGTATTTCCACATAAAAAACTTTCCCGTATAAACTTGAGGAAGTTTGACTAACTGATTTAAATAAGAACATTTTATTCTTACTCTGTTCAATCTACTACTATCTAAAAATTTTCAGAATGTTGCATCAAAATTATTACTATTTATAATTAACTTACATAACTTGGACAAACTTCCTTTGTAGGTCAATTTGCCTTTGATGGTAACATTCATATATTCCATATAATGGGGAAATAGTACTCTGTTTCTCTTCATTCATATTATCTACAGATTTGCTTAATTTTTTTACTGATGGGTAATATTAACTTGTTAACTGATTATTCCAATTTATAATCAAAAATATTCTGATGACTTTGCTTTTCCTTTTTCAAAGCAATCAGACCATAATACTAATCCATTCCTTTTTTATGCATTCATTTTAACATTGTTTTGAGTTTCCTTCAGTCTAGAGGAGTGTGCAATGGAAAACCATAAACATTTCCATGTTGATATTAATAGAGTTTTAAAAACATATTTCTTAATTGTTTTAAGAATTGATTTCATATGTGTAGAGTCTAAAGATTGAAATGAATTTCCTTCTCAGATAAATTTTATTAACCAGATGAAAGGATTGTTACATATTTCTAATTTATCATATTTGATAAATGTATAAAAAATGTAGGTATTAAAGCTACTGAATACTATATATATATATATATATATATGTATATATATATATATATATATATATATATATATATATATATATATATATATATATATGTATATATATATATATATGTATATATATATATATATATATATATATATATATATATATATGAGCCGTTTGTAATCTAGAAATACTGAAATTTCAAATTTCAGTATCTTGAGACTATAAACATGAATGTTTAAAATAGCAAAAGTTCATAATCACGAATCCGAATATCTCGAATTCGCCTTACGCTACATGATGTCCAGGATTGTTTGTTTATGGTGCACAGTGTCATGTGTGGATCTAGGTGTTTTGTCAGGTAAGTGAGTGTTTTGTAAAGGATTTGAGTGGGGGTTAGAGTGTGTTTGAGTGTGCTGATCTGTTTGATGTGTGTGTGTGTGAGGGAATGGAGAATGTGTGCGTGTAAGTTTCCTTTTGTTTCCTGTTTGTACGATCTCGGAGTTAGTATATATAAGTAGGGTGGGTGCAGCCCCCCACATGGGTGGTGCAGGGGGGGGCCTGCCCCCCTGCTTCTGTGTGTATGAGTTGTGTATGTGTGTAGTTTTTGTTTGTTTATGTTGTGATGTGGGTGTTGTGGTGTATGTATGGTGTAGTGTATGTGGTTTGTTTGGTGTTTTGAATTTCGCGGTTTTGGGCTCGGGTTTTGTAGTTTCTGTGTTTTGTGGATTCGGTTTCATAGTTTCAAGATACTGAAATTTGATGTTTCAGTATTTCGAGATTATGAAGTGAATATATATATATATATATATATATATATATATATATATATATATATATATATATATATAAAATATTGAGTAATATAATCATTTTAATAAGTACTAATCTATCCTCAAAAGTAAAAAAAAATTCCTTCAATTTTTTATAAAAAGTAACACATTTTCAATTATTTTTTCAAAATTATTATTAATAATCTGACTCACATCTTGATAGATTTTTATTCCTAAATATTTTAGTTCTTTTTCTTCCCAATTATAATTATCCTTAAACCTGCTATCTAGTAATTGATTTAACACTAACATTTCAATTTTATTATCATTACATTTCAGCAGTGATACTTCTTGAAACTTTTCAATTTCCTCATCTATTTCTTCAACTCAGTAATTTAAATCTCCTATACTTAGTAAAATATCATCTGCAAAAAGTTGTATTTAGATTAATAATTCTTGTTAATTAAGAATCCATTAATTTTTTCATTGCTTCTTATACTAATAGTTAAAGGTTCGATAACTAATGCAAATAGTAGAGGCGACAAGGGACACCCTTGCTTTGTACCTTTGTTTAAAGTAAATCCTGGAGAAATATAAGATCCAATTTTAATACATCCTTAGGAGTCTATATACATTTTTTTAAATATTCCAATAAATTGTTCTGGAAATGCAAATGCTTCTAAAGTTTTAAATGAGCAGTTCTAATCTACAGAATCAAGAGCTGTCTTGATATCTACGTTAATTAAGGCCAATTTCTTGTTCATTCATTTTGCTAAATCTAAGATAGTCGCTACTCTTATTTATATTATCATACATTAATCTGTTGACATAAATCTTGTTTGATCTTTATTAATTAATCTACTACATGTCTTAATCTTGTAGTGAAGATGGAAGTAAATATTTTATAGTCTACATTTAATAATGAAATAGGTATATATGAGGAAACTAACTTATTATCCTTTCCTTATTTAAGTATAGGTGAGATTACAGAAATTTTCCATTAGGGAGGAATTATTTTGTCACTCTGAACTACCCTAAAAATGTCACTCTGTAATTCTAAAATATTTAATGGAAGCAGACTGTATAATTCCATACTTAAACAATCTAACACTGGAGCTTTACCATTTTTCCCTTTTTTTAAACTTCTTTAACTTCTATTAGGGTAACAGTTTTTTTTCAACAGAGATATTTGCTAGTCATTAAGTTTATTAGTAAAATTTTTCTCTAAATGCTTATCAATTTTGTAATTATCAGGATTATTATTTTCTCTTTGTTAAGATCCTCATGGAATTTTTAAAAACATTAAGCATTTCCTCTATGTCTGAAGTAAGCTTTTTAGTGTATTTCTTATATTATCGATTTCTGCCTTTTTACTATTCGCTAATCTATGTAGATATATTTTTTCTAAAGCTATCTCCACTTTATCCATTAAAACTGTGTGATATTTTGTCAATTTTCTAATGAATTTAGTATTATCTGATTTCATTGTTTGTTGTTCAAACCACACTTTATGAATTTCATCTTGTATTTCTAACAGCTCTTTATCCAACTCTTTCATTTTATTACCAATCTTCCCATTCTTTCTTTAATATGCATTTTAAGGAGTCCCATAGTATGACTTTACTAACCTGACCATTATCATTCAAAGGTAAACAAATTTCAATTTATTCCTTAAGATAGCTCTTAAATTATTTTAATTGCATCATATATAGTGGGATTCTATAAATAATCTAAAATTTCTTATATCCATTAATATATTAATACTTAGTGCATTGTGATCAAATAAAGGAAAAGGAATAGCTTTTAAATAATTCACTTTATTAGGTAAAGCCATAGAGGCATAAATCCTATCAATTCTAGTTTGCATCCCATGTACATAAGAATAACAAGTAAAGAACAAAGACTTATCTTCTGCTTTTACTAGTAAATCAACTAAATTGTTATTACTAATCCATCTGTTTAGTGCTTTAGCTAATGCAAGAATTTTAGCTTTCTTCTAATCACTTGTATTTTCTATACAAGATATGCAGTTAAAATCCCTTTCTAAAATTAAGCTACCCTTCCAATGATTTTGTAATGAGTTTAAGTTATCTTTAGCCACTCTTGCACCTATTCCATGGATACAGTAAAAAATAGCTAGTGTATAGAGTCTGCCATTATATTTAATTATCAGAAATGTATGCATTCCTTTGGGATCATTAATGGATTTCAAGGCCTTAGGCATTACAGTAGAGTTTCTCCAAAATATAGCAATTCTTTCCTCTTTTTGTTAAAAGAAACAGACGATAACATCATGTAGCCTAAGTTCCTTAAATATTACATCTCTTTATCAAGTGAGTCTCTTGCAAGAATATAATGTCTCCTCTATTTAATTTTAGATATATCATTAATGCTTTCCTTTTGTTGCCATTGTTCAATCCGTTTACAGTAATGAATAATAGATTAAAACTACCTGTACTATGTATTTAAAATTACTTCTTTTAAAAAATAATATGACACATTTATCCACCATGTTAATATGATTGTATATAAGACTCTAATACATTCCTCCAACACTATCTTAATATTTCACATTTTTGAAGTCTTCTTTTCTACAAATCAAACAACTAAAACTCACAAATAACAAAAACAAAAACAAGTCTATAACTGTAACTGTATATATTATAAAATAAAATACAATCTACCATGGGTACCAAAGTTCCTAGTTTGCCAATTGAATAGACAAACTACTATACTATCTCTCTACCTACTAATACAGAAAAATTCATCAAAAAACTAGGCAAAGGCTACTGTGACTTACAAATAATTAATATAATATTATACATAAGTTAAAATAATAAGAAATTATTCATTTAGTTATATATTTTGTCATTGAAAACTATTCCCCCATTACTACATAAAAGTTTAATAATCCTCTTTTATTAACCACAAATATTAAACAATCCAACAAACAGTGTAATATATACCTATGTAATGATAGTATAAATTAACCATTAAATACCCCTAAATTATTCACTCATTTAACATTATTATAACTAAATCTCTAAATAAATAAGTAAAACAAAGTAGTACCTGAAGAGATAAAGATATCTGTAAACTTGCAAGTAACAGGTAATCGTATCACACTAAATTATTATACAAAAGGAAGATCAATGCACTTATATATTCATCATGCTGAAAAATGCACACATATTTTATAGACCTAACAAAAACTCTGAATTAATTTTTTGAAGTATGTGTCTCTATCTCAAAATTGTGTAACACTCTTAATATGATAAATATCACATATTTAAAAATATTGTAACTTATTAAACTAATTCATAAACAGTGTACATTAGTGAGGTCAAAGAAAATGTCCTGCTATTTCTTTGGAGTCAATAAATAAAATAAATGACAAACAAATTAATTAATTAAACAGTTGCAGTCTATATTGTATTCAGAAGTTACAATGTGCTTAATTCAAATCCAATTCTTCCTTCTGGATTCAAACATATTGAACAATCTACTTTACTTTCTATCAAAATGGATATACTGATTCAGCAATATAACACTCAAACTTTAGCTTTGACTTATGAAACAGATTATTTCAGGTAGCATTAAACCGGTTACAAGTGGCATTCCCCAGGGCTCAGTCCTAGGACCCCTCCTGTTCGGCATATACTTCTCAGAAGTACAGACCAGCACAGGAGGACTATGGCTGACCAAGTTCACAGACGACTGCAAACTAGGGGCTATAACTGACTCACCGGCTGACACAGACATCCTCCAAAAGGGTCTCACTGAGATGGATACCTGGTGTCAAAATCATGGCCTCAAGCTAAATGCCAAAAAGTGCATAGTTATTCCATTTGGAAATAACAAAGTACCCACAAACTACCACATAGGTGGTAGTCCTCTAAATACGGAAAACATAATAAGGGATCTGGGGACCCAAGTAGATAATAATCACTCCTTTGATAATTACATTGCCAAAGTGGTTAGAAAATCCTTCTATGTGGCCCACCTAATCACAAAAGGGTTTGCATCCAGATCAAAAGAGGTCATTGTGCCCCTCTGCTCATCACTCATCAGACCCATCATAGAGTACAACGTCCCATTTGAGATGTACCTTACAAGACATCCGCAACAGCTGGAAAGACCACAGAAGTACCTCACCAAGAGAATCACTGGCATCAAACAGATGCCCTATGCAGCTCGACTGAAGAAACTCCAGCTATACTCGGTTGCATACCGCCTGCTCAGAGGTTATCTCTGCCTGAGATACTAGGCCATGCCCAAACCAGAATTGATGGACATGCTCCACCTAAAGAAAACCTTATTCCCTCGAGCTACATGCTCTAGGGATCTAAACCTCACCACAACATTAAATAAGACGTGCTGGAGGGATAAATTCCTGTCCCAGAGACTTCCCATGCTTTGGAACAAGATTCCAATCTACATTAGGCAGAGCTCCTTGCTAGCACTCTTCAAGAGAGACCTTGACGAGTGGATGGGAAACAGAAAGTTTACCCCGGGGATCAATTCAGTGGCTCTGCTGGACAGAGGCACAGGGAACTAATCTAAGGGGGAGGCGAAAGCCAACACATTTTAGCTAGGCTTATAAATGCCTTCGGGCAGATAACCTAGTACCTACCTATGAACCTATAGCTGGGTTGTGTAAAGGGGTAGTATGTTTAAGGCCCAGTTGGACTAGTCTAGGTTGTAGGATTTTATGTACAATAATGCTGACATAAAACCTTTTGCCGAGTATCACAATGCTGATACAAATTTTGTTTCATCACATTTACAAAAGAATAACAGCTGTACATATTTGTAAGCAGTTTAGGCCTCTGGTCAGGCCTTTCTTGTTTAATGGTTAAGGTGGAGTAGCATCTTGAGCTCAGCAAAGCTGGGTGTGGGGGGGTAGTGCAAGTCCATATATAATGTGGAGGAGAATCTGATTCGGCAATTATCCTTGAACAGTGGTTCATTGGTGCAAAGTTGACTCAGGCTCAGTAGGGCTTGGGGGACCTCTGGGCCTTGCACTGATTCAGTGTTTCAGCATTGATTCAACATCAAGTTAACAGCTTATTTCTTCAGAATAGGAGACACAGCACATGCCCATGAAAATAAGCATTAGAAACTGAGGTAATGCTCTCAGGTCAGTGGAGATTGCAAGGGTACATAAGATAAGTCATAATGACTAATCAGCATTTTCTTTTGCAGGTGTCATAAAGCAGCTGACGAAGGTATGGATATTGCAGCATTCTTTTGTGCACCACACAGACAGAGAATTGTGTGACTCATGGAAAAACCTGGGTTTCAAAGAAAAAGAAGAAATACAGGTTAGCTGGCTTGGAAGAGATGAATGCAGTGGATGCACCTGCTGGCAGCTTTAACAGAGTATTCTAAGTCATTGCCTGAGCCAAGTGTAATGATATTGCATATTTGGGGAATAATGTTACAAGTAGCCCATTGCAGAAATGACCGAACACAAAGCTTGTGTGTGGTCAGATGTAATTCAAAGACCAGTCCACTGAGGATCAAATAAGATCAAAACAGTATAAAGAGTTCGAAAGTTGACAAACAGATTAATTAAGCAACAGGCAAGTGAGCTAGGGGGTTGGGTACTACACCTCACTACCATTAATATCAGTTCACCAGAACTGAACAGAAGTTCTCTTCTATGTACACATCTGAATATTCTTGGTTGTCACAATTGGGTCTGATTGGCATTGACTTCTAATCTGACAATGATTTGATACATAATTGGATCTGGCTAGCATAATAAATATAAGGCTGTGGCCATTAATTCCAAGCAAGTGTGCGGTGTGATCTTTTTAAATTAAATGCATGCTTATTTTCATCCAAACACAATGAACAGACAAATACATGGAAAGATAATTAACCCTTCTTGACTGTATGAATGCGTTCCCTACCTAGTAAATTAGCATAGTTATTTAAAATGAATAAGTTGTCTATCTCGCCTTCATTCTTGCTGGTTGGGTTCGGAGCTGATCCTCGGCTCCGACTCAGCCATCTTCAAAAGCTCGAGAGCTGCATACTGGCTCGAGGCCACCCCATATCCCAATGCCTGGCGCTAGATACCCAGATCTTGTTTGCCGCTTCTGCTGCAAGGTTGTCTTACTGACTCAGGTCGTATATTTTCATTATTTACTCATTTTTGATAAAAATTTATAGCTTGTTAGTGTAGATTGTTTATACTAGTTAACCTTTCTATATATATATATATATATATATATATATATATATATATATATATATATATATATATATATATATACTTGTAGTATCTATAATTCTTTCTTAACCTTCCCCTATCCCTTCAGAAAACTCGTTTTAGTTAGAGAGTTTTCCCCTCCCCTTCACTTTCTTAGGTAGCCATTTAAATTAGAGGCTAACCTTTTTCACTTTCTCTATCCTAAACAAAAAAAAAAAAAAACTTTTAGCTCTTAGCTAGTTTTGTTTAGCTTATATATATATATATATATATATATATATATATATATATATATATACACAATATTGTCAGTTTTCTTGGCTGTGTTTTGGGTGTCTTAACTGTGTGTGTGTGTGGTAGTAGTTACATCCTAATTTCTTTAGTGTGTTGTCCTTGTTTTTTTTTTTTCTAATTCCTTTTCAGGGATGTCCAAGGATACCAAGGTGTCCGGATTCAAGAAGTTTGACTCATGCTGTCAGAAGATGTCTCTGACAGATGGTCACACTTCTTGTGTCTATTGTCTTGGCACTGTGTACCTGCAGGACTCTTGTTTGGTTTGCCATACCTTCAGCCCAAGAGTCCTGCAGGAGCGTAAAAATAAGTTAATCCTACGTGGATTACTTAAACAGGATTCACTGGCTAAGACTCAGCCCGAGAAGACCTCTAAGCCACCTAAATCTTTGGCTCCCAGTTCGGAGCCGTCGATGGGTGAAGCTGTTCCTTCAGCCTCGGTTCCAGCCAGAATTGATTTACCTGTCTCCCAGTCGGTTCTGACTCTCCCTTCGGAGTCGATGGGGAGTCAAAAGAGATCTAGGTCTCCCTCCCTGGAGTCGATACGCTTGGCTCCGAGGTCTCCTCTGCTCCAATCGGAGCATAGTCATTGGTCCCACTCTTCTCAGTCCTCAAGACTATCCGATCATGACGTGGAGAGAGTGGTCAGTAGGCTGTTAAAATCTCAGACCCTAGCAAAAATGTTGTCCAGCCCCCCTCATCAGGTGTCGGCTCTGTCCATATCTGCAGTTATTCCTCCTCCAACTCCTTCCTTGAGCTCGGAGCCAGAGTTCGTTGGGGTTCGGGTCGTGGAACCGTCGGCACCGATACCTTCTGCTTCAGTTCCGTCGTTGGCTCCGATCACTTCTTTGGTACTGTCCTTGGACGGGTCTGGGCGCCGAGACTCCCTTGTCGGCTCTGAGGGGGCAAGTGGCATCGGACCCTTGTCTGACCCTGTTCTCCCTCTCAGAGCTTCGGTGCAGGTGAGCTCAGCTCCTACATCGGCTTTGGAGCCATCCCCCTCGGTGCAGAGAGGGATTCCGGTCTCTTCGGAACCGGAGCCTTCTCGGCATCTGAGCAGGGACGCCTTCGAGGTCATGAGGAGTGTGCTGGCCCCTGAGTCAGCCCCACGATCATCCCCACCGGCTCCTCCCACTATGGTGCATGTGTCTGCCTCTGTCCCTCCTCCAGACCCCAAGCGTGGGGAATCAACACTCCAGGGCACCCTCTTGGGTGTATCTTCCTCTTCTGAGGCCTCCCCTGATCATTCAGAGGAGCCACCTCGTAAGAGGAAATGCAAGAGGAAGCATGTTGACTCCCCTGAGTCTGTCACATCAGATACCAAATTGGAGGATTCAGAAGGGTCCCTGAGATCCCCCTCTGAAGATGTCTCCTTCTCAGACATCCTTGAGATGCTTAGGCAGAGGGGGAACTGGACTACCCTAAGCCCCTCCGAGGATGAGTTGGTATTCCTGGATGCATTTGGATCCCAACCTTCCACCTCCTGGGTGTCTCTGCCTTTCGACCCACTGATGTCCGTGGTGGCTCGGAAGGTGTGGTCAGCTCCAGACACAGTGGAACCCACCCTCAGAAGACCCGCTAAATTCATAATGGCACCACAGGATAAACAGTTTTTGACCAAAGGTGTCCTTGTTGATGCCATGGTGGTAGCAGCAACCACAAAGAAGTAGTTGGCTGAAACTTCTTCATCTGTCCATCTCCCTAACAAGGAGTCCAGGATGATGGACAGATATGGAAAGCAGATGTTCTCTTCAGCGACCTTTTCTATGCAGTCTCTGAATTATTTGTGCCACTTTACCTGCCTTCGAAGGGATCTCCTTAAACAGCTTGGAGATACCCTTCAAGATCCATCAGCTGAGGGGGCCTGGGCAAAGGCAGCCTCCCAGCTGGCGACTCTTAATTCAGTTGTGAACTCCTCCATGAGGCTCATTTCTTATGCAGCCGATTGTGCGAGTAGAGCCACAGGCACTGGTGTTGCTCTAAGGAGACACGCTTGGATGCAGCTATGTAACTTCGCGGAACCTTTCAGAGCATCTTTCAATAACACCCCCTTTGATGGTTCCTCTCTTTTTGGATCACAGGTGAAGGACACCCTTACCAGGTGTGAACAGGAAGGCAAGACTCTCTCTGCCATGGGAGTCCATTTTTCGCCTCCTTCCAGACCATATCCCAAGGGTCAGAAGAGTGGAAAGATGTGGTTCCGGAAATCTCAGGGAGCCTTGCTGGAAACACGTGGTGAGTTCCCATCCAGGGACAGAGGAGGGAACAATAATAGATGCCACCCTTGTGGCAGAGGGGGTCCGCAAAACCAGGGCAGCAGAGACTCCATCTCTGAGAAGCCCTCCCACCATCCCTGAAGGGTTTTCCGACTGCCCACCTCCGGAGGCAGTCAGGGGAAGATTATTGCTGTGCCCAAGAGCCTGGAAAGACATAACACAAGACAAATGGGTACAGTCAGTTATATCCAGAGGCTACAGAATACCCTTTGTTTGCACTCCTGTAGTGTCAAACAAGTCCCTTCCAGATGTTCCACCCAATCTAAGGGATCAAGCAGTACAAGAAATTTCAGAACTGCTAAGAAAAAGGGCCATCCAGCAAGTCCCAGCAGACCAGCAAGGATCCGGAATTTGCTCAAGGTTCTTTTTGGTACCAAAAAAGACAGGGGACTGGAGACCCATTCTGGATATCAGCAGACTGAACAGGTCTGTACAAAGAACCAAGTTTCGGATGGTCACGCTACAGTTCATTATGCCCTTTCTGGGTCAGGACAATTGGATGTGCTCTATAGATCTTCAGGATGCGTACTACCACGTCAAAATGGACAGATGCTCCAGAAGATTCCTTCGCTTCCGGCTGGAAGCCAGCCATTACCAGCTCAGAGCTCGCCCTTTGGTCTCACCACAGCCCCCAGGGTGTTCACCAAATGTATGGCAGTAGTTACCGCTCACCTGAGACGGCAAGCATTCCAGGTGTTTATATCTAGATGACTGGCTCCTTACTGCTACCACCAGGCATCACCTTCTGCGAGCCAGAGACTACACTATCGAGACTTGCTCCAGACTAGGTATCTCAATAAATTTCAAAAAGTCTGCATTGTCACCCTGTCAGTCTATCACCTTTATAGGCACAAATTTAAATACAAAAGACATGTCGGCGAGCCTTCCACCAGACAGGGTATTAGTGATTCGTCAACATGTACAGGTCTTATTAGCATGCAAGAGAATTCAAGCCAGGTTTGTCCTCCAAACTCTAGGTCTCATGGCAGCAGCAATCATACTTGTTCCTCTAGGCTCGTTTTCACATGAGGATCCTCCAGTGGCTGCTTTTCACCCAATGGTCCTTCCAGCAGCTTCCCATGTCTCACATGATCATAATCACAGAAGCATGCAAAAAGCACCTTGCATGGTGGATGGTCTCCACATCAGTACACCTAAGCAGACCATTTGCACCCCCCAGTTGCTACGGTTACCACAGACGTTTCCCTGATCTGGTGGGGGGGGCATTATCAGGGCAGGACAGTCCAAGGCACCTGGCAACCTCACGAGTACCACCTGCATATAAACATCTTGGAGATGAGGGCTGTGCTTCTAGCACTGCAAGCTCTTCAAGACTCTCTTCCTACCGGGACAATTGCAATTCAAATGGACGATATGTCAGTAGTGTGGTACAGCAACAAGCAGGGTGGAACCAAGTCCTACCCCCTATATCGAGAAGCACTCAGACTCTGGCAGTGGGCGATCTCTTCCCAATGGTTTCTGATCGCAATGCACATCCCTGGGAAGTCCAACATCATAGCAGACAGGCTGAGCAGAGCAATTCTCATACCTCACGAGTGGTCTCTGAATCAAGTAGTTGCAGACCAAATATTCTGCAAATGGGGCCAGCCTTGCTGCGACCTTTTTGCCACCCCCTTCAACAGCAAGTACAACAAATTCTTCTCTCTCCTTCCACTTCCCGGACATTCCCCCAGAGACGCTCTAGTCCATGATTGGCATCAGGAACTTCTTTATGCATTCCCTCCGTTTCTCTTATTCCAAAACTGATACAGAAAGCTACCGTTTTGGGCTGCAAAATGATCCTCATTGCTCCTTATTGGCCTTGACAAATATGGTTCCCGTTCCTGCATCATCTTCTCGAGCAGCCTTGGACTCTGGACCCAGTTCCAGACCTTCTGATCCATCAATCGGGCGGGTTGCACCAATCCCTGCAATCTCTCCAGCTCACTGCTTGGTTGCTCCACTTCCAACCTTAGCCAGGCTTCCAGATATCTCCCGTCTGTGTGGGAAATTATTTTATCATCACACAAGTCTACCACTAGAAAAACTTACGCTAGTAAGTGGAAACGTTTTGCTTCCTGGGCAGAGACTAAGAGTATAGACCCCTTTTCAGCCCCTATACACCACATTTTGGATTTTCTTGCGGAACTCTTTCATTCTGGGTCCACTTCCACTACAATTAGAGTTCAGTTAGCTGCAATTTCAAATTTTCTCATTGGCCTGTCAGGAAATAATATCATGTCGCATAAGCTATGTAGAGCCTTTCTCAAAGGGACCACTCTGCTCAGGCCCCCAGTGAGAGATCCTCCACCTCCGTGGGATCTAAATTTGATTTTAGCTTCTCTAATATTGTCTCCCTTCAAACCTGCAGCTTCTTGTTCCCTGAAGTTTTTATCTTGGAAAACTCTCTTTCTGGTAGCCATTACTTCAGCCAGAAGAGTTTCAGAACTTCAGGCTCTTTGTACCCATCCTCCGTACCTAGTGTTCCACAATGATAGGGTTGCTCTCAGGTCTAATCCTTCCTTCCTTCCTAAGGTCCCTTCAGAAAATAATTTGAATCAGTCCATAGATCTTCCTGTGTTTTTTCCCAACCACTACAACAGGGCGGAATATAAGTTGCATCAGTTAGATGTTCACAGGCAACTATGTTTCTATTTACATAGAACTAAGGATATCAGGAAATCGGACCAGCTTTTCCTTTCTTGTGCTAAGGGTAAACAAGGTCTTCCAGTCTCAAAAGTAACCCTGTCCAGGTGGTTGACTTCTATCATCACATTTATCTATCAACTGAGGAATAAACAATTACCTGTTAAACCAAAAGGTCACTCCACTTCGGTGGCCTTTCAGGCTAGGTTGCCCATGAAATCTATTTGTGCTGCAGCTACGTGGGCCAACTCACATACTTTCATTTCACATTATAAGTTGGATGTGGTTTCCAGAAACAGAGCAGATTTTGGTTGCACTGTTCTGAAGAGTTTGTTCCGATGAGCCACCCAGGATTTAAGGTGCTAGGGACGCTGTCCCAACCAGCAAGAATGAAGGCAAGATAGACAACTTAACATAAAGAAGTTATGTACCTGCCATAACGTTCCATGTTAGTTGTCTTCTTCTCGCCTTCTTTCTTGCGTCCCACCCTCCATCCCCCTATCCTTGTAGACCGAGAAGAGTTACTTATATTTTTTTTTCACTGGCTGAGTCTTCTCTGGCTATTCTTCTGTCTAGTAGCCTCTCTGGAGGTTTTATATATTCCAGGATAGGATCCTTTCCTTATTATGTCTGCAGTTAGACTTACCAAACGAGATCTGGGTGTCTAGCACCAGGCATCATGGGATATGGGGTGGCCTCGAGCCAGTATGCAGCTCTCGAGCTTTTGAAGATGGCCGAGTCGGAGCCGATCAATCAGCAAGAAAGAAGGCGAGAAGAAGAAGACAACTAACATGGAACGTTATGGTAGGTACATAACTTCTTTTTCTCATCTACTGCACTGCAGGCGCTGTCCAACAAGGTTGTGACTGAAGAAGGTGTGAGGACCAGTTTACTCACCTGGTCAACAAGCAAATGCAATACAAAATAGAGTAGAATCGTACTGCCTTTCGTGTACTAAGTACTACGTTTATTTTTTCTCCCCCAAGCCTCCACTAAAATTAGATACCTATGCAATAGACTTCTTTGTCAAAATATGTTCAGAATCTTAATTTAAAGATGCGATTTTTTTCTTTTTATGGCTCAATGTACTTGTACAACAAAGAAAAATGGAACATTTACTAAATGTATAAGACACGTTTAGAGAAAAGTCTACATTTTTTACGTGAGGTGGGTATCGTGGTAGTGAATATACCTCTCAAATATCAGTGTTAGCAAATTTTTAATGGCTATCCATGGCAAATAGAAATAAATTGTTATTGAATTAATTCATTAAAATAATTATTATATCACATATTGACCATCCTTTGAGCTTCGTAGCTGAAGTTGTTAGTAAGTTACTGGTGTTTGTACCCCATTACAAGAGACAGTGTTTCTCATTTTATAGACTGAAGAGTGAGAGATAGGTAACAAACACCCAGTTTAAAGGTATACAATATACTTTGAAATCACCGTCATTTCCCAAGCTACAGAAGTCTCGTGCCCATCCGGGATTTTAGTGGATGTCCAATAAAATTTACATGACATATTGTGTAGGCGGAGCTAAAGTGATATTATGCCCCCCCCCCCCCCAAAAAAAAAGAACAAAATAGTAATAACAATAACTGGAAGTGAGTAGAGTTCAGGTTTTGGCAAAATGCACTGACCTGATAATAAGAGCTACATCCATTAATTGTCTAAACCTGTGACACCATATTTACATGGAAAAGGAATAAACATCTCCGCATAACGGGTCTCAGGACACGCCGCTAAAACGTGACAAGTGACGGCCCTTAAGTAAAATGCAGCCAATCAATAAACGAGATAGAGGTACGTCATAGCAACAGTCGTCTTGTGGGTTGGGGAAGTGAAATCGCTTGTTGTGGGGGTGGGTCTTCTGCTTGGTAGGACTTTGTTGAGTGAAAGTGCTATTGCGACAGCTGTTTAAGTTTACTCACCGGGTATCCTTTTAGAGATCAGGTAAGCAGTTCTTCAGATGTTTTGCGAAGGCTATTGCCTAGGACTTCTGATGATAATATTAATGTCAGTTGAGATAATGCATGTTTTGGAGGCTTACATGGTGCAGTAGCATTTTCTTTTGTTTACCCGATGTGCAGAATAATTCGAAGACTCCTGAAAATCTTTTAAGTTGGTAGCACTTGTTGATGGAATGATGTTAATGTAAGTTTTTCATCCCCTAGACTTTGAGCGAGGTTTGCCTGATAGCTATAGCCTTCTTCCTTTGGCTGCCCTTGCTGACAGTCCGTTTACATAAATGTAAGTGATTTACTGTATTTTGTTGCATAACCTGCAATGTTTTCAGTGTAGATTGTAGAACTCTCCTTGCACAGTGTAGCAGAAGCGTAAACAGGAAAATGTACAAGTTGTAGCCGTAGTAGAGCTCCATTCAGCATGTGTGGCCACTGCCAGAAGAACTACAGGTTATATAACTGCAGTGTCCCCTTTTAGAAAGTAGGTTAATAATTTTAGACTGAACTTCTCCGCAAAGCAAAGAATACTTGTTTTCGCATTCTTGTTGCACTTTCTGCTTTAACGATTTGTTTTTCTAAGTATTATTTGCTTAAAAAGATTGCTTATGAATCATTTTATACAACAGTGGACGATTGTGATGATTATTAAGCCAAAGAGCTCTTCAAGTAGCAGTATTTGCTTGTAGGTTGTTTTCTTGTTTACTATTCTCTGGGTGCTTTAATAAATTGTGTTATAAAAATATGATTATTTAAGTGGCTGGGATGCTGACTTTCTTGTGGATATGAAACCCTACAGTTGTGATTAGTTTCATTTTATAACATTTAGCGTATTCTGACGAACGCAACGTTGTTTATATAGTTTTAGTCAGTGAGTCCATTCACTTGATGGGGGAATTTTAATGTGGAGTCTAACTAAAAAAAAAAGGACAAAGTTGTGACTACGAGCTGCAGATAGAAAACAAATGTTAACAAAATGTGGTCTGACCCGAAACGCTTAGTAGTTCACTTATATGTAAGGAATTGTACTAGTTCGTTGACGATTGATGCGAATGATTTAAGATTTGGGTCACTCCCAGAAACGGTTGCAGTAGCTACCTGAAGTGATACTCAAGTGGATAAATTTGCAGCATTCATTTTGAACATCCTTAACATTTTCAATTATAAGAGTGCAGTAAGGATTAAAGGTAAACGTCTGTGTGGACTTGACTACTACCAGAAAACATTACACAAGTTACTGGAATGCAGCTGTGTATTTTCCCCATTTCATCCCTCAGTGGTATTAATTGTGTACCTGGATGCGAATGTTTGTGTTTGGATATGCTGTTGGAGAACAAGTAATACTTAAAAGCGCTGAATGTATTGTTTAAGCTTCTATATTGCTTTGAGAGAGAACATACCTCTCAACTGTACAGATTTTCGCAGGATGTTGATTTTTGCCTCGTATGTTTGGTCCATTTTTTTCTTAAACTTGTGGTTTCATATACAAGAAATTTCATGTTAATGCAAAGCCTGTTATTCTGTCAACTTTCGAAGTCTGTAAAGAGCAATATTTTGTCCCTATTTTTGGTCCTTTATCCCACTTTTATGACTTTGTCCAGATTTCTTGCTCTTAGAGGTTGAGAGGTATGACAGGTCTATATTTTATCTCCCCCTCCGTTTGATGTGAGCTTGCTGAACTGATTGGAGAGCAGCAGTAATTCCACGAGACTAGATTCCCTCGCTCTTTGGCACGCGCTGCTTTCATGGTGTACCATTTTCATTCAGAAAAAAATGTAGCTGCTACAGGCATGGTGAGAGATGCATCTAGAGTCTATATAGTGCGTCTCCATGCTCTGCTTTTTTTTTTTTTTATGAGGAATTTTGCATAGTTTGAATTTTCTTAATGCTTGCCATCTACGTAATGCCCTTAAGCTTCATGCATTTATATACCCTTAAAGTCTGTCATTTTGGCCATAAGAGCTGGAGAATCTTGCCACTCATTCACGCATTATGGACAGGTAAAAATAATTGGGTGGGGCAGGGGACTGAACAGTTGGTGTGCAACTCTGGCATGACTGATTTTTAAGCCTCTGTAATTTGGGGGGGGGGGGTCTTTAAGAAAGGCAAAGTGAAAATGAAGCAAAGTGGGTGTCAGCTAAGTGGTATGCTTGAAACTAAACTAATTCTTGCATCAGTGCTGTCAGTTTAGTTTGTAGTTATCCAGTCCTTGCCAGTGGTACACAACATTCAAGTCTTTTTGGTGCACACATGGAATTGTGCACTCTGTTATTTTTATTTGTATTTAATGTTTTTAACAGGTAAATGAACTGGATTTCTAGGACATTTTTCAGTAATTGCCTTACTTGCTAAAGCAGCCTTCAGGTTTGGTGCTACAATTTCTGTTTTTATGGCTTTAACTCTCAGGTGTGTACATGATTATGTGAAGCACATTCTGATGCAAGTTTCTGTAGTGTTTGCTCATTGTACATTGCCCCTTGGAGATAAGTGCTACACAGTTTGGTGTGGAGAACCTCTACTGCCAGCATGACCCTGAGGTAGGCTCCTTGCTTTACTCTCAATTACCAGTATTCTTGCATGCTCCCCGAAGTGCATTATACTGCATTCTCTGCTGCCTGGGAGACTGCTGCTCCATGCTTCTGAAGAAGAAACTTGTGTATGTAGTCTGTTTTGCTTAGAGTTTCAGATTAGCAGTCCCGAGTATGTACTCTGTTAGGTGAACCTAGCATCAGTGAAGTAGTAATTCAGCCTGTTCTGACTTGCTTTTCATTTACTCCAGTAATTGTGGCCAGCAAGGTTTAGGCTATGCATGAACTTCCAGGGAAGAGTAATATCCGGTTTTTAAGATGTATAAACAACAATAGAAATGTGAATAATTGCAGAAACTTGGCATGTGAAATGTGATCATTAATACATTTGGCTAAAAGCTACTTGTTTTCATATTCATTCTAGGCAGTCCAATTCCCAATAAAATGACAGCACCACTGTAACCAAGTTTGTGAAGGAGGTCTGAGCAACACTGCAGGTAAGAACACAAACCACTTTTTTATTTATGTATATATAAACTACTTTAACTGTTCAAATTGTGGACAGTAAATAGCGATTATTGCCTGAAAGGAATGGGATGGCTTTGTAATAGTGGTAAGTAAAATAAATGTAATAAGAATTTGCAGAATTGGCTTGGTATGTTTTTCTGAATCTTTTTTTTTTTGGAGGGTTGGGTCACAGTGACTGTTGCAGCTCAAATAATTTAGCAGTCCAGCAGCTTCATCATATGCATTGAATCCTGCTTACTTCAGTGCTTCTGCTCAAAAGTGCTAAACTTGTGATAGGTTTTAGTTATAGATGCTGTGTCATGTCTTGCTGCATGTTGTAAACATTCTGCTTTGATCTTTTTTCGCAACTAACAGAGCCCCAGATCTCCTTTCATAGACCTTTTACATTAGTGATAGTAAGCTGTGTCTATTAGAACTGTTTCTGTCGTAAAGTTGTTGTGATAAGTTTTTGTCAAGGATGAGGTATATCAATATACTGTTTTTAAAACACTACATTTTGCTGTGCAACAGATGTAGACAGGGATATATTTTTGCATAGTGGGATGAATGGTTAATTCGCTTGTTATAGAAGGAAGTAATTTTTGAGTACCCGGGGCAGTACCCTTGCACAGGTAATAGCTAGCAGTGGCTAATCCTAGTTATTCAAAACTTAGTTTTATTTTTCCTATTTTTTTCTGTGTAGTTGGACTTTGTTTTTCTTTAACAAAAAAAAATGTTTAGTTTCTGTACATGTAAAAATGGCGTGCCATCTTATACTTTGATCATGTTTTTAATTAATGGCCATATCTGACTTTTTTTTATTTTGAATCATTTTCTTTTTTTTGCAGTTCTTCTTAGTTTAATTTTTTGTATGTAGCATGGCAGTTAAACAGGTACCCGTGAGGCTTGTTCTGTTGTGGCCAGAACTCCACCCATTGTGGCAGATTTGTAGAAAGCTGTCATGTGCTTATTCTCTCGCGTGTGCACACCTTGAATGCTGCAGTAACCAGATTGGGCTCACTAAGCCCCACTTCCCCTGGTCGTACTGTCATGTGCTTATTCTCTTGCGTACACACGCACCTTGAATGCTGCAGTAATCAGATTGGGCTCACTAAGCACCACTCCCCCTGGTCGTACAGCCATTGGTTACATGCCAAGCTCCACATGCACAGAAGCAAATTGTCTTGACCATGACCATGTAGTTCCCTCCCCTGGCGGGTGAGATGACTTGAACATCCCGCTCCCGCCCTTCCACACCAGCTCTTCTATTGTTTGGGTTGCCTTGCTTTTAGTGAGGTCTTTATCTCTGTAGAGATTGGATGTTGTTTAATCAACACCTTCCTTCAGTCTGTTTGCGAGTCTCTGTGTTTGGCAAGGGTCACAACTGAAAAGGGGTCTGTGAACTAGCTTACTTGGCCAGTTAACACATTAAGTAAATAAGCATGTTATAATTGCTGTAGAATCTTTAATATGTTTGTTTCAGAAATTAGCAAGGCTTCTAACTTTTTTTTCTTTTCATATTTCGTAAGGTCAGAGTTCCTGTATTTCTTGAATGCTGCTTGCGACTCTAGGTAAGTGCTTACATGACATGTTTAGACATTCCTTTTTATTTTGTGTTTAAATGTCTTTCTGAGAAATTGAGTAGCAGTTGCTGTAATTATCTAGGGTAATATCAACATATTGATGTGACGCTTGTGTGACAGCTCAACATGTTAGTGCCACCAGAGCACAGATATTAAGGCCTGAATTCTGTACACTTTTGTCCCTGGTGAGAGATGAGGAAGTGGCATATTTGGTAGGCAAGACTGATTTTGCACCATGCATTCCAGGTAAAATATGACATTTCAGCAATTGGACTTCTTTTCACTCTGGCTACTTTTCAAATTGGCCGTCTTAGAAGTCCGTGTACTTTGGTTTATCACTTCAGTGAAATGATGGACCTAAAGGCCCTCTTGAGGTCGGTCTCTCTCTCTCTTTTTTATTTTATTTATTTATTTTTTTTTACACACTTGCTGGGTGTGGGATTGTCTATGTACTACACTGATGAAGCCCATGACGGAGTACATCAGCAATGAGAATGTGCTGAAATGTTGCAATACAGGCAGGTTCTGAATAACTGCATATTTCTACTGTCAGTCAAGGATATGACTTATTCATTTTCCATGTAGTTATTCAATGTGTCTGTTTTACACTGTAAAATCATGCTGGTGTAGTTTAGAGTATTTTCTATCGATTATGAAAATAAGCTTTTTGCCTGTGCATACTTTCATGTTTTAGCGGATTTACTAGTGACTGATGGTAAAGAAGCCTTAACAGTGGCATGCTCGGCTAGTTTGTTTAAAATAACCTAGCTTGTCATTTCATCTAATTGCCTCAAAAAGGCAGATAAGACGGAACGAGAGAGAGAGGCGATGATGACAGAAAAGGGAAAAAAAGTAGGACCCCTTTCTTCACGTAGCGATAGAATAGGCTTGGAGAGTCTTCAAGTTTTTGAAGTTCCTGCTGCCATAGTTGTCAGACTACAACCTAGTATGCTTTGTTTTCAGTAAAGACAAGAACTGAAAGTAGGTACCATTTCTGTAGGATATATGGACAGTAGGAAAAGATTTTTTTAATTGCATGTCAACCATAAAAGATTAGAAACTAAAAAGTTAATTATTTTTGTTCCTAGAGAGGATTAATGACATGCTATATGGTGTAGTGGAGTAAACGGTAAAATCTCTGCTAAATGAATGATGATTAAATACATGAGGTAATCTCTTCCTGTCGTGTACATGGTAATTAATGCAGTACAAACATCTTGAATTTAAATTCTAAGGATTCTAGAAAGCTGTTATTTTAAAGACGGGGACCCTTTGCCATTGCAGCTGTTATAGCAAAAAAAGTTTCAAAGTTTTGACACTTTTTTTTTGCAGCACGGAATTTAGCAGGGAACTGGCTAAAACTCTGTAAGCAGTACTTCATGAGTTTTACAATCTTTTTTGTTCTGAGTTGCCCAAGGAATATGGATGAAAATGTATCATGGCTTTGAACATTTTGTCTGGTGGTTGTTCTTCAGAGCTTCTACTTTCAGATGAGGACTGAACTGTGTCTGGACCGTGAAAAGAAAATCCGTTGTAACTTTCTTTTTGCAAGAGAGACGGACCGCATTCTGTTTGCAGAAAGAGAGTGCATTCCACTTGGCTTCAGCTCGTAAGTTCTAAGGCTCTGGGCAGATGCAGGGGCACTGCATTTCGAAGCAAGAGAAAAGGAGCATTTTGCAGTGAAGGAGACTTTGATATTAATAACCGTTTCTGCAGATAGAACCTGTGAAAAATTACATTTTTTAAAACGGTCATATTAAATCTGGTCTTGATTCCAAGTGTGTTGGTATAAAAATTTGCTTGCAATGATGACAATTTGGTTTTAATGCAGTGAGTTCCATAGGCTGGCTGTATGCATGAGTAATTTTGCAAGCTTCTGGCCTGACTATTTTTAGTGTCTACCTTTTCGTACTGTTGTCTTAATGACAGGACTTCAGTTCATTTAGTGTAAAAAAGTTATTTTACTCTAGTAATCAAACACAGGAAAATGAATATTGTATGAAAGCTAATGTGTTCTAGTATTTAGTTTTGAAAGTTTGCAGTTATATGTAAAAGCATGTGCAGCACTGTGCATAAGTAATTATACATGGAAGCAGGCATGGAAATAACAGAAAAATTCTGCAACAGTATGTTAGTGTACAGACCACCCACATATATTGAAACAGACCACCTAAGGTATATGCAGGTATGGGGGGGGGGGTTCTGTTATGTAGCAAGAAAATGAACTGCTTCTACCAGTTAATGTTTTTAGTGAGATGTGAATCTGCATACAAGGCTGTTTGTTATTAGTAACACAAATTCAGGTCTGTTTTAAGTATGATTTGCTGATTATAAATGTTCACATACTGCAAATGTTTAAATGTCTGTCCTGGAAGATGCATTAAGGAAAAAGAGGTGTTTTGTATGTCTAAATGGGTCATTTACATACTGACCTTCCTTACCACTTTGAATGGTCCCTCCCAAGCTGCTTTCAGCTTATTGTGTCTGACAGGAATGAGCACCATAACCTGCTACCCCACAGCATACTCTCTGGCTTGAGCATTCGTGTCATACCAGGCCTCCTCCTGCTGTTGGTCTCCTGCCAGGTTCTCCCAGGCCAAACCCATGAGCTCTCCCTAAGCCTTGTCCTGAGGTTTAGGACATATACCGCAACATTCTCCTTGTGGGATTCACACACCCCCTACCCATATGCCCATACAGCAACTCAAAGGGTGAAACACCTGTGGTTTCATGGGGTACCTCTCCGTATGCAAACAGCAGATTGGGCACATATTTGTCCCATTCTCTCCTAAACTGGTCTGCAAATGCCTGTAGCATGGTTTTTAGTGTTGAATTTAACCTGTCCACAAGACCATTAGTTGGGGGGGTGGTCTTTAGGTGCTTCATCCCACAACACTTCCACAGACAAACCAGCAGGTATGACATGAAATTGGCATCTCTGTCGGTCAGTATTTCTGTTGGGAAACCTACCTTGCTGAAAATCACTAATAAAGCATTTGCCACCTTCTCTGTCTCTATTGAGGACAGAGCCACCACCGGAGGGTATCTAGTAGCATAACCTACTACCACTATGATATACTACTTCCTTGTGGAACTTTGGGTACTCAGAGGCCCCATAATGTCTCTAGCCACCCTCAAATGGCTCCTCGGTCACAGGCAAAGGCATCAATGAAGCTTTGACCTTGTCTACCTTTTGTCCCTGCTCACAGGTCCTGCAATACCTTGTTTCATCCCTTGCAATAACAGGCTGATAAGTTCTGTGTAATACGTCTTGTTGCTATGCTTTATGCTAATTTGACCTGCAGAAGGAATGTCGTGGGCTATGGCTAGAAGTGCTGACAGTAGTCTCTGAGCCCTTCCAACTGCTGTATTTACCTCACCCTCTAGCCCTCCCTCAGGGGTTCACTCTGTATGCAGCAACCCTTTCCTCCAGTACAGACTCCCACTTTCCTTGAGCATCAAGTGCCTTCTTAGCTACCTCCCTCAAGCCTCATAAGGCCAGATCCAAATGCTGAGCTTGCCTCAACTAGTGGTGCTTCTCCGTCAGCCTTGGTACTACCACTCACCTCTGTCCTTGCAGTCAGCCTGTCCACGGGAACACCAGTAGCTACCAGCAACTGTGGCTGCGCTACCAGGTAGCTCACTCCTTGAAATAGCCACATCACCAGCCCCAGCTTCGGGTGTGGGGTCTGTCTGGATTTCCCCCAGCCTGCCAGACCTACATGCCAGTCCCCAAGCCTGACTGAGTATAACTGCATGCACACAAGGTACTGCATTATCAAACTAATTCTCTGTCAAGACATCTGCAAACACAGCTACCTGCTTGTTTCTTTTTCCACCTTTCCATTCAAGGTGAACCCTGGCCAAAGGTATTTGGAATGGGATCCATCTTAATGCTCTGGAGTGGACTGCCCAAACAAGTACTGCTCTTTAACCACTGCAGGCTTTCTTAGCAGTGGCCTGTCTTCATCCACTAAGATGGGATTCAAACTCCAGTAATAGCCGTTGTCTCCAGAGAACTTAGTGACAAGCTTTTATTCCCATTTGCTGGCTTCCTCTCCTTTTGTTCCCCACCTTGCTTCTGTGGATATTTGTATGCTACATGCCCCCCCCCCTCTGGTTACATTTAAAACCTCTAACCCCTGGTCCTGACTGTGTAACTGAATTAGTGGCTTTCCCTGTTACTGGTAGACTTTGTTGGGGTGATTTAGGCTGCCCATCATGGGTTCTCATGTCTCTATACAGCACTGGACATCCCCTTCTTGTGCAGTAATGTTCTGCTTGCTATGTAGAGCTCCTCTTTTCTCCCCCAGCTCATCTGTAGGGGTAAACTCTTGGTTTTCCAACTAGATTCTCAAGTCCTCAGGCAAAGTAGTAAGGGCTTGTTCCCTCCCCCACATGCCTGTCAGTTTTTCATGTGGTGATCTGACTCTCTCACCAACCTTAACTCAGCAGTGTAATCACATAAACTTTCATCTGCCTTGTGTCTAATGCTTATGAAACTTTTATTTTTTTGTAAGCTTCAGGTGTTTATTGTTTAAACAGTTAATGTCAGACAATTTTAGAAACAGCAGTTACAGCTTTACTATGAGAGTAAGGGGGTCAGGAACCATACCCAGAGCTCTTGGTCAACATTCTACTGTTTACGTATTCTTTTTCAAGTATATGAATAAAACTATTGAAGTCATCCTCCTCTGCAAATTGTGGAAGAAATTTACTGACCTTTATTGCTATCGGGGTCTGGTTATTCTCATTATCTCCATGACCCTGACATTCAACCTCTCACTCTCGTGTCGTTACTGCTGCTCTTTTTCTGCTGCAGTTTGTTTGGTCTGCAACTGCTGCAGTTCTTGCTGATGCTGCTTCTCCTTTCCTTCAGCCTCCATTTCAAGTTTCTCTAACTCCAGATGGATTTTTAAGTCCTCTGAGGAAATGGTAAACTGGCCTGTTTCTGAAGGCTGCACATCTCCATTACCAGACTGGTTGTCCTCCTGGCCACTGGCCCACACTGCAGCTACAGTTAAGGCTGAAATCATTTTATCTTTAGTCCAGTTAGCATGTACTAGTCCTTTGGCTTTGCACCCCTTGGTCAACTGGTTCTTTGTCAGTTTACCAAATGCTCTCAGATCTTTGCCTGTTTTCCCTGACTAACAAAATGAATAAAACTTGTGAAAATGAAACTCTGAATGTTTACCTTGTGGCTGTTGAGAGTGCACACACCTTCAGTGACTGTAGCCCACAGGCTTCTGAAGTTCACTTAATATCCCACTGCCCTGCCACTAGTATGTGATGGCCTGTCTATCCTGGGCCAGTAATCAAGGAGCCTCAGTCCACACCACTGACACTGGTGAGAGACGGCCACTAAAAACAGGAATGGATTTACACAGTATTTTTAGGTGCAGGTCTGTGCATCAAGCACAGTTTCCCACAGGACCACACAGGGAACATGCTGCAGACCTGGGACTGGACTGTTTCTCTCCATATCCCAAACAAGACTCACTCAGGAGCCCTGTGTCCCAGTTCCAAGTAGCCCACGCCTAGGTATTTGATTTTCACACATACACTCCAGGGAAAGACTGGCTGTACCCCTTCTGCCCAGGCTACAAGATAATTATGCTGTCACCAGTCAACCACTCTAAGGCTGTTACAAGGGTATCCAATTATACTGAGTAAAATCAATACTGATATAAATGGTAGAGTGCCACCAAAGCAACAAGGCTTTTCGCAGTGGCCAAGGCCTCACTAAAAGAAGCACAAGTACTCAAGATGTTAAAAGTATTCTCTCAAATGACCAGCCACAATGAAAGGTATAAAAATACTTAATAAATACAAATAGAAAACCTGAGACTACTAAATATCAAAGTACAATAAACACCAGCGTTTGTCGCAGGAGCAATAAAAATAACAGTTGGACAGATGCAGAAAAACAATGTTGCCACATTTCCTGACTGTCTAAAGAAAACTGTTCCCTCAATAACAGTACAGCAAGGCAAGATTAGATGCAGAGATGTTTACTTCCAGAAGGCAAGGTGATGAGCTTCAAAACTAACTAAACTATAACTTGACACTGATCTTTATATCAGTTTCCAAAGAAAACAAAACCAACTGCTGTGAGTTCCATCCTATTAGTGCTGGTTATAGAATGACATTACATTTGATCACCTGACTGTGGTACACACACAGCTTTAAGATCCGTTGCAGTATCTGAAAGCTATAAAACAATTCCAAAAACAACTTCTCTTCCCCTCCAGAATTCTGTGTTTAAACATCTGCATTTACACTGTTGATACATTTTTTTACACAAGTGTCTGTACAAGTCAGTGTGATAAGTCAAATGACAACTCCAGCCAGCCATGCTGGTATATGCCACACATGCAGTGCCGTGCTCTCCCTGGCACAGGTGGCATCACAGATTGGGTTAAACACTGAAATCTTCAACTAAAGCAATTATTTATTGGGGATGTCCTCTTTCATTACTGTTTCAGTATCAGGTGTGGAACCAGAAGATGAAAACGGAGGTCTTGTCCCTCTATAAAAAAGTACTAAATGTTTATTAATGGATTTAGGGGACTTGGAGTTGGGTGTTTAGGGGATATTTAAACCTTAATCAGACATGTAACTAGATTTTGATAGGGGTTTGCCTCATCTAAAGCTAATGGTGGCACAAATTATTAATGTACAAGGCACCCCCTCATATGCATACAGTCAGTAAGTCCTGTTCCAGATTCATTTGGCATATGGCCACCCAACTTCGTCTGGAAAGTATATAGCCTCTTAGACTTATTTTATGTTTGAATAAATTATCATAAGATTCAGGACTGATTGAAAAACTTGTGTACCACACAAGTCGAAGGATGCATCATAAACTCTTCAATGGCAAGACATGGACTCTTTTTGTATTTGATTTCATATTACCAATATGACCAATGGACTGGCCATCTCATACATTTTATTTCTTAGTGCAGTAAGTTACTTCATTGATATCAACCACACATGTTATGAACTGTTTTAATATTGTTTTTTTTTTCCTGCCTTGTTCAGACATTTACTTTGGTTGTTCTCATTAGATAGCAACAGTTAAAATGCACTTTTCTCATTCAGACTTATTTTCTGGCTTGAGATTATGTTCCAGGTATATTTGTTTTTATTATGTTTTCTACTTTAAATGCATTGAATGTGCAAAGTTTAAAGTGAGCAGGTATAAGTGGTAAATTTTGGTGTTTGTGAAACATTTTGAAGAATGCCAGAAAGTTTGAACACTATTTCCCTATTCAGCATAGAAGAATAAATGTTTGTCTTCTGTCCATTTCAGTTGACCATGGGGTTAAATTCCATCCACTGGTTCCGGAAAGGTCTGAGACTACACGATAATCCTGCTCTTAGAGAAGCAATACATGGAGCTGGTACTGTTCGCTGCATTTACATTCTTGATCCATGGTTTGCTGGTTCTTCCAAAGTGGGAATCAATCGTTGGAGGTAAAACTGAACTGAATACCTGTGGTTTTAATACTTCAGTATTTGTGATCCTTAATTTGTGTATAGGGGGGTGTGGTAGCTGACATTCTGGAGTGCAACATTTTCAGCTTTTTGTTTTTAAAACCAATTACAAAGCACCAGGATGCACCCTGTTTTTTATGTTTCTGTGTGTGAGCCAGTATATTTCACCTGCCTGTCTTCATTGGAAGCCCATGCGGGTATCACCAAAGGCTGGTTTATATGTACAATATGCAATGACTGTGCAATTCAATGTTTTAATAATTGAGGTCTGCAACCACAGGTTGTAGTTAGAAGTTCCAACTCCAATATCGTATAAAAGACGCAAGTGAAGAACACTCAGTCAAAACCTCTCTGTCATTTTTGAAGATTTCCTTGTTTTAGAGCTTCTGCTAATTGATGTATAGCCTGCCAACAGAAAAGTTTCTCTCACTCCTCATTAGAGCGATTTACTGGCATTTTGAATATGTAAAGAAGTACAGATGACTTTTGGCAGAGTCTCTTTTTGCTGACTTTTCATAAGTAGAAAGAGAGCTTGGTCATGGTGGCCAGTGACTTGACATTCTGGTTCCATAGCATTTCACTGCGTGGTACCTCACCCTGCTGCATTCTCTATCAGCATAGTTTTGTAAACCGACTGCCTAATGCTGTGTATATACTTTCACAAAGGCTGACCTGATTTAAGCAAATATAAAGGGTTAAGGAAAAGTAACTGTCCCAAGAAGTAGGCCTCTAAGACTGAAGGTAGTGTGTCCATGTTTCTGGTAGCCTTGCCGTGTCCATCCTGCTTCCCCCTAAAGTTGGAATTACTGGAGAGTGAGTGTATTTCCCACTATTTTGCAAACATGGAGTTATGCAGTGTAGTATTTCATACTCTCACGTGTGTGTACATGTATATAGATGTACCGCTAATAAGAGAACACCCAAAGCTGACTGAAGAACATCAACCGCATTTGATGGAAAACATGGAAGTCAACACAACAGTATGCACTTGCCCAGAAACCACTACAGAAGTGAGAGTGAAATCTTTTAATTGTTAAAAATATTTTTGCAGGGGGGAAGCCCCCCCCCCCCTTTGCTAATTATACAAAGATCTCTTAAACCTGGGTTAAGGATGCATTTCCTAACCCCTGGATTTTTGAGATCTCGCACATTTGTTGAACAGTTATCGTCGACTAGGCAGCTGTCAGCCTAACACTTAATGTGAAGTTGTTCAGTCTCGCCATTCATTCTTCACTGATGGGTTTGGAGCCGATTAGCAAAGCTCAAAGATTACCAGTAGCTTGAGACCAAGTCCCTTATCCCATGATGCATTGCTGGAATTATCTAAGATCTAGTTTGCCGTGGCACTGATCTCTTGGTTTCCAGCGTTGCTCGAGACTTTTTGTGGGATATTATGCATATTCACAAGTTTTCATTTTTTTCTCTCATATATGTGTGTGTGTATATTTGTATGTATGTGTGTATATATATATATATATATATATATATATATATATATGTATATATATATATATATATATATATATATATATATATATATATATATATATATGTGTGTGTATATATATATATATATATATATATATATATATATATATATATATATATATATATATATATATATATATATATATATATAGATTCTTGGATATAGTTAGACTGTTTAGAAGTGTTCCCCTTTCCCTTTTATAGCGCTGCCACGTTATTTGTGACTTTTTGCTTCTTGGCCTTTGCCTGTAGTAGTTTAGACTAGTTAGGAGTATATATTAATATTCTATATTGTATTATACCTAGAGTGGTCCCTTTGGGTGTTTGTCAGAGTTGTTGGTAGTTCTTCATAGTTTTTCTTTTCTAATTAAAATATTATGTCTGAAGATAAGGAGAAACATCCAAAGTCTGGTTTTAAAAAATGTCCAGATTGCGGACAAAAAATGTCTGTGACAGATGCATATGTTCAGTGCGTTTATTGTTTGGGTGAGGTGCACCTTCAGGACTCCTGCAGTATCTGCCACTCCTTTTCTACTAGGGTGCTGGCTGAGAAGAACAGGAAACTCATTGATCGGGGGGGTATCCTTAAGCACCCCTTTGTAGAATCTTTGTCTGACCAGGATGGGGCCAGCAAATCCTAAAAAATCTTCCTCGGAGTCTAAGACAAAAAAAAAAAGTGGAATATACTGTGACTTCGGCTCCACAGCCTTTTGAGCCAACAGTCTGTTCTTTTCGGAGCTGGGACTCTGGCTTGCAACCGGTCTTCAAGACTCCCTCTTCTCCACTTCTCTAGTCGGCACCATTGGTGCTTTCTTCCAGGTCATCTGTTAGCCTTTCAGATTTGGATATGGATCGACTGGTACAGAAGCTATTAACGGCACTTCCTGAATTGACTACTCCTCCTCTGAGCCGTACCGGTCCTTCAGAGCCAGAGGAGGCTGACTTGATGATTTGTAGAACCCTTGAAGCTGACTGCTGTTCCAGTATTGTTGGCTCCATCTGCTTGGACGTCCTCGGTGCCGACCGGGGACTCTAGGAGCTGACGCTCCTCTGTTTGATCTGGGGAGGATAGTCTCACTGACTTGTCGGTGCCGACTCTTCCTCTCGGGGCTTTGGTTCGGGTGAGCTCAGCTCCTACCTTGGGCTCTGAGCTCACGACATTGGTGCGGGAGGGGATCGCGGTCCCTTCGGGTCCATCGACGACTCCTCATCAGAGCCACGAAGCCATGAGGTGAGTTGTCTCCAAAGACTTCCTCATCACCAGGTTTGGCCTCTTCTTCCCTTAAAGTGCTTGTGTCCGCTTCTGCTACCATCGGTCACCCAAAGGGTAGAGACCCAGTGCCTCAGGTACCCCCACTGGGTGCTCCCTGCTCTTCTGAGACTTCCCCAAAAGTCCCCACTGAGGAACTACCCAGAAAGAGACTGTACAAGAGGAGGCACTTAGACTCCCCACAGGAGTCCCTGACATCTGACACCGACTTGGAGGAGTCAGAAGGGTCCCATCGATCCCCCTCTGAGGATATCCGCTTTGCGGAAATACTTGAGATCCTTCGGCAGAGGGGTGATTGGGAGTCCAAAAGCCCTACTGAGGATGAGTCGGTTCTTCTGAAGGCTTTCGGGTCTCAACCTTCCACCTCCTGGGTGTCTTCACTCTACTATGAGCTTATGCAATTGGTCTCTCGTAGGGCGTGGGAGTTGCCAGAGTCCATGGAGCCTGTCCCTCAGAGGCCTAATTTATTTCTGTCCAAAGGAGTTCCTGTTGACGCCATGGTGGTGTCGGAGGCCACAAAGAAGGAATTGTCAGAAACGTCTGCGTCTATTCATCCTCCTAACAGGAGTCCAGGATCATGGATAGATATGGGAAAAACATGTTCAGTTCAGCCGATCACTGAACTATCTGACCCATTTTACCAGACTGCAAAGAGATCTCCTTAAGGAGCTGGGAGATTCTCTTCAGGGTACTGTAGCTGCAGGTGTCTCTGACAAAGTTTAGGCCCAGCTTGCTACCCTTAATTCCATAATGAACTTGTCCATGCGCCTCGTATCCTATGCAGCTGATGGTTCGAGTAGGGCTGCAGGTACAGGGATTGCTCTTAGCAGGCATGCCTGGATGCGCCTCTGTTCCTTTGCGGAGCCTTTCAAGTCTTCATTTGTAAACACCCCATTTGACAGCTCATCCTTGTTTGGGCCAAAGGTAAAGGAAATATTAACCAGGTGTGCATAGGAGGGAAAGACTCTGTCTGCCACCGGAGTCCGTTTTTCCACCCCCTACTCTGCCTTTTCCCAAAGGCCAAAGGGGAGGGGAAAATCTGGTTCCGGAAAGCTGAAGGAGCCTTTCAGGACAAACATGGAGAACCTCCCTCCAGGGGCAGTGGAGGGGGTAATAATGGAAGAGACAACCTTCATGTCAGAGGGGGTCCGCAACGCCAGGGGGACAGAGATCATGTCTCTGGCCAACCCTACCAGCGCTCCTGAGAGGAGGCCCAACTGTCCTGCTCTTGAGGCAGTCTGGGGTTGCTTATCTTTGTACCCAGAAGCCTGGCTAGATAAGAGAATCCCGGACATTCCACCCAGTTACAGGGAACAAGCAACCATAGAGGTCCGCAAGTTACTAGTCGAGTCACCCAACCAGTCCCAGCGGACCAAACTGGATTCAGAACTTACCCAAAGAAAACGGGGGACTGGAGACCCATTTTGGACCTCAGCAGACTGAACCAATTTGTAAAAAAGAGGTTTTGGATGGTCACTCTTCAGTCTTAGGGAAGGACAATTGGATGTGCTCGATCGATCTCAAAGATGCGTACTACCACATAAAAATGGCCAGACCATCCAGAGATCATCTGCATTTCCGGCTGGGAGCCAGTCATTACCAGTTTCGAGCCCTGCCCTTTGGTCTCACTACAGCCCCCAGAGTGTTTACCAAATGTATGGCAGTGGTCATAGCTCACATGAGGCGTCTAGGATTCCAGGTGTTTCTGTACCTAGATGATTGGCTCCTTAACTCCACCACCACCACCAGGCATCAACTGATTCAGGCAACAGAATCCACTCTAGACACTCTGCAACCACTTAGGCATTACGGTCAACTTCGAAAAATCTGCCTTGTCACCATCGCAGCATATTGTCTTTATAGGGGCAGAGTTAGACACTTCAACCACCACTCTACGTCTTCCAGTCGAAAGGGTATCCATTCTTTATCAACACATCACTTCACTGGTGTCAAAGAACAGAGCTCCAGCCGCAGAGGTCTTGAAAGTACTAGGTTTGATGGCGGCAGCAATTTTAGCCATTCCACTGGCAAGGATGCATATGCGGATTCTTCAGTGACTCCTGTTCACTCAATGGTCTTACCAGGAGTTGCCAATGAACCATACGATTCTGATTGTAAACTCTTGCAAGACAGATCTTCAGTGGTGGTTGACGTCTCTACATGTCACAGTAGGTGTGTGTGTGTGATTATATACATGCCCATACATATATACAGAAGAAGCCCTCCACGTGGGAATACAAGAGTGCACAACCTGCAGAAATCGCTGTTTTAAGTACAGATGTATTTTAAAGCACGTTATTTGTTCGTTGTAGTTAAAGAATTGGTTCTTTTTTTTTTTTTTTTTTCCTTCCATGTGTTTCAGACTATTTCTGTTTCACCCCTCCAGTCCTAGGAATCACTCTTCTAGATTCAGTCTGATCTCCACACTGTTGTAGCACTTCCACTTTTGACCTAGACAACCTAATTCTACTTGTTTCTTTCGTTTGGACACTGACAACCTAATTCTACTTGTTTCTTTCGTTTGGACACTCTTCCGTTGCTGTACTGTTGCATGTTTCTTTGTTTTTCCCCAAAACTGCACTGGATTGCTGCTCATCCTGTAGAGTTCCGTTGTCTTGTTGCTGTGAGTCTTGCAGTATTTATTTGATTAAAAATTTATATTTTCTCCATCTAGGATCTTTTTCAAACTTACTGGCCCATAGGTATACTAGTATGCTCTTTTTTTCATACTTTTTCTCCCACAAATCTAGTAGCAATTTCCTCTTTTCCAGTAATCTCATCTTTCAGACTGCATGCGCTTTATTTTCTGTATTAGGGTAGGAGTACATATACTTAAACATCTTGTCTAAGAGCTGCCCTTTGAATTTTAGAGGACAGTAATTGTGATCTTACAGTGCAAATGAAGGGTGTAACAAATGTCTAAGGTTATTTCATGGACTGCTCCTCTTTTCTGAGTTAGTGACCTTGGAGTTAACATGCATAACTAGTAGGGGAGATAATTCCATACAAAAATACGTGAAAGGTGTAACCGTGTATCCCCCCTTCCTTTGAAGTATCATACTTGCAGTGTTGGACCTTGTACTTTTGATGGGGAGTGATCTGAACTGCTTTCAGGAAAGAACAGTGCTGTGCAAATCTTCCTCAAAGGGGTGATCCAGCACATAAAGGGGTTTGAGCAGTGTTGGTTGAAGATGGTAATTAATCAAAATTTGTTTTTAACGCAGACTGCAGGTTGTATGCATTTCACTGCTCTATACGTTACAACATTTTAAATGTTTAGGAATAGTTACATATAACCAGTTTTAATTACAATACACGACATTCAAAATTAAAGCTGCAGTACTAACTGAAAATGAGCACTTTTTTGGTAAGCTATATAGCGATTCGTTGTGTGGGCTCGGTGTAGCGTAAACATGATGTAGTCTATAAATGCTTTTCATATGCAGTTCGACTGCACTGTCATTCCTGAATAGCTACATAAAGTAAGCAGCATGCAATGGTTCTTCACGGGTCCTGCTGAAGCATGCCAAATTTAGTCTGACTTTTTATTGGCTGTCATTTAATGATGTCATATATGACACCGGATCGGTGCATGTTGCTGAAACATGATGGTTGCCATGGCAAACGTTATGGGGATGAGAGAAGCAGGAATATGAGCATCTGCTGCCTGAAGTAATTTGCTTTCTCAAAAAGATGAATTATTGAATTGTGTGGAAAGAAAATTGCTGAGATATACTTTGGCATTCATTGTGATTTTCCTGCAGTATAAACTGGATTTTTTTTTCCATGAAGATGCAGCTTAGCTTTAAACATTAACTCTATTGTGTAGGTGTAATCTTGTGAGGGATGGATAAGGTGAATTTTTGGTTGGTATTGCATGGAACATGATGAATTGTTACCTTGAGGGTATTCCATCTGTTCTGGATTACCTTGAGGGTATTCCATCTGTTCTGGATGGGGTCAGTTGAAGTGCTTCATCTTTTTCTTTCTGGTAATTACATTCCAAAGTACATGCTGAGGAATGCTGTCTGAACAAGAACTGTATACAGAATGGTTCAGTAATACACACAGTGACTTAGAATTCTAAAGCTGTAGAAACGTTGCTGCTCTGAACAATGGGGTAGGTGCTCGGGTTCCATGTTGAGTTAGCAGGAGCAGTTTGCATTTCTGTCCTAGTATCACATGATTACCAGGCTGCTAAATAACAAGCCATGTGAGAAGACTAGAAATAAAATATAGAAACAAAAAAAGAGCTGTACAAAGTCTGCAGTGTGGCATGGAAATGTGAAGTACTAGACAGACTCTTGGGTGTCAGTCCTGAGCAGCAGGATGGGGTTGATCTACACTTTTTATATACAATGGTGTTAACAGTGCTCTGTTTGGTTTGTATTGGCTTTGGTCCTAGAATTTGTTGATTTTATACACCTTTCTGGTTCTATATGCTGTAATGCATTAGTCCAGTGTTCTACTTTGCATCACTCACAAGATGCCATTTTTACAGCAGGACAACTCCCTCAGTCCACCCCACTGGAATGTAGGAAGTGATGTCAGCAATTCACCCCATGCCCCCCCCCAAGTTACAGCTATTACCTGCACGAGTTGTTTGAAGCTGTGCTATCCTGGGGTGTGTTCATGATTAAAAGGGATTCTGTGTAGGAAGCGTAGTCTTTCTGGATTTTTTTTACTCATTCTCCCATTTCTGCATTTGTGTACTCAAAGTGATGGCCCACATTTCTTTCCTTTGTTTGCCTTTAGCTACAGTAAAAAGTATACCAGAACTGCAGCATTGTTGGAGACCACCTAAAGGGGATGGGTTAAGACTTTGTGTCTAAATATTAGGGAAAATAAACTCCAGAAATTTGAAACGGGGAAAAAAATCACCAGCAACTGTATTAATTTAAAATTTTTGACACTGCTTGTCCTTCAGCGATGTGGGCTGAAAACACTGTCCGCACTTCATGCCCTTCTTGTTTATCATCTCAAAAACTAGTCTTGTGCAGTCCAATAACTTGTCATGTTTGAACAGTGCAGTATAATTATGTATATTTGTTGAATGTATGTTTATCACAACTGTATATTTTGCTATTGCACATTTTTATTGTATATATTTTTGCTTGTTGCTCCTTGAAGCCTGGGTTGTGGCTGAAAAGGTCAGTAGGCCAGCCCATCCACTCATCAAAGCAGTCGCCTCTCTTGAAGGCTCTTTGAAGTGTGATACTTTGAAAGCGGATAAATGTGAAGCCAGAAGTAGTAGGGTATTGTATTTGGAAGTCCTGGTTAGCCTTTAACACATAATCTTGTACATGGGGCCAGTGGTTCCTAAAATAACTTTGTCAATTTCTGTTATAACTTAAGCCAATGAAGGATGCTTTGTAGATATATAAAAACAAAAAATGTAGAATATTTGGGACCTGCATTAACATGAAGGGTACCCAACTTATGGTCCATACTATAGCAGCTGTGACCATTCTCTAAGCCCCCACAAAAGGTGAAAAGTTAAACAAACTTTTTTTTGTTTTATAGTTTGGCATTCCCATGCTTCCAACAGTGTCATTGTTTCATGCAGATGTATGACAGGATCAGCAATCCTTATCTGCATTTACATTTATGGAGACTAAAGCCATGTTTTCTTCAATGCTCCCTCATGTTACTCGTATTTGCTAATGACCCTCTTGTAGCTTATTGTAATGTATGCAGTGGGTATTGCGGTCTGATAGCCTAGTATTAACCTATGAACCTATCTGCCCTAGGGCATTTATAAGCCTAGCCAGAGTGTGTTTGGCTTTCGCCACCCATTTTAAATTAATTTTGCTATGCCCTTTTTCGAGGTTAGTATACTGTCCCTCTGTCTAACAGTGACACAGAAGTGATACCCGGGGTAAACCTACGATCTCCCATCCACTCATCAAGATTCCTCTTGAAGAGAGTCAATGAGGAACTCTGCCTAACCTGGACTGGGATTCTATTCCAGAGTGAAGGGAGCCTCTGGGTTATGAATCTGTGCCTCCAGCATGTCCTATTTATTTCAGTGCTGAGGTTCAAGTTTCTCGAGCGCGTAGCTCGATGGGATTTGGATTTTCTGAGGTGCAGCATGTCCATTAATTCCGGGTTGGACATGGCTTTATATGTCAGACACAGATCGCCTCTGAGCAGGCTGTATGCCACCAAGTAGAGCTGGAGTTTCTTTAACCGGGCAGCATATGGCATCTGTTTGAGCCCTTTGATCCTCTTGATTAGGTACTTTTGGGGTCTTTCCAGTTGCTGCAGGTCTGGTAAGGTACATCCCAAAAGGGGCATTGTACTCAATTATGGGCCTGATGAGGGATGAGTAAAGAGGCACGATGACCTCCCCTGATCTAGATGTGAATCCCTTCATGATTAAGTGGGCTATATAAAATGTTTTTCTAACCATGTTGGCCACGTGGTTGTCAAATGAGAGGTTGCTATCAACTTGGGTCCCCAGGTCCCTAATTACTTCTTCTGTACTTAATGGATTAGCACCTATGTGGTAATTTGTGGGCATGTTGTTTTTGCCAAAGGGGGTGACTATACACTTTTTGGCGTTTAGCTTGAGGCCATGGCTCTGGCACCAGTTGTCTGTTTCTATGAGGCCCTTTTGGAGGATGCTTGTGTCGGCTGGAGAGTCAATTATGGCGCCCAGTTTGCAGTCATCTGCGAACTTGGTCAGCCACAGTCCTTTCGTGTTGGCCTGTAGCTCCGAGAAATATATACCGAACAAGAGAGGTCCCAGGACTGAGCCTTGTGGGACGCCACTTGTAACTGGTTTGGAGTCTGACATGACTCCAGCAATTCTAACCATGTGGGTTTTGTCTTTGATCCAGTTTGCAACCCATCTAGTGACATAGGGGTTTATATTTAAGCTGGTGAGCTTATCTATAATGCCCGAGTGGGGTATTATATCGAAGGCTTTTGCGAGGTCCAGGTAGGCTGTGTGGACAACCTTCCCCTCGTCAATGGCCTTGGTGACTGTTTCAAAGAAATCGACCAGGTTTAAGAGGCAGGATCTGTCCTTAAAGCCGAACTGGGTAGGATCCAGTATCTGTAGGTCCCCAATATCTTTATTTATGAGGTCCATGATGATCCTTTCCATAGCTTTGCAGACCAAGCTAGTCAGGCTTATGGGGCGATAGTTTCCAGGATCTGTTGAGGCACCACCTTTGTGGAGAGGGACCACTGTTGCTGTACGCCACTCTTTGGGTACATATCCTGTAGTAAGGCTGAGATTGAACAGTAGTTTTATGTTTGGGTTTAGCTCTTCTTGGAGTTCATGTAGGACGCAGCCTGGGACACCGTCTGGTCCCATTGATGCTGTGTTTTTTGCTTTGGAGAGAGCGGCTCTTACCTGAGCATCTGAGATGTCAGGGGGGCAGCACTCTGCTGGGATAGATATTTGCCCTTTGGTGGGGGGAAGAAGTTTGCGCTGAACCTGTCAGCTAGGATGTTGGCAATGTCTGTGGGTTCGGTGTATTTTTTGTCATTTTGGACTAATTCTGAGCATATCTGGGAATTCCCACCCAGGTTCCTAACATAACTAAAGAAAGCCTTGTGATTATCCTTAGTGTCCTGTGCAATTTTTCTCTCGAAGCTGGCCTTAGACGATTTTATGAGTGCCCATAGTTTTTTGCTAATACTGGTCAGAGATGCCTTCCCTTTTTGGGATTTTGCTCTATCATGTAGTAGCTTCCTCCTTCTATTGTATAATTTGTTTATGGCTGGGGTCCACCAGACAGGACGTCTGCCTTTGGAGGATTGGGTCTTGGTTTTATTTGGGATTGCATGATCCATGCATTCCTGAAGGTGTTCATAGAATGCATTTATAAAGGATTCTGCGGTCTGGGCCGTATTTTCCACATGCCGGGGGGCTTTGAAGGATTCCACCTCGGTTCATAAGACCTCTGAGGGCAAATAAGTTCCACTTAATGTTGGCTTTTTATATACATGGTAAAACTTCTTCAAACCCTTTAGTAGTTCATTATGCAATACAAACTTAACGAGAACCTTAAAGCATCTAAGCAACTAGGGGAGATGCACGTTCCGCATATAGCCTTAATGCCACAGAGGAGTGGTGACCTAATCTATGCTGCCCCCATGCACACCCAGGAGCCTTTGCACATTATCTTTTTCCTACTGCTTTGGATTGAAGCCCACTTGGTTCCAGTCAGTCAAGGAAGGGTCCTACAGTGAAAGGTTTAAGTAATACTTGCACAAAGCTACTGCTAGATGAATACAACTAGTGGTAACTCCATCCAGGCAGACGACTCTCCAGGTATACATTGTGGGGGGGGGGGGGTTGAAAAGAGAATCCATGCTAGTGCCATAACAGAAGTGTTAGCAGTACTTTGATATACACCAGGCAGTGGTTTCCAGCTCCACCGTTTGTGGTTATTGGGGTTACTGAAGCACTAGTGGATGTCTTCACCTGTTTGACGTGTTCTGTTCTGGCCTGCCAACGTATCTTGTACTATGTGGGGATATGTGTGTATAGTTAGAGAAGGACATTAAATCCTGTCTTAAAGAATTTTAATGTACTGTCTGAATATTTCCAAGGTGTGTGTAGGTGTAGTGGGGGACCGGGAACTTTGATTTCTATTTTGTTTCTATTACAGGTGTAGAACTCCAATCAAATGAAGTGTGTGTGTGTTTGTGTATGTGTGTGATTTTGGAACAAAACAGAGTGTTTCTGTACAAAAGAGATTTTAATTTTTTTGTAAACATTTAGACATTGTTTTTTTGTTTCATTAAAATTGAAAATGCAGCTGATGTCCTTCAAGGATGCATCTGCAGTCATAACAAATGGGTTGTCCTGTCGTCAGGCAGCTCTTCGGTCGGCCGGATTCCAAAGGAACCGCGAGTGTCGGTCTTTTTCTTTGCGTTTTTTAACAATTTGAGTAGTCTGAGGATCCGACGGCATAATGTACGCAAAATCTGAGCTGAAAAACTGTTCAGCAAACTGCTAAACAGGCTGCGGTCTGGGCCTAAACAAGGTAAGCAGTAAGAGTGGAAATCTTTATGAGGTATTTGTTTCCCACAAGTTAAACAGTTATTTACTTTTTCTGACATCGGCTGAGGCAAGAAAGAGGTACTTAGCTTTTTAGAAGTCTTGAGTAGTAGTAATCTCTGGATCTGACCGAAAACACTGAGGAAAATGGCGTCGGCTGATGCCTTTATAACCAGCAAAGATCTAGCGAGGCCAGACCCAGACTTTGGAATCCGGCCGACCGAAGGGCTGCCTGACGACAGGACAACCCATTTGTTATGACTGCAGATGCTATCCTGTTCGGACATCTACATTTATGGTAGGTACAAAACTGTGCTTTATTCTGTCTTTGGAGACCAGTCCAATGGGCAGTTATGACAGTAACATTCCCTGAAATTTTCTTAAAGAAATGTCTAAACAATTTTGCGGATAAAGGCTTTTAAACATTAAGAACAAAAATGGCCAAAAAACTGACAGTATTTCGTGAACAGACTGGCTAAAAAGGTATGCAGTCACATATGCATCAAGGGTTTGCACCAGACAGAACGGTGAAATCAAGCAGTATAAGTAGTGTGTGGGGTGAGGGGCAGGACTGTGTTAGCGCCTCTCTTCCCTTAAAGGGTTTGTTGTTTTTATTGTGGTGTAGCAGTCCACATTGTTGATTCACAGTGCCTGGTTCTCTTGTCCAGTTTTCAGACAGCAGCCTTCTATGGAGAGCTTGGGATCTTTCCCGTGCATTGTTTTTTGCCAGGTACTGCAGCTCCCTTCTGTATTTAGAAAGAGCCAAGCTGCATAGCTTGGCTGTTTCCAAGTTCACAGTAAAGTGTACCGTGGGCTGGGCAGTTGGATATGTGTGATCCTTTGAGCATAGTGTGCTTTAGCTCCTGTCTTGGATTTCTGTATGTATCATAGAACTTGCATTTCTAGTCTGCCCCACAAAAAAAAAAACTGCAGAGCTACTAAAAAACCCGTGCCCATCAAACAGGGGCAATTGAAGAATATGCAGGTGTCCTTTCTGCCCAAGTGTTCTTATTCAGAACCAGAGTGTTCTGCTATGAATCACCAATCTCACAGTGCTTATAAGTTAAAATGCCAAAAAGTAATGTCTGAAACACTTGAGGGCAACATTTTAACATAAGCCCCCAAACTTATATATATAACTTAATGGTCACACCAAGTCAAAGAAGGGAGAACTCTTCCAGAAGTTAATCATTGCCATTGTACACTTTACAAATCGCTCTGTCCATGATTTCCTATGGAAGACCGTGATCAGCGTTGCATTCTTCAGGCTACTGATGGTCACAGATTTTCACCTTTATCTGTTGTAGATGGGTCTAATGGGATAGGAAGCGAAGTGCTTGGAAATGACTGTCAATTGGTCTGATATGATATGGCTACGTAAACCATGATTTACCAAATTATGGTACTGCTGAGTAGCACTATTTGAGTGACAAGAAATGCAGAAAATGACATTTGCATGTTTGGAAGATGTGTAATGAATTAGCGCTGCACTAAAGTATTTCTGGGTCAGGGCACAGATATTTTAAGTGTTTGTTGAAAATTTTAAAGTTTTTGGATAAAACCTGATATATGGAAACAGTCTCAAAAACTGTTACTGTACTGCATTAAGAATTTCCTTTTTAACACCAGTACCAGAAAGCTCATGAATACAGTTGTCGTCTTTTTGCTTGTTTGGTACATTTTCAGTTCTGATAAAACCATTTAAAAGATTAACAAAACCAGTCATCTGTTCATTTACATCTGCATGTATGTGTATATGTTTGTCTTTTGGCTTTTCCCGGTTAGGGGTCGCCACAGCGGAACTCCGGTCTGCTAATGATTGGCAGTTAGTTTTTATGGTGTCGAGTTGCCAGCCTGACGCCCAACCTTCAACGAAGGCACGCCCACTCGACCGCAGGGAGGACATGCAGACTCCACACAGAAGGCACTCCCAACCCAATCCGAGAATCGAACGGGATAACCTCTTGCTGTGAGGCAATGCTACCGCTGCACCACCTCTGAAGTATCTGTGTGTGTGTGTCTATACATATATATATATATATATATATATATATATATATATATATATATATATATGTATATATATATACACAGATATATATATATATATATATATATATATATATATATATATATATATATATATATATATATATATATATATATATATGTATGTTTATATATATATATATATATATATATATATATATATATATATATACATATATATATATATATATATATATATATATATATATATATATATATATATATATATGTATGTGTGTGTGTATATATATATATATATATATATATATATATAATGTATGTGTATATATATATATATATATATATATATATATATATATATATAATGTATGTGTATATATATATATATATATATATATATATATATATATATATATATATATATATATATATATATATATATCTATGTATGTGTGTATATATATATATATATATATATATATTGTATATTACGCATGTATGTATCCATTTATATTTCATTAATATCCGGTCGAACATTGTACATTTTCATTGGCAGCACAATGATGAAAGCCTTGTATAGCCCAGAGTTGTAGAAAAAATGTATATATCAATTAATTAGCAGTCATAAACGTATATTACACGCTCAGATTACTGTAGAACATGTACAGCATTTCCTCGTGTGTGTCTGCATTTATAGGACATGGGGAAAGCAAAAAAACTAAGCCTGTTAAATCTGAATGTTGATCAGTCACTGTTATGAATGTCTCCAGCTCAGCAATTGCGGTATTAAAGATGTGTTGGGGGAGTTCCATGATGTGTACAGTTTTTATATATGTGTGCATACAGTCTTCTTCATAGTTGCATTTAGTGTCTTCTTATGGGGTGTCAGATGAGAATTCGACCAATTTGCTAAAACTAGGTTGGCTAATGTTTTAGGCAGTCTTTATAGATTGGAAATGAAGGATCTTTTTCCCTTAAAGAAAGGGTTCTCTGTAGTTGTCACTCCTTTAACATACTAATACTATGCATTTTGTCTTTCTCACTTTGGAAGTGTGTTTAAAAAATATGAAGGGAATAGCAGAGCTTGGACACAAAGAAAGTTACCAGTTTGTAAGCTGGTAACTGCTTTGCCTGTCTGATGTCTAAATTCAGTAGCCCATCTTTGCAGCACGCAGTTTTTCTGATCCGACTACTCTGTGCTTTGCCTGCCTGATGTGTAAATTCGGTAGCCATTCTTTAAGTCCTCTTCATTTGTGCTAGTTATGTCTCAGCAGGCAGTTTGTCTGATTTATTTGATTACGCTGTTTATGTTGCTCTGCTAAAGTATTAAGATATTGTTACTTGATATACAGAATTGCAGTTTCTAAAATTTCTCAGGCTGTCCACCCAGAGCATGGCATACAGTACACCGTATATTGTGAATGATGATAGTTTTTTTGTGGGTATAGAAGCCTATTTGTAGTCTCCATAAGTATTTGCTTGCCTATTTATGTGTATATGTACGTTTGTATGTCTGAGATGTGAACTGTACAGACAACATCCTTTTGAAATTTTATGGAAAATGTAGGTTACTTGCACTGCTAGTGCAGCGTATTCCAGCAGTTACCATGACGATGGCCCAGTTCCACCCCACCCCCCCAAATGTTACTTTCGAACCTCCTAACTGTATGCCAGAAAGAAAGTAGTGATAAACTAGGGCAGTTAGATAACCATTCTTTGTCATATTATGCTGAAAGCATTGTGCCGCACAAATTGGAAGCAGTGGGGAGGAGTTTACTGTTTTTTGTTGTGCCCTATAAATCTCTGGCTTTTAGTATTATGATGTAGCCTCGGGAGAAGGTTATACAACTGTGCCATTTCTGATTAACGTGCTGTATTGCACTTTGCAGTTGTCAGTAGCTGTTACTGTAACCACAGGATGGATAGGAAGCTCTCCTGAGACAGCATTCTTAACCCCCCCCCCCCTTAGTTGCCAAACCCTTTCAGCACCTTGTATTCCTACATTGCACAGTGTAGGTTAAACATTTTCTCTAATTCTGTGCCCATAGGGAAACCATTTTTTCAAAAGTCACTGTCTGGATAAGTGAAAGATAAATGTGTCTGTCTCTGTATAATGGTGTTTGATTGCAGTGCTTGGTTCTGAGGTTCCCGTTAGAAAACAGCCAAACACTAGCTGCAATCCATAGTTACATGGAGTCACCAGGATCTTTCATGCCAGATCTGGGTGACTGTGCTTAAGGCTTCTGAATGGTTTTAGCAATCTAAATTTGAGCTTTATGTAGCAGAAAGAACAAAACAGTGTTTTATTTGGGTGGATGTTCTGGTGGTGGTTTCTCCTTTTTCATGTTAGGTGTGGTTATTGTATTTAGTAGAAAAGGGAACATGGGCAAAAATAATCCAACATTATTTACAAGGTTGCTGTATTTAGGACTCTTCAAAGAATAGTGACACAAAGCTGAGCATTTCTAATAGCAGTTAAGATGTACTGGGTAGGACTACAAAACTTTTGGCAGGAAATTGCCAGCCAAGATGGAAGTTGTATTACTGACATGTTACTTTAAATATGACGTACCTGCTTCAGTGGTTGAATGCTTTGCCAGTTTTTTTTCAGCAAGCAGATAGCATCTGCATACTATGCACTCCCCAAAACTGAGTGCATCTCTCCCGCTTTTCAAAAGGTATCGCTTCCTAGCTTCATGTTTTTGATCTATGGCACTTGAAGAACTCAACAGCTGGTTTGGGTAACTTCCTTTATGCCGTCACGTGACTTAACTGTTCTGTCCATAATATTTGTAAGGGTATCCAGCATAAGTGTACTGTTGCTCACATCATTCTCATGTCATGTGCCTCTTTCGTTCCCTGAGCTGTAAAAACAATCATTAAGTCATACCACTTCTGAGTAAGGCCTAAAACATGTGGGTGGGTCTGTGGCCATAGTCTCACTGATTCTTCTGCAGTCAGATTGAGAGGGTGGTGGCTTGTGAACTGAAAGCTTGCCTTGAAGTTTTTGTTCTCCTTTCCAAAAAGCAGCTCTGCTTTCATAAGGGGGGTTACAGATTCCGCAGCCTTTCCATTTTTCCTCAGATTGTTTTGAAGCTAATGATTGTAGTCCACTCGTGAATATGTTCTTAGATCCCAGTAAAGCTCTAGCTGTGCTAAGTCAGCACCAAACGCTTCTGGAATGCTTAAACTGATAGTCTAAATGATGACATAGTATCTCAAGCAACTGCTCAGGGACTCTAGTCTTCTGTATCTAAGTTACTTTTTTCTTGGAGGCTGGCTGTTTTGCATGTAAATGTTCCAGCGGCAGTCTGACTTACAGATATGGAAGACTTTTCTAGGGTGTTCATAAACACCTCTGGCTTCAGTTTTAACTTCATTACATGCAAAGCCTTGCTTTTCAACACTCTGCTTCAGCCCTGGGTGGGTTTGGCGTACTTCAGTGTGTTTGTTGAATGGTGGCCAACTGCCTCCATTCCCAGTTTAAAATTCCAGTGATGTGAATGTTAGTCTAAATGAACGTTCGGTGTTATCGTCTTGATCTAGTGAGATTCGGGTAAGTGGTATTTTCAGTAATTAAAAGTAAATCCCTTGCAGATAAGTGAGATGTTCTCTAGAAATGAAGGCATTGGTGATGTATGAAAGGTTTCCTGAGATGGTTTGCATTGGAGACCTGTGGAAGGTGCGCTACAGAGAGGTACACTGGGGACATTTTGAGAAGTGTCCTAGCAGTAATACATTAGGGATATGTGGAAGGTGGTCTATGGGATGATATTTGAGACCTATAGACTGTGCCCTGGGGGGGCGGGGGTGTACTAGGGGTATATGAAAGGTACCCTGGGGGAGATTTATTATTGACATGTAGAATGTGTCCTACAGAGAGAACACGTTGAGTGCTTGTGAAAGATGTCCTAGGGAAGGTGTACTTTGGATTTGTGGAATGAGGTACTGGGGACCTGTGGAAGGTAACCTTCAGAGTGATTTGGTAGGGACATGGGCTGCCATAGAGATGTGTGGAGGGTGTCTAGTGGAGTGATGGATTAGGAATGCTGGCCTAGTGAAGAACTTTAGGGACATAGGTGCCCTGAGGAGAGACGTAGTAGAGATGTTAGGAAGATGTCCTAGGTAGAGGTATATTTGAGATGTGGAAGGAGGTACAGGGGACATGAGGATGGTGGTCAGCAGAGAGATATTAAGAACATGTAAAAGGTGTTCTAGAGAGAGATGTATCACAGATGTGGAGAGTGTCTTAGGGAGTGATGTACAGAAGTTGCACTACAGTGGACTGTAGTAAAGACGTGTGGTGTGTCCTAGGGGAGGGATGTCTTTGGGATGTGGTAAGGGCCCTATGGAAGGACACATTAGGGACATACAGTGTATCATTGTGTGAAATAGCAGTGCACTCATTTTAATACTGCTGTTTTAAAGCACCGTGAACCTGGGTCTCGGTGGGGGGGGGGCTGTACACTCGGAATTTGTCCATTCTCCTTTGTGTTTTTCTGTGGGTACACAGTTTTTTTTCACATGCTAAAGATGTCTCAAAATATGACAGACTGCTATAAAATTATCCATATGTTTTTTATACAGACCTTGTTTCCTTAGCTCAGTCTCATAAAGAAGTCTTTGGCTATGAAAAATTTAGCATGTTAAAAGTGGAACAACTGAATAAGTTCTAGTTAGCATCCCTGCAGGCTGTGTAACTCTCACCTACCTATAATGAACCTTTTTACAAGTCTTAGAAATAGACCATTTACTGCTGGTGAGCTCAACACCCTACCTGACTTCTTTAACAAGTAAGACACCGTGCTGATTGGTGTTTGAACTCTGTGACTGCTCACACTCGTCATGGGTGATGGCGATCTGAGGGCTATAGCCACACTGGTCTTATGCCATCCTCATTGGCTGCTGCTTGTTCTTCAGCCTTGTAGTGGGTCACAAAGGGGATAAGCATCAGCTGATTTTTGTGTTTGGGTTGAAGAAAGAAGTAATCGATGAATGTTTCAGAGGAGGATAGGTCTTTTGTTGGACAAGTCTTTACCCAAGGAGTAAAGACCAAAACATTAGCTAGAATTGATAGTGCAGGGTTTGCACTGGACTGCTAGCCAGTGTGCACGTTCAGAGGAGTAAGAAATAAAGAGAGTGCGAATTAATTATAGTAGGGCACATCATCACCATATGTACAGCTGTATGTCACTCTCGGCACTGATGTCCTACTTGGTGGGCTCTTTAATCACATCATATGAATTGTTCCGTACCTGTATGTTTTTCTTTAGTTTCCTGTATTCTGGTACAGTGTTGCTGTGCAAAGCTCTAAACTGAATCAGGTTGTTGCTGTCTTTTGTTTTTTGTTTCATTTCTTAATTTCTGCTGCCAGAATCTACTTGCTGTGTATGAGAACAGAAAACACTGTCTAGAGAGAGTGTTTCCTTGGCAGTTAGATTTGGCAATGCATGTGTGTATAGCAGTAAGGTAGTAAATAGTCCCACTAAGTAGCGATAACCATCTTAACCCTGAAATAGATTTGTGGTAGAACTGAGTAGAAATGACTGTTTTGCCAGTAGGGGAGAGAGTGCTTGATAATGCTGGGGTCTTCTGAGACTGTGGTGCTACTACTATCTACAGAGCTGTCCGTGGTACTGCATTGAAATAGGTCATAGCTTGGAAGTAACTGTGCAGTAACTGGAGAGAGAGAATGCGTTCATGTGCATGTGAATATCTGTTATGTCGTCAGGTGCTTTTTTTACCAAGTATAGTGTAAAGCAGGCCATTTCTTAGTGTTTGCAAACGTATTGCTTAATATTACCTGTATGTTTTTTTTAAACTGGATAGTTTCCAATCCTTGGCTAATATTCACCCAATGGATGCTTTGATTTTGATATGTTTGCCATGGCAAGAATCACGAGGCAGGGTAAAGCAGGGGGTATTTACATTGATAGTGGTTTGGTGAGGGTACAGGTGGGGCAGGGCAGAGGAATAAAATCAGAAACAAAAGGAAAGCATTAATAACACCCATTTGCTAACAAGGTAGGGGCACTGGACACTGTTTTTTAGGGGCAACCAGAGAGCAATGGCTGATTTAAGTAACTTGTTGAAGTTCACATAGTAAGCAAATGAAGGCTGTGAGAATCAAACCCAGTACCACAGATCTGCAGCTCACAGCGATGACCCTTTGCAACAACTATATGCTTTTCCCGGTAAATGTTTGAACTTTTAAGCTCTTTTCCAAGCTTATCAGGTCAAGTTAAAAAGTCATTGTTTTGCTGAAGACACGTTTCACAGTCCCCCCATACGAATTAATGCATTCTGTAAATTGCACTTATGTATTCAGTGAAGTCTGAGGCTTCATGAACAAAAATACCTGTGTTGCCTGTAGTCACGTTAAGTTGCTGTACGATTTTATCTAGGGCAGTATTGTATAAACATTATTCTGTACAGTAGCTCTCCAATCCTGAGTGCGCCTAAGCTGATTAATGAGATAAAAATACACAGCATCCCAGACGGCTCTATGATTTACAAAGCTTCAGTAGGGTGAAAACTTATTTGCAGACATCTGATACTTTTAGGATTAGTGTGATTATCTTTTTGAGGAAGTTTTTTATTCACATGTACTGGTGGCTTACCTACCTTTTTTGCTCTCTTCAGTGGTAGAAGAAAGCTGGTAAATACTAAATCCTTGGAGAAGAGTAGCTGGTATGCATGTAATTTAAAAAAAAAAGTTATTTTCCTTTATGATTGTCCTGAGCTGCTTTCTTGAGCTCTACAAAAGCAGCTGGAGGGGAAGGGCATTTCTTCTACTTTGGAATTATGATGGCGTACCTTTGGTGCAATTAGTTCACATCACTTTTGTGACCCAGGCCTGCATATGTTATACCTTGCACATGTGGTTGGTCATTTGTAAGTTGGAATGTATTACATACCTTTGCAGGTTCCTTCGTAGTATTTCAGTTTTAAGGTGGATTAGTGAAAATTTAAGTTATTCCATACTTGGGCAGTTCCCTGGTACTCTTTCTGGTCTGGAATTGAGAGTCGTGCTTCAGAAGCCTTTCAGATAGGGAAGGCCACTGTAGGCCTGGTGGCTGTAGTCAGGGGAGTTTAACACAGGACGGCATAAAATGGCGTGGGAGGGACATGCATGAGTCATCTTTGTCCCGAGTAACTATTAGAGGCTGGACTTATGCCTACAGAACCACTGCATATGTGAGGGATAGCGCAGTTGGAAAGTGCTTGGGCCTGAAGAGTGAACTGTGTCAGCAGCTGGGATGTGGCATGGCTTCTGTCATCAGCATGCATAGATGCAATACAGTTTTGCTGTGTTAAGATAAAGAAATGGGTTCTGTGTACATTGAACTCCTTTGTATGTTGTGGTGGGGATAAAGCTGAATGAAGGGCACTGTTAAGTAGCTTCACATCTAGCCTGACACCTCTGTGCTAGCTGCTTGGGGTTACTGCGAATGAAGACCCACACTGTGGTGGCTATGTATGGGGTTACACTGTTGAATTTCACAGCAGAAATGAATAATGACCATCACCAACACCCCAAAGAGAGTCTCATTAAAGTACTACTGTATGCAATACCATTTATGTATTTGAAAGCTGTGATGATTTACCATGGTTACATATTCATTCTTAAAGGGTACACAGCATTGGAAAATATTGTAAGTAGTTTTTGCATTTTTTTTAATTTAATTTCCCTTCACTGTCCTTCCTATTCTGATTCTCAAAACCCTCCTCTGTCATTCTGCCCTTCAACATCTGACAACATATGGAGAAAATGGTGGCTGCCGAGAATCACAGCTGTCGTGTGATAGGTTACAATTGTTATAAACTTCCTGTGGTGTGGTGGTTGATGCAGGGCCTGAAGTGATGCTTTGTGATTACATATGTGCATGCACGTGTGCACTATTATATGCATGCACAGGTTAAATACGCAGGCTGCATGATGTAGAGGAATAAAAACCTGAATATGATCCATCTTGCCTGCATTCAGTAAGTGAGACAACTGCTGCAGGATTTGGTAGGGAAAATAAGTGGAAAGACTAGGTGAGCCTTCTGACATCTTCTAAGGGAGAGGGTTGGGGGGAGGGCCTGTGGTTCGGGACATGCAGTCTGCCTGTAGCCATCTGAGTAGAGACTGAAGATTCATGGAGGTGTCTGCTTCCAAGAGGGTGGGGAATGGTTTATGGATGTAGTCTTTATGAAAGGAGGTGACTCGTAGTACAATCCTGTTGCATGCCCTCCTCTTGGGACCTTGTGGGCATGCACAGGGGAACACAAGAGTGCATAACAGAATCCCCTACTGGCTGCCTAGATGACGACTGTATCATAATCAGCTGTCACCTGCTTAAGGAATGAATTGCCAGAGTTGAAGCAGTTGGACCGATAGTTACAGGTGCTGGGAGTCCAAAATTAACCTAAAATGGGCAGTGTAAATCCACAACAGTGTGCACGAATTTCAGATCATTTTCCATTTGCGTTCAACTGGTCGCTTACTGGTTTTCTTTTGGGACGTAGTTGTCCTGTATTGTGCCATCACCATTTCCAAAGGTATAATGATGATGTTAGAACATGCATGCACTTGGTAATATCAGAATGTGCATGATCTCTGTATTTTATATTGCAGATACAGAGTGATCTGGCACTTGGTTGTGTTTTATCAAAGGTGCTCAGAATTGTTGTGCTTGTTTTAATTGCATGATTTCCAACAATTTCTGTACCGCCTTCTGAAGGTATATAGAACCAAAGCACCAGTAAAGTCACACTTGACTCCACGGTGTCTTTGGACTTGAAATCCTTCCGCTTCCTTTAAATTGGATGCTACCTTTTCTAAAATATAAGTTGCCAGTTTCTTTACATCCACATGCATGGTTGTTAAGGAAATGGAAAATTAATCCTAATATTTTGATTAAAAAAAAGCCAACTGCAATAGCCACTTTTAGAGTTGCATTTATTATATGTACTGTACACCTCTTTGGTTCATCTGAGCAAGAATAGTTTTCCTTTTTTGGAGGGAGGGATATGAATTGGATTTAGTACCAAATTTTGAATAGGCAAGTGATCATCCAATATTTGTTTACATGACTAACTTGATTGGACATAAATTCGAGATCCCAGAGAACCATATATTTTACTGGCATTCTGTTATACAGTCCTATCACTTAGTCGGCAGGATGCCATCTAAATTGTGAGACTAACAATTAAAAATAATTGTCTGTGGAGCAGCAAAAGGAGTCATGATTGGAAGTGGTTAGTAGCAGGTAAGCTAACAAAAAATACATGAAATTCTACCATTGATGTGTATTTCTGCAGTGGATGGAAATGCTAGCACAGTCTTGGCAGACATGTTAGGAGTTTGCTTGGCTGGATTTTGCACTGTGATTATTTGACGCATTTGGGTAGAAAAGCACACCGTAGCAGCATAAATGATTGATTTCCATGTGAGAATGGTAGAACGAGTTAATAAAGAAAAGGCACGAATGCAGAAGGAGCAATTCTAGTGGAAGAAAAGATAGAAACATGATAGTATTGGTTATCTGTTTGGGCAAGTCCTGTTTAGATAAGGCTTGTAATAGCAAACCTGAAAAATAAAAATAAATCTCATAATTGACTGCTTTAATGAACAAAACCTCAAGCATCAGTATATTTCTGAGACATTATTAATTCATATATTTTGTCTGGTAATCAGATAAATGAATTGGTGCAGAGACCATTTTAGCTGTGAACCATGCCAAAGGCTATTTACAGAAAAACGTAATAAATGCAAGGATTACAGATTTGTCAAATTAGGCATGTAAAACCATCTTGCTATAATAGCAATGGGAGTTGCTGATATTTCATATAGAAAATGGAGGCCAAGATGTAGATCCAAACAGAAATGAAGTCAGGGGAACAGTTGCTATCATGAAAGCTTGTAACGGGGCTATTAAGCTGATTTTAAAGGATTATTCTGAAAGGGTGGCAGAGGATGTATTTCTGTGGTTGAAGATGGTGTAAAAATCTAAATATTTTATTTAAGTGGTACTTTGTGTACAATTTTCTTCATTTTGTCAGTTGTTTCATGTTTTCTGTAACCAGTGCAGTATACATAGTGTTTTTCGGTGCTGTGATAAGTAGCAGTTTTTCCACATTTAGATGTTTGAATCTGTTTTAATTCCTAAAAGAAGTAACTTGAATCGTGTTTGTTTTACTTTTCCCCGTACTGGTTTTATTCTGGCCAGTCCTGCTTCCATTCTGCTATAGCGTACCCAGTACTGGTTTTATTCTGGGCAGTCCTGCTTCCATTCTGCTGTAGCGTAACACTTGGGTTTGTTTTTTACCATGTCATGTTTCATAGCCTGTGGTCCCTACATCTGTGTCCAAGTTTACGGAGACTGTCATTGTTTCATAACCTGCGGTCACTGCATCTACATATGGATTTACTGAGAATTTCATTGTTTCATAGCCTGTGTTCCCTACATCTATGTCCAAGTTTACTGAGACTTTGTCATTGTTTCATAAACTGCAGTCACTACATCCGCATACAGATTTACTGAGACTTCCTAATTTTTTCATGTAAGCACGGTTATCATGATGAACTTTGCTGTGTATTAACTTTAATCCGTTAAATACATGCCTGCTCTGTGAAATAGTAGGACCCCTTACTAAGTTGGCCACTGTCTCCTTTTGCTTGGCCAGTAGACTATACTGCATATGCCAGGTATTTAGTCTCAGGAAATGACAGTAAACCTGTTTTTACTTGCATCTCTTTGCTAATTGCTTCGTTCTAGAGTGATTGCATTCAGTTATAAATTCAGCAATAAATTGAGTTGGAGGAGGGGGGTATTATTCGTATCCTGACTCTCTGCAATTTCACCATCTAGGCTGCTAGCTAAACCCCGGCTGTTATGGTTATAGCAGGGTCGGCCTTAGGTGAAGTGGTGCCCTAGGCAAAAGGGCTCAGCAGCACCCCCCCACATACACACCACCTGGTGCCTCCATCCTGGTCTATTTACACCATTCAGTTTACTGGTAAAGCGCCCTAGGCGGCTGCCTAGTTGGCCTATGCCTAAGGCTGGCTGTGGGTTATAGTCGGAACTTTATCTTTTGTTTTTTTGCCACAAACTAACTTTTGTGTTCGTATAATAACCCATTTCGTTTTCAAAACTTTATAGTGGTCTTAATACACATTTATGAAATTAACCTACACTCATTGCAAAACTGCTGTAGTGTTAACTGACTTGCAACGTCAGTATAACTTTCATTTTCACTTCCTTGTGTTTTGGAAACAAAATCTGAAAAATATCCATTTCTGTTTAGCATCTATTATGGGAGCCATACCTCCACATCCATAATAAACAGATATATTGAGTATCTGAGGGTAAAGAAAATACTTTGTCCAGGAATTCAAGTGCTCCACATGATGTGAAGTAGTGTGACAGTGTTATGTTTGCTATTCGTGATCCTAATTGTCTAATTATCAAAGAACTTCTGATACAATTACTGTCTTGAAATAGATGTTGCTTCAGAAAAGTCACTTGTTCAGTCTTTCAAATTTGTCTTTCTGATAGTTTGACTTTGGGCCAGATTTCAAAAGACTTGCTGTCTATGTAAGTGACTTACTCTGAAAACAAGTCTTTTGGAATCTGTTTTTGTAATTGTATGCCGTGTTTTTGAAACCCTCCAAAGTCCTCACTCAAGAGTAACCAGTTTTTTTAATGTGCAACTCTAAGCATGAAAACCACTGTAAAAATTCTAGATTGTTTTTAATTTTCAGTGGGGAAAATACAAAATAGTAAACTTCAAACTAATGATATCCTTTTTTTTTGATGCCCGTAACTTGTATAGTTATTTATTTGTTGTTGTTTTTTAGGTGGGGGGGGGGTGTTTCTTTCTTGTGTTACAGAAAGAAGAGAGATTTAGAGGAATGCACTTGAGCAGCTGGTGGGGGAGTGGTGTGTTGTAGCTCTGCTGGTTGCACTGAGCATCCAATGGGGGAGTGATGTGTTGTAGCTCTGCAGGTATTCAGGAGCGGATTACTGTGGTTTATTTATAGCATTACCAACCTGTACTGCTTTTACTTAAGCAGGTTGGAGAGACCATTTGGGAAGGGATTGCTTTAAACGGTTAAGAGGCTGATGTTCTAAATTAAAATGGCTCAGCTCTAGGCTCTGTAACTAGGGCATGGTCTTTATATGCTATTTTTGTTTTCTTATCTGAAACAGATGCTGACCTGCTAGTGCTTTGATTCTGACAGATTACTGGTATGAAGCTTCAAACTTTGTGCGTGAGAGATTGAGGGTATTATAATATTGGTCTGAATAATGGCTGTAAGTGTGCATCCCTTACAGGGCAGCATTCTCATCAGACATGTATACCTGTCATAAGAACATTTATGGAGATCATCACTCTGAGTGCAGCACACACCTGTATAGATTCTGTTCATGTGACTGGTTACAGCCTGTGTAAAGGTACAGGTTTACTGCCAAAGTACCTCTAAAACCATCTGTGCAGCTGTGCGTTTTATAATCAAGTAGGTAGTTATGTTCTTTTTTAGCATCTGCATCCCTTCTCCTGTCATGTGACCCTTAGAAGTATTTTTCTGTATGAAAACACAAGGTGCAGATACCAGTGGAAGGACATTAGTGCACTGAGTACCTTCTGGGCATGTTGAAATTAGTACATCTTAAAGTTAGTTGACTTTTACACAGTTAAGTCACAGTTGTGCAAGTTGTCTGTTATACTGTCTGATTAAATATCTTTTCTTTCTGTATATTTCTTAGTATTTTGGGTTTCCATTACAATGACTGGAGTGGACCATATTCCTTATTCAAAGTATGCTTGAAGTCTGTGAAATTGGTATTTTAGTCTTTAATGTTAGCCAGAAGTGCTCTTTGCAGCACCTGATTTGCCCGGAATTGACTACTCCTTCAATTCATGTGGAGTTGCATGTATCTGTGGCATATCTATATACAACCCTCAATTCTTTTAGGAGACCCATTTGTTCCTACTACTGTTGGAACTCATACCTCTCAACTGTACATTATCCCTATTTTGAGCTTTTTGTCCCCCATTATTTATGGCTTTGTCCAGATTTCTTGCTCTAAGAGTTTGAGAGCTATGTTGGAGCTGTCTGGGTGTCCTCCTTCAACACTGCACTCATGTCTGCCTACAAATCCTGGTATTTTATGGCTGTCTCTCTGTACGTAAGACACTAATCACTGGGTGTTAGCAGTTTCAGTGATCTGGACTACTAATTTGGTCAGCCTGCAGCTTCAGATGTACATTGAGTGTTGGTTTAACATGCCGAATAAAATGACCGCATAATATGTTATAGTATATTAGGCTGGGTAACTTGGAATCTGGTCTGTGCATATAGTCTGCCACTAGATTGTTCTGTGCTACAGCATTAAACTTGAATATGATTGGCAAAGAATTTCAAGTATTTCATATTTCTTTTAAGAAAAGTTTAATTACTACTGTAAATGGCAAGTTTCACCATAACTACAAACTGTAAAATGTAATTGATTGGTAGCTAGATTAATGTGCTAAGCAAATGCTTTAGAAACTGCAGTTCACTGAGCTGTGAAGTACGTAATGATGTGTTGCGTATGGACTTGAAAATGGCTTACATAAATGGAACGTGATTTTAAGATTCTTATGTATGTAGTTTTTGTGTGGTTTTGCAGGGGGGATTACCCACCATTCCCACAGCATTAAAACGTTGACTTCTGACTTTGAAGTTGTAATCCTTTGAGATAAAACGACCAGTTTGTTTTACTGTTTGAAATAAATAAATTACCTTTGTCTTCAGTGTAGTGTGACCACAAAGTTAGTATATTGTGTTTGATGGTGTGAAAGTGCAGCCATTCAGAGACTATAGTCCCCAAGCAAAGCTTGTAAGTTCAGGAAGCAACTGTTAATGCAGTCATATATTACAGAATAAAGAGCTACAATATAAGTGTTGTACTCAGCAGTGAGAGTGTACATTTGTGTAGACATTTGGTGGCCTGGAGTTTACAGGTGTTCAGTGTTGTGTGGCTTTTTAATGCAATGAAGTAAGCATGCTTACACATGGTAAAGCTCTCTGTCCTGTGCCTCTTATCCAAGCTTGGCTGGCACTGTAGCTTAAGGTTCTAGTGAGCTGTCAATTATACTTGTGTCTGTAGCATACCCAGCATTGCTAGACGTCCCTGTTTGAGCAGGACTGTCCCGAGTTCAGCAGCCCAATCCCATGTCCCGCATTGCCTCTGAAAATCCTGTTCGAAGTTAACGAGCCCATTGTTCCACATTGAACAGAAGTGGCTGTGGTTTGTGATTTTGGCTGGCATACTGGTATACAAGCCAGTCAGAAATTGCAAAGCATGGCTACTTCTGTTCAATACGGAACAGCCCACTGTTCGTACGTAATAGAAGAGGCTCCGCAATAGACCTTTTTTGGTCGCTTGGCTGGCTGTGTCCCTACCTGTAATTTCGGAAATCTGTCAACCCTAAGCAATACCTCTCAACCTCTTAGTGCAAGAAATCTGGACAAAGCTTGACATGATGGGCTGGGAGACAAAGGCCCAAAAATAGTGACAGATTTTAAATATTGTTCTAATAAACTTAAAAAGTCATTAGAGTATGAGGATTGGTGTTGGCTTGCATTTTCTGGAGGGTATGAAGTCTAAAACTCAAATGTTTGTCATTATTTAGTGACTGCAATCCTTGATTCGATGATTTGCCAAAAAAAAACCTAAAATTTTATCAGGAGCAGACGAAAAATGAGTCAAAAATCAGGACAGTTGAGAGGTATCGTGCACTGTTTTCATTGGCCATTTGGTTTAGGTAAATTTTGTAGAATGCCCACTTGTATTGGAGAGGTTCAAATTTTAGAACTTGATTGGTATGGATGAAAGTACTGGTATGGATGAAAGTACTGATGAAGCCCAAGTGTTCTCTCTGTGCCTGCATTTTTTACAGGAAGAGTCTCTTGTTGCTTGTCTTGAGTACCTTCTTTCTTAAATGTATGCACAAACTGTTTTTCCAGGTTCCGCTACGCTCATTCTTACTATATTAGCTGTGCCGATTTCTACTAATCCCATAATCTTCTACCTATGGTATTCAGGTTTTCCACTGGTTACTTTGAGTTGAACTTTTATTTATTTTATTTATTTTACATTTGTTAACCGGGCTAGTCTAGCTGGATACATGTCCATTTTCAGTAGAGGCCCGGGGAGAAAAGCTCCACACATAATAATAACAACAGACATATTAATAAAAAAACATTTAACAAGCATAAGAATAATACATTAGTAATAAGAACAAAAAACTAGGGCACTTACAAAAAAAGTTTTACTAGGTAGTAGAAGCATAATTGTAAAATAAATACTAGGTCAGAAGAAAGGAAAAAAAAAAGCTAAAGATTAGTTTTCAAGTTTTCAATAATCTGTCAGAGAGAGAGAGAGAAGCAGGAGAATTAATGTAGTAATTAAAGAGAGAGAGGAGAGAGAGAGAGAAGTAGTCAAGTAAGGAGAGGTAGGAAGAGGTGGAAGAGAGAAGAAGAGAGAGTGGAGGAGAGAGGAAAGGAGGAGGAGAGGAGAGAGAGAAAGAAAGAAAAAAAAAAAAGAAATATTATATATAATCAATAATATATAATGAATAGAGTTAGCAGTGGGGGGGAAGGAAGGCAGGTCAGGGTCAAGCAGGAACAAAGAAAGTGGAAGTTTTTTTTTTTGTTTGTAGAGTTTTTTTTGAGAGGTTAGAGAGGGAGAGGGTGAGAGATGTGTAGTGGTGGGTAGTAGCAGATTCCATGTCCTACCTACAGTATTAGAGAGCAGAGAGTTTTTTTTATTTTTTTTTGATTTGTTTTTTTTAGAAGAAAGATAGAGAAGAAGAGTAAGAAAAGATTTAAAATTAAAAAAGTAAAGTGGTTAAAGTATATGTTGGTGTATCTTGTGTGTTATCAAGTCTTGTGAGAGTATAAGACAGTTTGAAGCCTAGGCTTTTTTTAGAAGTTTTGTTAGAGGTTTTAGGTTATGACAGTGATGTTGTCGCAGAATGTGTTACTGTGGCTTTAAGTTGCTAGTTTGTTTAGGTTAAGTTTCTTTAGTTTAGGTTTAGGTTAGCCTTCTTAAGGTTACTGAAAATAGGTGGTAGAGTAGAGAGTAGATATTATAGTAGAAGGTGTAAGAAAGTAGTTAATGGTGTAAATTTGTGTGGTTTTTTTTTGTTAACTGTTTTTTTTTTTTTTTTTGTTAACTGTTTTTTTATTGTTGTGTATCAATTTGATCAAAGTTGTCTTGTTATCAATGGTTTTTCAGTTAGTGGAGTAGTTGTCGAAGACAAGCCAAGGAAGTTTAAAGGTTAGAGATTAGAGAAAGAAGAAAGTTTAGGTTTTTAAAAGAGAAGGAGTAGTTTAGTTTTTTAGTAGTTTTTAGCATTAGGCATCCGACATGATTTTCTTTCACAATGGAGTGGCATAGCTGTCTGTGGAATGTAGTGTTCAGGGTCCTCTCCCCTCACTGGTGGCTAACTCTTACGGTATAGCTGTCTGTGGAATGCAGAGTCCAGCCTCCTCTCCCCACACTGGTGACGGACTCACTTAAGGTACTTGTGAATGAATATCATTGCACTCCTGAGATGAGCTCACAGACTATGCACTAACTTGAGAACTGGAATATCTTATTGCATTTTATTATATTTGGAATGTTTTACAGAATAATTTATTTTCTGTTGTGTTTTTCCACCTCATCAGATAGTTTATTTGTTTAATTTCTATGTTTTCCAGAAGTTTTTACTATTCTGTTTAGCTTGTAGCCTTTTTGCTGTCCTAATTTGCAAATTTTCTCCTGCAATGAAACTTTAGGTCTTGTTTCTGTTCCTGAGAAATGTTCTGCAGCTTTTTTAGCATCTCAAGGAAGGGGAGAACCCAGTTTTGCTTTAAAATGTATGCTTTTGCTCACAATTCTGTCGGACTTCCAGCATTCGTTCTTGTATTGTGAGAAGATACAGAAGCAATGTAATATGCCCAGTAGTGATAACTAAGAGCTGTGGGTGTTCCTTTTATCTGGTTTATTCCTGAACTTTGTGTTTGTCATCCTGGATTCCGGTTGTACTGTTAAATTAGAGCACAATTTTCTTATTAATGTTGGAATATTGGTGCATCATTAAGGCTGCCTTCCACTTTTTGCCTTGCTCCATTTTTATGTAGCTGTATTAATATTTCAGTTTGCATCAGGTCTTCATTGCAAGATATTATAGGAAAAAGTCTTGTAAATGCTCTCAGTAACTTCAATATTTGTCTTGCCTAACTACATTGGTGTGTGTCATTTATGGGACTAGGTGGGGAGGTTTGCATACTAACCCAGTTTAAGCTAGAGCCACTTGGGTATCCAAAGCCAGTTTCAAGTGCTTACACTGCAAAGTGATTTTGCTGAAAGTCACTTTCATTGCTAATGGAGTTTTTATTTTCCACTGTTGTACAACTATGCAATGGGTGTATATACAAGTTTGGAGGGGGTGTGGGGTACAGGGGAATTGCCCCCTGCAAAAGACTTTGAGCTAGCTGAAAATTGCTTTCATTTATTTGATTTTACAGCACTGTCCCTTGCCAAAATTTTGTTTTGAAAGTCCCACGAGTGTAAAGGAACTGTAAGCATTAATAGACAGTTTAGTTTCACTCCACTCCACACAAATCTAGCAATCATGAACTGGTTGCTTTAACAAATCACTACTCTTAGGCCTGTGTATGAATTGCACAGGCATTTTTATTACTGACTGAATGTTCTGTGTATAATGGGAAATAGGACATTTCTGGTACTTCTCTATTGACACAGAAAATCTGTCAGGAATTTGGCGTAGAAACAGAAAATGATTTTGTATTTAAACATCCTGCCACTGAAATAAAGGAGGGAAGAAATGCTGAAATAACCTTTAGGGTTTTACACTCCTTTTTAGTATGTAATATTGCTGTGTTAATGAACGAATTGTGAGTAAATATACCGTGATATTCTGTCCGTGTATTTCTAGAGTGTTGGCCAGTCATTGAGGAGACCTTTCAGGGTAAAGTCCAACTCCTAGAGAAAGAGTTAGCAGTAAAGGTAAACTTTTAGTGTTCGAGGAGGAAGAATCACTGATTATGAAAAAAGTATATCCTTAAACGTAATGGATACTGAATGAAAATGATGGCCTTGTGAAATGCAGGGTGAAAAACGAATTGAGAGAATAATTTAAGCATCTGAGTGACAAAAGTATGAAAAGAAAAAAGGAAGTCTTTCATTTTAAAACTGGGAATTAATTATTTTAGAGAATCCTGTCAAATGTATGAGAATAATTTAAAAATAAATAGAAGGAAATTGAAAGCATTTTGTGTCGAATTGATTTTCAGCATAAAACTGAACAGGGATTTAAAAATAACTGAAAGGAAATGAAAACATTTTGTCTCCTCTCTTTTTTTTTCACTTCTGTGAAAGAATGACTAAATCGATGATTAGTCTGGCTGTGGGAGCCAGAAAAAGAGCACTAAGTAGAAACCTAGATTTTAGTAACGAGGTCTGTTTGTCTCCAGTCCTCACAAGGATGACTTTATGCCTATCTAGTGCATTCTTGAATTCAATCATTGTATTTTTGTAAGCATTTTTGTCCCTTTACAAAGGCCTTATAAACATAAACATTGCTTTCTTTTATATGACTTCCATGTATTTCCTATCAGCTGTATTGTGTTTTTTTTTTGGGGGGGGGGGGTTGTGCTATTAAGTCTGTGTTGAACTTACTGTTTGCTTTCTTCCCTACAGACTGCATGTATTAATTTCATCTTCTGTTTATGGTTCTTAATGCAGAACATTTACCACTTTTCTCTGAAATATTTCCTTTCTTGTGTTATACTAATGGGGTGTGCAACTACACCCCGTTATTAATAGTGGAGAATGTCAGATCTTTAGCTGCATGATGCAGAGGGATGAACCTCAGCTGTGTCTCTGGTGACTGAGGATTCAGTAGCAACCTGACTGATGGAGAGTGGGAGTGAGTGTCCAATGATGGCTCCCCATCAGTGATGGCTCCCCATCCTGGGGAGACTGTGTGACCAGTGATGGCTCCCCATCCTGGGGAGACTGTGTGACCAGTGATGGCTCCCCATCCTGGGGAGATTGTCATTTGGTGTACTGCAGTGCCGAGTTGGACTGGGCATGCCTTTGACTTGCCAAGCCTTGTTAGTAGTATACTAGTCTTCATGAATGTGTGTGAGTGGGGGGAGGGTGCATGCCCACAGGGGGAAGGTGCAACAAGTCTTTGCATTTGAGTGAGCCTGCTATAACTGCCGGTAGGGAGGAGTTATGGCAAAAAAAAACTGCCCCCCCCCCCCCATTACTGCATGGATGATAGCTGTGACTCTGGGGAACTAAGTAGCACAGGAACTAAAATCTTTGTCCCTTTATATAGGGGTTGGCATGTTTTGTACTGGTTGGGAATGAAATGGCAAGCTCAAGGGATAGCCAAGTAGTCAGAACATAAAGTCATGTGAACCAGCTGTGGGATTTAACAGCTGAGCAGTGAAACTTCTAAAAAAAAAAAAAAAAATGCCAAATGATGACTAGTAGAGAGAGGATGATCCCTGCTGTTTTAAACCTTCAAGAATGTTTTCCGTGTACCACTGTATGCTGTATGAAATGATATTGTAGTATGTTTAGGACCTTAATGTTAGTATTGACAGCTGTTATCATGGTGTACTTTTCTGTACAAGTCTGGGATGATAAAAGTGTAGCCACTTAATTATTAAATAGTAGTAGAAGGTATGCCCTTTTAAGTTAAGGATTACCAGTTAGAAAAATGCATTGAGCTTAAGTAACATTTGCTTGAGCAGTTTTCATGCTTGCGGTTGAGGTCCAATAGCGGACAGTGGATGTACATGCATGAAAAGAATTCCGAGATTTGTCATGGAGTTTCCTAATTAAAAAAACAAAACAAAACAGAAAAGCAATGTACAGAATACACAACAGCGGCGGTCAGACAATTGTTATTGTCTTTTGTTTTTTTGTGTGACAGGCAACTCCCCCAAACAGGATTGTTGTACCTTAAGAGAATACTGAGAGGGGTAGAGATTTCAGGCTTCATATAAATTTGGACTTTTTCATTTGGACTTCTTATTCCAGTACTCTCAAATTATAAATGGTTATCCAATTCCATGACGGGCTTGCTGACTAGTAAAATGTTTACTGGTATGGTTTAAAAAAAAAAAAAGGTTGTACGAATTAGGAAAGTTCCAGTATGAGAGATTCAAAGCCATGAAATAAAAGGTAAAAGTTAAGAACTTTGAAACTAAGTGAAATACTATTGGGAGCAACTCACAGAATTTATAAATGGTGGGGGGGGTGCAGCTTGTATGTTTTTAACATTGGGAGTTTTAAAACCAGTGCAGTGTCCACTTTTTATGTTAGAAATTTATAAGCTTTTAGTTCTTAGACAAAAACTGGGCTAGCTTTCAGGCCATTTTAATCTTGGCCAGTTTCCCCTTAAAGGTGAGACCCCATCCCTGTACTCTTTCTGTGGTGTAAACACCTTGACCAGTATGCTAACCCCAACCCCTTCTTTTTTACTCATTCAGGCATATGTACAGGCAAGTGGACTATACCATTGGGGATTTTTTTTGTCAGCCAAAGCCTAGTCACAGTGGACAGATTAAACTACAGTACAGTTCAAGTGAACTCAGTTAAAGGAAAACTCCACCATGTCGTACAAATTAACTCCATCATTAGGTTTCTTTTCTCCCTACAATATGGTTCCAGCATTGTGTATGTACCAGAAATCAGTTTGTTGTTTTATTTAAAACTTTTATTTCCTTGCATTGGAGTCAAAGGAAGGGAAAGCCTACCTACTTTTTTTTTTTTTTTTTTTTTTTAACTCAACTTCTCACATACTTTACAGATAAATTAGTCTCCACCTGCATGACATATCATAGACAGTTAAATCTGTAGTTTACCCTGTCAGGTACTGCTGTCAATCTTAGATGGATAATTAATCCTGCTGTCAGGAACACAACAGCTGATATAAAAAAGACAGAAAGCTGTGGAATTGTCCACTGTTTTCAGAGGAGAGGAGAACTTGACACTCCCCTTTCATAGAAAAACAAAGCAATTAGATCAGTCAGGGGTTTAAAGGCAAATGTAAACTCTTCTGACAAATTTACGTAAGCAGCAACACAGTATTGAAATACTAAACTTTAAATGTTATAATAGTTTGTGTTAAGATAACTTAAGAGTCGTAGCAAAATTTTCTGTGACATTTAGAGTAAAGTCAGTAAATATTATTTTTTGTAAAGTATAAATGCATTCATTATTTTCAAGCCCCCACACACAGGCCAGAACTGCAGAGTCGGGTAGCAACCCTGTCAGCTAGGTGCATTGATACTGTTCATAAAAAAGGCCTTTTATGCTTTTTGTGACATGCATATCTGGTACATGCAGATCCATTGTAAGAGATTCCCACTGACTTTGAGTCGTTCCTTGCATTGACGGAGAGCAACCATAATATACAGCTGAATTTACTTTAACATACATTTGCTATGTGCCCTTGCATTAAGAACACTAAGAAAAGGAAATCCACACACACACACACACACACACACACACACACACCATTTAAAATATTTTAAATCGACTGTTTCTCTCCACTAAAACAGTACCTTACCGTACTGTGATAGTTTCTCTTTTAAAAAAACTTTTATCCCACCCTGGAAAAGCTTGCTGCATCTCCAGTTCATTGATGTCATCCATGCCAATGAATACAAGTAGTTTTCTGGGAAATTCCCTACACAAAATGACATCACCGTGACCGTCCTAAAAACCCACCCATGCTGTGATGAAATGATTTGGTAATGAAATGTTATTACTGTATACAAAAGAACCACATGTTTTGACCTTGATTCTGTATGGAGTCTGTGTAGAAACCAAGCCAGCTCCGTGTAGTAGTTGGATAAAGCCCTGACTAAATTGCTGGTGACCTGACCTCGATCAGCAGCTTGGGTTCATGTAGGAGCTGGCCTGGAGGATAGGAGAGAGTGACTGCTGCCAGCTCACCCATGTGGGGGAGGGAGGTGGGTGGGTTGGATAAAAGCATAGGGTGACACCTAGCAGGATTACTAGATGTTTCTAATGGAGAACAAGCTAGCCAAGTCTACACAGTCATAGTATTTAACACCAGTAAGCCAAGGAGAGTCTGGCAAGTGGAGTCACGCTTCCCTTCTGGAGAATGCAGTAGTGGGCATGGTAGCTTTGCCGGGGGAAGTGCTCCCAACTGGCAGTGTGATAACAACTCCCCATGACCAGTAAGCAGAAATGCTCCCTAATACCAGACTCTGTTTTGCAAAAACAAGATCTGATTGGGATTCCTGGGCAAGAATTAAGGGACTGTAGTGGTTTCACCCATACCAGTAATTGTCCAGCTCCCATGGCCCCAGAATGAATGGACTGGTTTGGGCATTAGTATTTTGAGCCATGGAGCAAGGTCCAAGGAGGAGCAAAATGAAAATCTATGGAAAAACCTGCAAAGAAGAAAAAAAGTTACGTAATCACATGGTGCACATTTTTTTTTTTTTTTTTTTAGGTATTGTTCTGTTGAATTATTTGTCAGTCTATTTATAAACCTCCGAGATGTGAAGTACACACTGTGGTTTAAAAACAAGGTCACATCCTGTGGTATTTTTCAAGCTTGTGTGGTTCCCATAAGTGTAAAAGGGTTTCAAACGTGTCATTCTCTATCTGGGCATGCCTTTCATTTGTAATGATGGTCATGAGACTCCTGACAGTGTTACCTTATAAGGTTACAGGTGTCGAAGATGAGCATTTGTTCTGGACCACTTATTTCAGTAACTGTGTGTGTGCATCTGTCTTCTCTCTCCTGTTGAGTTTGTCACCCTGATTTCTCTGGTTTTGGTGTGGTGAGGGTGTTTGGGACACTGACGCTAAAATGTTATATGACTAAACTTAAGACTTGGTAGGGAAACTGAGATGGCGCATGCTTGAACTTGTACAGTCGTCCCTCATTATTATGTGAACTTGTCAGGAGATGCCTTTATGGTTTGTATTTCCTGTTTTGGTCATGAACTGTTAAGGTGTCATTATCCTGCAGTTGTAATTAAATTATTCCTCTGTGATGAATGCCTGAGTGACTGCAGAACTACTTAGCTTTACTTTTTAGATCTCCAAACATAGAGGCAAGAACTCTGGCTTATGGGGTTTGCAGATGACTGCAAAGTGGGGGTGTTAACTTATTTACAACTGAGAGCACCTCCAGACATTTATGCAGTTAACTCCTACTGATGCCTCTAGGCGTCGAATATTCTTTGTTCATATTTGCAGTAATAATTCCAAAACCAATGCTACATACACGGTATCAAATATTTCATCTTAAAACATACATGATTGCAAACACAACTGCATTGATATTTGACCTCTGTCGAATGCAGCTAAAGCGGGATTGACTATTCGTATACTGTTCATGTGTACTGTAATAACTTTCACATTTTTCTTAATATGTCAACATTCAGGTAACACTGACAGAACTGCATAGCCTCATAGGAATGCTCACAGCTGTATGAAGAAAATCCTGCTTGGCAGTATGTGTCTTGCTTGAATGGTTACTGAGCTATCATAAGCTGTTTATACAACATTACAAAATTAGTATTCACTGCCATTATTTTAGCTTATAAAATCCATGTTAAAGCATAGAACTGAGTGAAACCCACTAAAGTAAAGATTAATTTATCCTGAATAGTTTGCCATTTACAGTTTTCTAGTGACACTTATGGTTCCAGAGATATGGATATTTGTTTGAACTGGAAGGTGCTCACACTCGCAGCTGCACTGCACTGGTGAGAATAAATTAATACACTCTGTTACACCCAACCTCTCTGGAGAAGTTTGTTTACATCATCTGCTTCATATTGTACTGTGGACCAGTCCTCTGCATAAGTCAGAAATCAAGACCACATCTGCCGACTTGACAGATGTAACCGTCATGTCCCTAACTAAAAACGTATGAAAGCTAATCTGGCCCTTCATATTGTCTCTCGAAAGTTTTGCCAAGGGTATAGTATGTCCTCTTTCCTATTCAGAGTCCTGAAACCCATCTTGAATGTATTTGCGTAAACACTGAGAATGTGGGCACATTTCTTGCTTCACAAATACAGGGATCAGAAGGCACATGACAGAGGCCTCAGAACCTGTACTATCACAGTATCTCCTAGCAGAGCAGTATCATTTGTAAGGACCTGCCTGATGGGTCCAGCTCTTCCATGTGCCATAATAGCAGCTTTGTGCATCAGTGTCCTTTGTAAGATTGCCTGTCTGACAGATCCTGGGTTCTCTCTTGACCCCAGTTTTTCTGTTCGATGATGTTTTGATATCCCCCCCCCCCCCAAGTTCACATTAATAGTTTTGCTGTGTACTTTAGTTTTCTCAAACTCCCAAAATATGCTAGTGGATTGTCCGATCCGTATTATTGCATTTATCTTTGCCTTTGAAGTAGATGTGCCTCAGAAGAGTCCATGATGGTTAATTAACCTAGCTAACAAATCCAGTACATCTAAAAATTGAAATGAAAACCTCCCACAAGACTTTCAAGGGTAGAAAATGATAGGTTCTCTCTTTACACATGAAAATAAACACAGAACCGGACTGGAAGACTCCTGTGAACCCCGTATTGTTCATGCTAGGACAAAAAGCTGGTAAACTTTTTATGGCAGGAATAGACTTTGCACCGAGCCTTCTAAATCAGGGGCTTATTCATTGGAGAAAATGCTTGTTTTTGGCTTGCTCAGGGAAACTGAAAAGGATTAACACTTTTTTATATAATTTTGAATACACTTTTCCTTTCTTGTCTGGAAAATGGAAACTACTGGCATCAGTTTGTCAGCCTAGAAGTAATGTCCACCCCCAACCTTCTTGATAGCGTTGAAAAGGCAAATAGGTACTGCTGAGGCATCATGATTAATTACATTCAGTGTTCCCATCTGGGTCTCTTCCAGTGTCATAGCTTTGCTACACTGGAATGGTTTAAGTGCTCTATTGAGGTTGTGTACAAAAATGGACTGCCCCACCAAATGTCCACTAGGCTTGGAAGTTTCTTTTCCACTTTCCAACAATGTATATTGTCAGTGTTCAAGACACTTGCTTTACTAGAATTATTTTTAGGGCAATCTGAAAGTCATTCCCTGGAGCTTTACTGGACTCTTCCCACACCCGGCTGTTTGATTTAATGACTGACACTGCTATGTCTTTATTCAACTCTGGAAGCCCCGTTCTCCTACAAACACTGCATGGAAAGACTTTGTTTAGCTTGATGGGTTTCTTTTTATTACTGGTGCCCATAGGGCTACTGCAACAACAAGCGCTGACCACTTTCTTTTGCCACAGCTCCTTACTGCTGCTTCAACAACTGAAATACTGAACAGGATTCACTTGAGCACTAAAATATTATGAGAAGCTTCTACAGAAGTGAGAGTGAACTAGATCCACACAGCAGCATCTTGTGGAGCTTCCTAGGAAGCCTTCACTACAAGTCTGTATCTCCTGCATTTGTCCATCTGCCATCCTGGCTACCTGACTTGGTTTTCCAGTAAGGAGTAATCAGTTTAGAATTCAAGTGTCCATATCATACGGTCTCAAGTGTGATTAAAAGTGCAAAGTCAATCAGCAGCATTTGGGTCCAGATGCCCTTGTACCAAGGAGACCTTTTTGTGTTTTAGCATGGTGTTTATTATGCAAAATACACAAATGTTTCAGAAGTTCAGTAATTCACTATTCAGGATCAGATCAGCTTTACAGTAAATATTCATTTTTCATTGTTGGCATTGCATAATAATGTCTGTATGCCGCTTAGGGTTTCTGGGAAGTCCAGATGTCATTGTGGCACTCATTGGGCATAAGACATAGTAGTAGTAGTACTATGCCCCATGTGTGTGTGTGTGTGTGTGTGTGTGTGTGTGTGTGTGTGTGTGTGTGTGTGTGTGTGTGTGTGTGTGTATATGTATATATATATATATATATATATATATATATATATATATATATGTGTATATATATATATATATATATATATATATATATATATATAAAATACTGTTGAAATGTCAGTGCCTGTGATCGAAAGGCACTTTTTTCAAGGGGCTCAACGCCAAACCAGACTACAACGAATACATAACACCGAATAGGCAGTGTAATTCAGTAATCTGAGTTTGGTATTGTGAGTGGAGATCACAGTACAATGAGGAATAGGGAATTAACACATTTCCTCACTGTAGTACGATCTCAGAGTTAGTATGTATGATTTGCAGGGGGGCTCCCCTGCAAAATAGTAAAAGACACTTGTTGAATGTAGAGTGTAATGGTACGTTACTCTGTGTAGCTTGGGTGACTGAAGTCCTCTACTGCTATATCAAATACATCAAACTATGGGTGTCTAAAGTTTTGATGTGTATGCTTGCTCGACTTTCCGGATTTCCAAATTTCGGGTAGGCATTGTGACTGGTTGATGAATGCGGGTCTACTTCATATCATTGATGATCCGGTCTTTAATCATGTTAGGTTCGATGTTCTGCAACTTCGAAGTTCTGCAACACTGAAAAAAAAAATTACTAGAAAACAAGTCGTGTTTTTACCCCCACCCCCCCAAGCACACACCCTGCTACTTACATATACCAACCACAAGATTGAACTACAACAAGGTAAATTTCCTGTTCCATGCTGTACGGCTATCTCCACTGAAGTCATTCAGTGTTACTTTTTGACTGTTTTTTCCCCCCACAGATTCACTCAACATAGTTGTTGAATTATTTGTGTTCTCTTTGAATATGATTTTAATGTGTAGCTACTTTTGTTTGTTATATTTTTTAGATTCCTGTTGCAGTGCTTGGAGGACCTCGATGCTAATCTCAGGAAACTGAACTCTAGACTCTTTGTAATCCGTGGACAGCCGGCAGATGTCTTTCCTAGACTCTTTAAGGTTAGTTTGTGTGTTGGACACCTGTAAGGCATACGGTGCCTTGCAGTGGTTAGGAAAACTTCCCCTAGAGGCAAGGTAAATGATTTAATAAAATTGGAATTCATTTTTAAGATTTGGCAGGGGTAAAGGCATTAACCACAAAAAATGTGGTGGTGATCTTTCCTTTTGCCAAGTGTACCTGTCTGATGACTTGACTAGCTGTAGATATGAACATACACAATCTTTTCTAGGAAGTTTATGTGCTAATTGTTCATAAGTCAGGGAAGAGCCACTAGGCACATCTGTCAATGTTATGGATGACCAGGTAGTATTGATCTGATCCTTTTTTTTTTTCCAGTATCAGTCTGATTCTTATCCCATTTTGGGAGTGTGAATGTTATGGGGAAGTTCTGAAGGATATTTCTCAAAGTATGCCATTGTTTTGCCCTACTGTCACCCAAGTTTTTGTCTTTGTGGCATATTTTCCTTCTCAGTAGTACTATGTCCTTTTTTTTTCCATGTCCCACTTGTTTTTACTTTTGTGTTAACTTGAGTAAACTGTTGGAAACAATATTATGGTCACGGCAGTAGAAGTTTTCCTTGGAGCTGACAGTTTATATTGCAGAGCTTGCAATGGCTGCCAGCTATTTCTGCTTACATTTTGTGTTGTCTAAGGTGCTCAGAATTCTGATGCAATAGCTACATCTTGCTGAAATAGGTTTCAGCTTAAAATAACAAGAATAGTGAAGAAGAGGTGACTCGTTTTAGTGTATTTGCTGTAACCTTCAAAGCAGCTCATCAATTGTGCATTGTGATGCACAGCCCACTTTGTCATTGTTCTCCCAAAATGCTCTCTTAATTCTGTCTGTAACTTTGTGTTGCTAGGGTAGTGTGAAGGGACGTGGATATACAGAAAACCTATACTGCTTAATTGGCTGGCTTTTTTTTTTTTTTTGTAAGAAATCGATGTAGACATGAATGTCGTATTTTTAATGAAGCAGTGACTCATTGTAGAAAACACAGATAAAAATGTGTGCTTCAGTATCATTGTCACTGCATAAAATATACAGCATTTGATGGGAAAATTTAAAAATAGTACTATGTGGTGCAATGAACATTCTGACCTGTCTTTTGTTAGTAAAATAAGTAAAACTTTCAGTTTTTTTAATATTTTTGTTAATTTTATTAAGACAGTAGTATAAAGCAACCTTTGTGTGTGTGCTGATTTGTGTTTGTGAGAGATTTCAGCACTGTTGTGTGTTTTGGGAGAGATTTCAGCACTGCCTGCCATTACTGTTGCATAAGTAAGAGTATAATTTGATAACTGAAATGTCTGGACCAGCTAGAATCAGTCCCAAAACATGGGACTGAATGGCCGAAAGATCTGATTTGTATATAACAAGTTTGAGATACCATTTCTCTGAATATTTCCTTTACTCAGAGGTATGGTAATCTTAGAGTTGGTGTATAAACGTTTTGGGAGGTGGGGTGCTTGTCTCCCTGTGGGGGGGGGGTGCAGGAGGAATTGACCCCCCCCTCACCCCCCTGCAGAAAAATGTTAAAGAGAAGAGTGATCTTTGAGATTAGCTATTCTGTATTTTCTGTCTTTTTTTTGGAATGTTGTCACTCGGCATATTGAGTTCAGTAGGGAGCTGTATAATTTACTTCTGATTACTTCTCACAGGGACTGAATCCTTTGGAAGCATTGTAGAATTCACAACTGTGCAAGGCTGGCCTTGGGCTGGTTGAGCCAACTGTGCTCAATAGAGTCCCACTCCTAAGGCGAGCTCCCACACTTGTCACTGTTTGCAATAAAGAACTGCAGCTTTAAAAAAATGGGGGGGGGGGGGTCTCTTCCTGAAATTGTAACAAGCTGCTTGCTACAGACATAATAAGCATCTTTCTACGGTTAAGACTGCTACACACTTGAGAGCTTATGCAGTGACTGCAAATGCAGTACTGACATTTTATTAGCATCTGCCTGTTACAGTCTGATAGATTCAGGAGCAAGGTTGAAACTTTCAGGAAATAAAGAAGAGAAAAAAAGCTGTTTGATACAAATTTAACACGCAGTTTGCTACAAATAACTATCTCAAACTGTCTTTTGCAGAATGTCCTTGACTGATTTTACTGCCCCCCCATCCCTCCCCCCCATCCCTCATAGAAGTTAATTTTCTGGTAATTTACCGTGGAATGCAGTCAGTCAATAATTGCCTAACTTTAGAGTTTTGTTCGGAAAATTCATGTTGATGTTAAACCTGTTATTCTATAAACCTTTAAGTGAATTGGAATAATTAAAAATGACTCCTTTGTGTTGAGATTTATCACCCCATTGTTTTTATCTTTGTCCAGAATTCTTGAGCGGAGAAGTTGAGCAGTATGCCGCAATTGCAGCATTGGCATGTTTAAACAAATGCCTTCTGTGTGTGTGTATTTCAGAATATCTTGTCAGTAGTTTTGTAATTTAGTCTGTGCTTACAAGAGTCGTGCTTTACTACATTAGACATAAAATGTTTTATCTGGACTTTCTGCAAGACCTTGTTACTGTTCTTGATAGTCAGGCATCATCTATTTGAAGATCATTGCCTTGCAGAAAGGAGGGACCTTGGGGGACGTGCCTGTTCAGGACCTCCTTCCTCTTGATTTTCTTTTCATTTTTCTGGCTCTGTGCCTCGGTTACGGAGCTGTATCTGCTCGAAGAGTAACATGCTAGTAATGGTCTTGTATTATCTCTTACACTGAATAACATGCTAGTAATGTAACATGCTAGTAATGGTCTTGTATTGTCTCTTACACTGAATAACATGCTAGTAATGGTCTTGTATTGTCTCTTACACTGAATAACATGCTAGTAATGGTCTTGTATTGTCTCTTACACTGAATAACATGCTAGTAATGGTCTTGTATTGTCTCTTACACTGAATAACATGCTAGTAATGGTCTTGTATTGTCTCTTACACTCTGACTTCTCCTAATTGACGATCCAACCATCAGTGACTGTGCAGTCCTGTTAGCAAATTCTCAGACTCCTCTTTGTTTTTTGTTAAGATGGCTGAGGAATGACTGTGTCTTAATTTAATGAGTCCTTTTGGGGCAGTCATGTGCATAGTCTTCTACTTGCTTATCTGCTTTCTGGTTCTTATTTCTTCTCCATCTTTCTTTAGATCTTTTTTTCTTGTCACAATGAGCACTCACGACTTGGACCCTGTTTAAAGGCCTTGAATTACTTAGTAAACTCCTGTTATGAACCGCACATTTTCCTTTGAACTGCTGTATTGCCTCAGAATGTAAAAATGAAATCAGACTTCTAGAAAACAAAGACCAGAAGATTTCTAGAACAGATTGGCAAGTCCTGATAGTAAGGTTAATCTACTTGCTGTGTGAGTCTCTCTTTGTCAAGTTTTTTGACCTGTCTTATAATTCTGCCTACAGGATAGTGAATTCTTTTTATTTTGTGTCTGCCTTTGCTGACCTGCATACACAACAGGAAGAAGTGTTGTCCATGCCAACATCTTCTCGCCTTTGAATTGAGTATCTATTGCAACCCACACCCTTTCAGCATTCAAATTTCCTGTGAACCCTTTGTCTTCTGGATACATTAGTTGTAGCCCGTCCAGTAGTATATCTGGATCTATGTCTTATTGTAAAATCAAAATGTCGAACAGCATAACAGCAAAAGTGCCAAATTGTCGACGGCCTGTTTTTGAGATCGCAGTACAGTGAAGATTGGGATATTTGCCCTTTCCTCACTGTAGTGCGATCTCTGAGTTGGAATATATATTTGTAGGGGGGGCGCAGCCCCCCACAATACTGAATTTTAGTTTCGCCTTTTCGCTCTTGTGAGCGTTCGACATTTTGCGTCTACGATGTTATGATATGGACGCATATACCTGACTCTGTTTTACCTCTCATAATCAATTAGTCAGTTTATGGCTTGACCAATTATTAATTTTCCATATCTGGATTGAAAAAAAACCTTGACAAAAAATATCCCTCTGCTTATTTATCTAGCTCAGACAGAATAGCAATGGGTAAAATAGTAATTCTAGCCCAGTTTGAATACAGGCTTCCCATTACACCAACTGCCTTTAATAAAAACTCTTCACTCAGCAGAGTGCTAAACAGAATTTGTTTTGCTGTCTGTAATTCCGTCTCTCATGAGTACCACTGCTTGACCATCAAAGCCAAATGGTTCCCAGTGCAGCAAAGACTGCTTAATCTATTCTTGTTTCTGTAGACAGGAGCGGTTGACAGAGTTCCTCCATTAAGGATGCTAGTTTTGCTTGGGATGGCAGGGAGTCCCTAATTTTCCATCTGTACATAATTGCTTTCTTAGCAAGTAGTAACACAGCTCTCAAGCTGAGTGGCTTTTAGAATGGTTTTTTCAAGGTGATAAGAGTAGAAAGGTAGACTGATTTAAATGACCAGCCAGGCTACAAAGTTGCAGGTAGCCAATGTGCCAAGCTTGTGGTCATCTAACTTGGTAAAACAGCTGCAGTCTGCTGGTGCCACTCCACTACATTGCCAAGATGTGGGACCACCTGGAAACTCTTTTTAAATGAGAAGAATTATAAATGTACTCATGCAAACATTAATGACCAAAAAAACTTACACCTCTGAATTGTTGCAACATGCTTGAAACGAAGCACAATTCCTCCCACTAAACATTTTCTGTCTGAAGACCAATAGCTAGCTTCCATGATGTTTTCAGCTGTCCCACCTCCTTATGCTGCTGACCAATTTAGTGACTTTGACTAGACTAATTTACTCTGTAGGACTGGTCCTGTCTTGCTCAAAATCCAGTGAACTGTAACAGGTCTGTCCCCTTAATTGCTTTCAGCTTTAAGTCCCTCAGGTAGCTAACATTATATCTCCTATAATTCATAGGAAGGACCTCAGACAACCCCCAAAATTCTTCTTGGGACTATCTCCCATATCCCAAGCATCTGCCTGTGGCAGGCCGTACTCTTGTTAACCCATTTATTAAGATGCTGTCATCCGTATACCACTGACAAAATAGTTTTATAGCAATCAGGTTGTCTTTTAAATATTGTGGTATTTATCACGTCTCTCCCACCATCTTTGCTCAATTTTAACTTTTTCCACATTGCCCCATAAGCCGGGGTATTTATATGAAAAACATCTTCTGGCAGCTTTCTTGTGTAACTCTAGGTTTGGCACTCCACAGAAGCAGTTGCAGGAGTAATCCTTTGTCACAACACTCTGTGCTGTGTACCAGCCCACAACAATTTTGCAGTTTTATTTTTAACGTATCTGAACCCCCAGCAGGATTTTGTATCTTTGAGGTCATGCAGTATTATAAACATGTGGACCACCTTTGCTTGTTGAGAGAAACAGTATAGAAGGTTCTTCCAGTTGATAGTGATTCCACCTCCAGGTCAAGAAGTCATAAGCTTTTTCCTTATTTTATTTTATTTTTTTTAAGCAGTTGTAGCAAAAAGAATTCAGAAGTAGAGATGGTCATCCCTGGCCATTGAAAAGGGGAAATCTGTACTACTGCCTGCCTAGGTTGACAAGTTAATACCAAGGGTCATAGTTTTAGTGGAATGTAGTGTGTAGCCTGACTGCTAAATATGTTCAATTCCACCAGGATTTCCTCTTGGTGTCAGTCTGTTTCTAGATGTATCTGCAGAGATTATCCACTTAAAGTGCTGTCTTGTATTGCTTGCCTACAATTTGAAATCCACCTACAATTTGAAATCCACCTATCGGATTTCTTTAAGTAAAACGTCAAGGGCGCCAAGTGTAACGCACACGAAATGGCAGATAAAGGCACCCCTGATAGCTGCCTTGCTGTTAAGTGGGGTCGACAGGCTTCCCCCTTGTTTAAACCTATCTTACTAAGTCATGGTACAGCGCACACAGCATTAGAATGCATTAATATGAAAATTCAAGTTTGGCTAGTGTTAAACATACTTCCCCACAATCTGGTCAAAAGCTTTCTCAGCATTAAAATTGAAAGCTACATGCCTTCCCTTTGTGGCCTGTCAGGAGAAGTGTCTCAGTTGTGTCAAAAGTATGTCTTCTTGATACAAACTACACTGATCATTTCCTAAACTGGACAAAATACTGTTCTTTTGAGCCTAAGTAGACATAACTCAAAGCTTACATTAAGAACCGAGGGTGATCTGATGATGGAAGGTTCATGTTTTACCAGGTTTTAGTATTGTAGACATGGGATACTACCAACTCTGTGGGGCCTCTCCAACACCCTGGTTGGTCAAGATGTAAATTAGTCTCCATATTTGTAGACATGTGTATTCCAAACTTCATTTGGTAAACATTCCATGTCAGATTTCCCAGGAAGCTGCCTGGCTCTGCTTCATTCCTGTTCTGGTTATAGGAAACGGTGTTTTTTTTTGGGGGGGGGGGGCTTAAGCAATGCTATTTCTCTGATGACTCTTGCCCTTGGCAGTATCCCACCTGGATCCAAGTCAGCTGTATTATGTGGTGTAATATCCGTTAAGGGCATCCAGAATATTCAAGGGATTGACAGCAGTGCTGCTTGTTAAATCGTGCCTGATTGTAGTAACCAGACAGCTCGCTGTCCGATACCTCAGCCTCCCTGCAAGGCATTTCTGAGCCAAGGGAAATTAAAAAAAAAAAAAAAAACTGTAGAGCATTACTTGAAATGTTTGTATTGGTGGAAATCAATCTACCAGTGCAGCTGTGAACAGTGGAGAGCAGAAGAAATTTTCTTAGTGGCAACATGTAATGTTATAACTGAGCAAATAGTTAAAGCACATAGCTTGTGGCCTATGCTCCTAAGGGATAACATTTTGAACTCTCTACTACCTGTTTTTGTGAGTATTGCATATAAAAGAGCTAGGAATGTCTGACATTCTGGTACATAACCAATTTTGTTTACCAGATATTAATGTCAGTCAGAGCTTAAACATAAGTAAAGGCACTGTTCCATGTGATGGTTGTTCCATCTGTCAGTATGTAGGAAGCTCACTTTCTATATTAATGGCATCAGGTTTACAGCTAGGTATGAATACAGTTGTAATACGGAGGGGTTAGTATATGTGTTGAGATGTAGATGTAAGAAGTTTTGTATAGGGGAAACTTACAGGAGTTTTAGGGTCTGGTTGCAGGAACATATTAGGGACATAAATTAAAAATTAAGAGAGTCCACTTGGGAGTCATTTCTTGACAGCGCACAACTCTAACTGTGATTCTCTTAGGGGGGTTGTGTCTTTGAAAAATTGCAAGTTGGCATAGGTGAATGTGTGTCTTTAAAAAACAAACTATTCTTTTTTTTTTTTTTTTTTTAAGTATGGTACTTTGGAGCCTCAGGGACTCAACAAAGAATGTAATTGGAAGTATGTGATTTGAATTGTATGCTTAATTGATTAATTGTTTTGTGCAATATGCTGTATTTAAGCAAACAGTATTTTGAAGTGTTTTTACTCTTGGAAGGCTGTGTAAGCCGAGGCGCTAAGTGTTTCATTAAATTCGCTTACTTCTTGGATCTGTGGTCTTGGTGGTATTTTATTATTTTATTTTTTTTTTTTTTAAAGTTGTATTAACTATTTATATACTGCTTTACATATACTTAAATGCCAAAAGAAAAGTTTCCAAAGCCCTACAAAAAGTCTCTGGCTCAGATGAACAGTATAATAGTCTGAGAAGCACAATTTTGTTATTTGTAAATGTGTAGTAATTGTGATTTTTTTTTTTCAAGGTACTCTAGTGGAGACATCAAGAAGCACATTAAGAATATAGTGAGACCCCATTTTGACTGGGCAAAACTAGTTTTTATCAAATTTTCTGTAGTTAATTTAGGCAATAAACGGACTTTCAGAGTATTAAGCAACACACCCCCTGACCATACCTCTCAACTGTTCAAATTTTCACCACATAAAATTTGTGGTTTTCTGGCAATTCAGTGAGAACTGAACTCATTAAATAATGGCATACATTTGTGCATTTCAGAAAATGAACAATGCAATTCTTGCTATTCTAGGAACTTTAAGTTTAAACATTAGAAAAGTAGTGTTTAAAACCTATCCCTGTTTTTGGGCCTTTGACAACATTATTTTAGACTTTGTTTAGGTTTCTTGTACTATGGAGTTGAGAGGTATGTTCCTTTGAAACTGCTCTCATGAGAGCGGCATATGTTTTATTCAGTTACCAGGAATAGACTAGTAATATAAGTTTGATGGGGGTGACTGGCCCACCCTCACATCAGGGATGCAGGGGAGCCTGCCTTCGCCTCCTGCAAAAATGTTTAAATTTCAGTGAGTCTGATCATTAAGGAGGTTAATCTTTCATGAACGGATTTACTAGATTCTTGCTTTAACATCAAGGATATACATTAAAATTATGTTTGGCATTTGCTGCATTCTTTGCTTTTTCTCCAGATGTCCTGCCAGTCCCTTCAGTAACTTGTCCAGGTATGCACAAGCACTCGGATGGCACCAGACTTAAACAGTTTCCCCATGACTCCATCAGTAGTAGTTTGTCCATGTAATCACAAGAACCAAAATTTAATAATTTCCGCAGAGATCCCTTTAGTAGTCTGTCCATTTATTCAGAAGCAGTCGTATGACACAAGTGAGTCAAAAACCCAAGGATCCCTTCAGTAGTCTGTTCATGTATGCACAAGCATCATTTCCCCAAAAAGATCCCTTCACATGTCTGTCCATGGTTGCACAAGCACCAAAATGAAATGTTTTCCCCAACAAACCTTGCAGCAGTCTGTCCATGTACGCACAAGAAGCATGCTAATAAGTAAAGCTACTTATCTGAGAAATTTGTTTTCTTCTGCCCTGGTATCTGTCCCCAGCACACTAAATGCATTCACAGCAAGCTGAGGGATTTGGTGTTTTTGAAACACTGTGGGCACCAATGGTATAGCCCAAGACGCTACCTTTATAGCACCCTGGCACCACCCACTCTACCTGCACAGCAAATAACAGGTCTCTTGGTGCGCTGGTACTGGCATTTAGGAAAAAAACAACCACCTGCAATAATAGCGAATTTACAAACAATCACTAAGAATACTGTCCTAAATGCTAAGCAAACGCACTGTACTAGTTCATAGCCTAGTACCAACCTATGAACCTGTCAGCCCTAGGGCCTATACAAGCCTAGCCATAACAATTCCCTGGCTATTTCTTCCTGGACCCCTGTGTCTACAGGAAAATCACAGTAAAACTCCAAAATGGTCTTAGTCAGCAGACGAACTTGTACAACCTGGTCAAAAATTAGTGTTGCCTTTTCACAGATGAAGCAAATTATACCAAACTGGGCAGGTTAAGTTCATAAGTTATTTTATGTATGTATTTTGTAGTGTTCTCTGTACTTCACTTGTATCTGTAATAACTGTGGAGCTTATTTCCCAAGGCTTCACTGAAAATGAGATCATTCTAGTAAACACAGATAGATAAATGTTTCCACCTCTGTTAATAAACACAAATTATCCAGCATGTCAAAAAGTGCTGATGCTGTCACTACTGTCTTCTCGCGTCACTACTGTCTTCTCGCGTCACTACGGTCTTCTCACTTTTGTTTCTTATCATGATGATAGGAGCCGTAGCATTTAAAAAAAACTTAAACCCACCTTTCTTGTAGTTGATAACCTACCAGTAAGGTATCCGAAAATAGCTTCAGATGCCATGGCATACCCAGTATCTGTACTTGGCACCCTCTCCAAGAAGGTTTAGTACACAGACTCTGGACACAGTCTTGTGGTGGTCCTTTACATAAAGGTGTCAACTCATCTAAGCTAACAAGCTACAGACCTTGAGCCATCTTATCCACCCTGTCTAAAATATTTAATTTGTTCATATTCTCCATTAGGCAGATGATCATTACATTATTTTTCCACATTTAGGATTTGGTTCAGGCCATAGCACAGAAGTAGCATTACTAACTTTCCTACACTATATTATGATGGGTAAAGACAAGATGAAATGGTTGCATCCCTAATTCTAGACCTTTTCAAAGTACCTAATAAAAGTATCACATCCCGTATACTATTACTTCCACCAAAAGAACAAGGCCTCACAAATAATGCAATCAGATGTTGGGTGTCCTGATCAAACTGTAAACCATGCAGTTCAAACAACTCCCTATAAACTAAAGTTATTTTTTTTATAAAGTGAAACCTTTCCAAACAGAATATGAATGCAAGACTATAGATCAGATCTATCTACTCCCTGAGCCCCTATATAACTTTTCATTTTTCTCTAACCTACAGTTCCAGTTTAGCTAGCTGAGGGGGACAATCTTATAATAAAATTGCAAGATTTGCAACTAACAAAATTAATGGAACACATCACTGTGTGTCCCATCACTAGTTGAGTGACGTGTCATGCATCACTGTGTCACGTCACTCCCATAACTAGCTGGAGTTTTCTTTTTTACTAGCCTTTTCTTATATTAAGACTGTATACAACATTCTCCATACTCTAGACAAATGCCCAACCACCAGCCAGCTGTTAGACTTGTATGGAAAACTCTCGCAATATAGTTAGTCTAAAGACTTTTACACTGTGTCTTTGATAAAAAAGCTTATATTTTTTTCATCATTTTGTTAGTCTCTGTTTCTGAGTAGTATCTTACATTCCTACTGGAGGTGGAAAGCGTTATGTGCTTTTTGGTGCATCAGTTTTGTGCTAATTAGATGTCCGTTTTTTTTTTTTTAAGCTGGATGTACCTGCTTTTCTAGGGTCTTTGTTCTGATTTTCAGTGTCTGCAGGTTGAGAGGTATACACTCACTGGTAAGCGAGTTGGCAGTGTAATTAAGAAAACTGACTGTATGAGGAGGCACACATTAGTAGGTTAGAACATTTGTGTAAGTTTGTTAGATGTTTTACTGTTACTGCAGTTTTTGAATGAGTACAGCTTTGTAATTTCATGTCGTATTTATCAGAGCTGTTAAAACTTTTTATGGCATGGAGTGTTTGAAAGGAGTAATACATGGTTACATATTCGTTAGCAAGACTGCAACTTCGGATGCGTATTGAATAAAATTGTGTGAGTCTGTTAAAGTACATTTAAAGTGTGCACATCTAAGACAAGAGGAATGCCAGCACTTTTCTAGATGCTTTTGAAATGATTATTTGACAAGGAAAACAAAATGCTGCTGCCACTGGCAATTTATTTTATATAAAATAATTGTATGTATATAAATATCATTAAACATTACTGACTTTAGTTCTGATTTCTACCTGCGAGAGATGAAGGATGTCAGACAGTTCACAAGCAAGATCTGGCAGGCACTCTGACCAGTTGGATGTCAATAGCCATGATATATTATTCTCCAGTTACAGTTTGTGATTGTGTGCTGTTTTACAGAAATTAAGACTATATGAAGAATTCACAGAGAGTCTTTAAAAGGCTATATTATTTTCTTTGCATTGTGTGTTTACTAAATAAGTACTGTATTTTGTGGTGTGTAATAGGTGTGCGGGTGATTTTTACCCCGGCACTCCACTGAGAAAGAGTACTGTGCATCTGGGTGTTAACTGTCATTGAATGTTAGTAAATTTATTTCTACACCAAGTTTTTTCACTGAGCTAATTTGATGTATGAGATTCTAAGCAAGTACAGCTTTTATATAGCCACCTGCTAGTCTGGCTGTAGGTGCTGAGGATCACAGATTGTTGATTTGGACCATCCTAATTATTTTTTAACAGCTACAGAAGAAATTGCAGAGAAACCAGTTGAAGTATTTACTCTCCTCTCTAAAATGGCTGCTTGGGTTCTTTCTTAGTAGCCCAACACAGGTAGCAATGTAACTACCTTCCATACACTTAATAGCTGTTCCAAGGCCACTGAATTGTATGAACATTTATGCCTTGCCATTGTCCACTGTCATGCAGTAAGACCATACCAGTCAATTCCAGAGTAAATATGTGGATACCCATCTAGTCGTCTAGGTTGTATTTAAAGGAAAATAGTGAGTCACATTGCTAACATGCAGGGAAAGTTTATTCCAGAGGTTTGGGAATCACTAGGTTATAAACCTGACCCTCCATGTTCATCTCCTGGTGAAGATTTAGGTACCTTGTTCTAGTACTGGTGGAAATACTAAACCCTGGTTCTAGTACTGGTGGAGATATTGGACCCTGGTTCTAGCACTGGTGGCAGTATTAGATTTGTGGGGAGTACAGGAGGTACTGAAAAACCATGTCTCTGATGGCAAGATGAACCAGAGATCTGCCCTCTAAAGTCAGGAAGATGCTAAAGAGAGTATAGCTTCCAGCCTCTCTTGGTAGCTCAGGGACTTTAAGCTTGTGATCTTTTGATCCTTTAGCAGATGTTGCCACCAAAATGCCAGTGTGTGTAGTTTAGGAACCAGACCATTTCAGTGGCATTTCTAATACAGCAGTGGTGGCATATATGACTTAAAGCAATGCAGTTTGTAGAGTCAGACATTCTTGTAGTACGTAAAATTATTGGAACAAAAATCCATCACCAGGCAACATGCCCTCTCCCCAATATGATGGTGGTTCTTGACTTTTTTTTTTTTAATTGAATGTGAAATTTGTTATAATTGAGAATTTATATTTGTATGTCCTTATTGTTTTTTAATGGTTATTTGCTGGTAATTCTCAACAGAAAATTTTAGGAAAAGTATTCAGTCTTTATGGTGATAATGGAAAGGATTTACATTGGGCTTAACATTTCAGCCAATATTTCTTCTGGGTGTTTTTTTTTTTAGTTAGTACAGTAATTAAATGTTTAAAATCAAATGGTAATGGTAGAAATGCATATCACAAAGTGTTTTATAAGATGCCTTCCTGTAGCCCCAGCTTTTTGAAGGATAGCACATTTCTCACTGGATATAGTGAAGGGCACTTTTTGCCTTTCAGCACTGTAAGCCATACTTAGTTAAATTTGTGCTACCCAAATGAGTTTCTGGTGCAGAGCAACAGTGAGAAAAACAGTTTTTCAGTGCATGCAGTGCTGACACAGATGTCTGACGAGTCTGATTTACCAGTCAGGCCCTCTACTGAATCAACTGCCATGCTTTTCACTTCCATTGTTATATCTATGCTTCACATATTACTACATTTGCTCTCTTGCTTATTGTATGTGCTAGCATTTCTAGTGCGATTTATGCCGTATGCATTACCACACCCCCTACTATACCTGCCATCCCAGTGTGGCACATGCAGTTACGTCCATTAACAGTCTGCCATGCCTGCAAAACACCTTGCTATACCCTTTTTTTGCACCTGTGACTGTCATACCTTTTAACAGACTTTGACACCTCATTAAGTAGAGAATACATTGAAAGAAAGAAGGTACATTTTAAATTGACCCAGCCTTTTAGTTGTGCAAGAATGCAGTTCACTTTGTTTTATTGAATGCTACCAGCAAAATCGCCTGTCCCTTCCTGGCAGAGGCAAGTTCAGTGCAGTCAAACTTTTTAAAAGCGGTTATTTTCATGTTAGAGTAGCTTGATAGCATGGGGGTACAATGTAGGAGAACTTTGATTATGTGTATGTTTTGAAGTATTCTTGTTTGTCATCTTTTGTAGGAATGGAAAATCAACAGACTGACATTCGAATATGATTCAGAACCATTTGGAAGGGAAAGGGATGCAGCCATAAAAAAACTTGCCAGCGAAGCTGGGGTTGAAGTGATTGTGAAAATATCTCATACACTGTATAATTTAGACACGTGAGTACAAATTACCATAGTGTAAAGTAACCAAGAGGGGAAGGATATAGCCAAAGCCTATCAAGTTTCCTACTATAAAGCACAGCTTAACTGCAGTTATTTTTATCAGACTATTTTCTGAAATGTTTACTCTCTTGACCATCTCAGATTGTTCATACTGTAGTACAGAACTTACTGAAATTTTTAATCACCTCCAAAGTACAGCTTTTTGTTAGGAATGCATGGCTGTCCAAAATAGTGCACATTGTACAAATGAATGTAATAAACACTGGGAAGTTACTGTCACAGTGTGCTGTATTTCAAAAAGAAATACTGCATGTGATATTAGAGACATTGAGAGGTAAAAACAATGTGAAAGTATTTGCTGATAGGCTTATTGTGGCATATAGTTGGAAAATTAGAATGTATATACATTTCAGACTAGCAGTAATTCCTGATGGGGTGTGAGTTATTGGGAGAAACAAACTGCGTAGGGGTGTGAGGCCTGACACCACAGGAGGAGAGCCTTTCCACCCCTATAACATTTCCCAATCCCCCTTTAATACCCACCCTGGAGGATATTATTGCACTTAGAAAATCGTTGATCTGTTAAATTGATCTGTTTTCTTTTATTAGTAGTATAATACATATTCCTATGTTTGTAATGTTAACTAGTTCCTCCTTATATGTCCTAGTTGCTCTGTGATTTTAGGATATTTTGTTGGTGGAGGACATATGTGTGCATGCCAGTGTTGCCACCTTTTGTTGTGGCCAAAACCTGCCCAAAGACACACCCCTTGCACCTCCTTAACCCCACCCACTTTCTATTTTGTGACATCACTTGAATGTCAGGGAGACGATGAATGTCCACTTTTTCTGGTTTCTGACACAATTGGGTCACATTAGCAGTTTGTTTTGTCTTTCGGCTTTTCCCAGTTAGGGGTCGCCACAGCAGAACTCCGGTCCACTAATGATTGGCAGGTTTTTTTTAAGGTGTCGAGTTACCAGCCCGACGCCCAACCTTCAACGAAGGCACGCCCATTCAACGCATGTCTTTCGAACGCCCACTCAACCGTGGGGAGGACATGCAGACTCCACACAGAAGGCACTCCCAACCCAAGCCAGGAATCGAATGGGAGAACCTCTTGCTGTGAGTCAACAACGCTACCGCTGCACCACTGCAGAATTTTATGTTTCTCTTAAGTCAAAGTATATACGCACACACACACAGCAGTTAGTCACTTTCTTTGCTGCCTGTATCTCAGATGTTTTACTGTGATCAACTACACACAGTGCAAAGCAGTGAATCTTCTCCTCCATCCCACATGCCTTTTAACTGTCGTTGAATTTTTTAGAATGTCCCTGATGTATGCTCTGACCCTTGAAAGATTTTTGATTTTTTTTTTCTAGTAAACCTGTGAGGACTGTAGTTGGTTAGTAAACCCAACCATTATAGTTTCATACTTTTTTCCCCAGAAAAATATGTTGATACAGCATTTTGAGGCACTAGAGGCAGAGCATATTTTTTTATTCCCTTTTTTGCCATCCTCAGACTTAACCACATCACTTTTTAATAATTCACTTCTTTAATCTGAGGTGGCATTTTTACAAACTCCAACCAGAGCCATACTACCGGGCAGTTCTGATGGAGCCGTACTCCTGGGCAGTTCTGATATCGCCATACTCCTGGGCAGTTCTGATTTCCCAATAGTCTGGGGAAAAATGATGGTTACAGCTTTAATGTATTGACTCACTCTTTGGCATGTGTACACATGTATGCACGCACGCACACACTCACCCTTCTAAACTTGAAATATAACAAAAAATCTAACGTCTTCCAAAAATTTTTGGAAGTGATCAAGCCCTGCTGCACCCCACTCCCCTGCTAAGTGTATAGATCACCTTCAAAACTGCACCTCTACTAATTGTGTATACATCACCTCCAGGATTGCACCCCTGCTAATCGTATATGTATCACCTCTAAGACTGCACAGCAGTGGGAAAAGAGCATCAGCCTTCTCCAATGTAACTTCAGTTTTGTTGATGTTTTTGAGTTCAGATATTTTTCTGCAGATATTATGCTGCATAGTTTAAGCACACCTCCCCTCTTTTTGTGTGTGTGTACGCGGTTCCCCTCAACTTGTTGCCTGCCCAGTTTGGTCATCAGTGGTGCAGGAGCATTATAATACTGAGGTTGGGGAATTTTCTGTTACAGTGGTACTATGCAGTCTTGGAACTGGTATATTTAGTTAGTGGGGAGGGTCCAGACTATATCTTGGAGCACACACACTGTGTGTTTATTTTTGGTTGACTTTTATCATGTGTGTGTTTCCGTGTCTGTCTGTGTGTGTGAGAGGTGTGGCTCACAGAGGGGGAATAGCTCTTAAGCACTTGAGCAGACTAACACAGGGGAGGGGAGCAGGAAAACAGGGGTTCTTAATGCAAAATTCCCATGGCTGATGGTTGGTGACAGAGACACTAAGGACACCTTCAAGATCTGTGCTGGCCCTAGCCTATAACTGAAAAAGTACAGGGGTGATGGAAGAGAGAGACCCTGCAATGGACATAGGGCACTTGGTAGAAGTGCTATAGAATGAAGCGGGGGGGGGGGTGAAATGGAATTAAAAAAAGTCTCAAGACTTTATCCAGTTAGGGAGACTTGTCTTTTGTGCTTGATGTGCAACTGTAGAGTTTCCAGTGAAGCATTCCATTCCCAAACTTTTAGCTACTAACATTAGTTTATTTTAACATCTTGTTTAATAGCATGTCATTTTTTCCTTGTTAAACATATTGCACTCTGCAATCAATACTTCCTCCTCATTTAATTTCACTTGTTAATGTCACTCACTTTCATAGTGAAGTGTATTTTAAGTGTATGCACTACCGGCCATTAAAGGTTGTCTTTAAATAAATAAATAAAAAGGCATTTCTTATAACTTGTTAGAACTTGAATGCTCACTACATCCATATTCATTAAGGATATCCACACCTCCAGGCTAGTTGCGCAGCCTAATGCATCCAAGGTTATCCAAGAGCAGCTAACTCTGGGCAAAACTGCAATCCAAATTGTAGCTTGCTACAGATCCCCCACCATGCTCCAGGATTTCCATTCCTGTTTCTTGATATACTGGAAAATATTAGGGTTCAACCAAACACCCTAATAATGGGCGATGTCAACTACCCCACCATTAACTGGGAAAACTACTCCTGTAACAACTCATTCGCTCAACACTTTCTGGTATTCATAAATTCCAATGCCCTGGATCAACTTGTCCACACCCCCACCAGGGGCAACAATACCCTAGACCTAGTCATTACCAAAATAAGTGACTTGTGTTCCACACCTGAAGTCAACTCCTCGTTGGTCAGATCCGACCGTAAGCTAATCACCTTAGATATCCACATCCCGCCCCCACCCACCATTAAGGAAACCACGGTAAAACATTTCTCCAAAGCCAACTTCATGCTTCTTAAGAGAAGTGGTGAACTTCATGACACCCATGCAGATGGACAATACAGTTACGAATGCTGAATCCTACACAAATGCACTCTATAAGCACTTACATGAGTGCATGGATCGTGCTATCCCAAACAGAACCAAGAGGCTATCCTCCAAAAAAAAGGGAGCCAATCTGGTGGTTCCCCTGCCATAAACAAACTCTACAACAGAAGGAAGAAACTGTTGAAAAAGAGAGTAAAATCCCATGAGTGGAGGAGCTCCCTGGTCAGCCTCAGTAAGAAGCTGAGATCCCTTATAAGATCCTCCAAAGCTAGCTATGAAAACAAAATCACCACTGATTCTAAGGGCAACCACACTGCATTCTATAGCTATGTTAAGAATCTCAGTGGCAACACCCAGATCTGCTCGCACAATGGCACGAAAATTACAGAACCAACTGATATTGCCAGCATCCTGGCAGATAGGTTCAGTGCTATCTCTACCCCCCCTCTCAGCCCCTAAAGGGCCCATATCTATACAGGAAGAATGCAGAGTCCCTGTAATCACATCTATGCAGTTAAAAGCTGCACACTTTCTAAAACCAAAAAAACAGCATCCATGGGACCGGACAACATCCCAGGCTACGTTTTACACGAATTTAAGAATGAGCTGGCTCCCCATCTTAGCACCATGTTCAAGTATAGTCTCACGTCAGGCTTTGTGCCCACTGAGTGGCGCACAGCAACAGTTATCCCACTCCACAAAGGGGGAGCCACCACTGATCCTGGGAACTATCGCCCTATTAGCCTGATGAGCCTGGTCTGCAAGGCCAAGGAATGTATCATCATGAAACTCATAAACAAAGACATTAGTAACTCCAAACTCTTGACCCCACCCAGTTCGGGTTTGTGAAAGGCAGGTCATGCTTTTTGATCTGAACCTGATCGACTACTTTGAGGCAGTCATCAAAGCCGTAGACGAGGGTAAGGTGGTTCACACAGCCTATCTTGACCTCGCCAAGGCTTTCGACACCATACCCTATTCTGGAATTATAGCTAAACTCAAAAAACTAGGTGTAAATCCCTATGTCACAAGATGGGTTGCCAACTAGCTCACTGACAGAACCCACACTGTAAAAGTTGCAGACTCTAAATCTGACTTCAAAACAGTGACAAGTGGAGTACCACAGGGTTCAGTCCTGGGACCTCTCCTGTTTGGTATCTGCTTCTGTGAAGTACAGGCTAACACAGTAGGCCTCTGGCTAATGAAGTTCACAGATGACTGTAAACTAGGAGCCATAGTTGAGTCCCCAAATGATGTGGACATCCTAGAGAAGGGCCTCACTGAGACAGATGCATGGTGTCAGAGGTATGGCCTCAAGCTCCATGCGAAAAAGTGCATGGTCATCCCCTTTGGTAAAAAACTCTGTACCCATGAACTACCACATAAACGGCAGTCTTGGGACCCAGGTGGACAGTAGTCTCTCCTTTGATAATCACATCGCCACAGTAGTCAGGAAATCCTTCTATGTAGCACACCTCATCACAAAAGGGTTCTCATCCAGGAAAAAAGAGGTCATTGTTTCCCTCTACTTGGCACTCATCAGACCCATTATAGAGTACAATGCCCCTTTTGGAATGTACCTCACAAGACATCTGCAGCAGCTGTAAAGGCCACAGAAGTACCTCACAAAGCGGATTACTGGCCTCATACAGATACCCTGCACTGACCGTCTCAAAAAACTCCAGCTTTAGTCTGTAGCATATCCCCTACTCTGAGGAGATCTCTGCTAACATATAAAGCTATGTCAAACCCAGAGCTGTTGAACATGCTACACCTAAAGAAATCCCAATTCCTCCGAGCTACACACTCTAGGGACCTAAACCTTGTCACCACAATAAACGGGACATGCTGGAGGGATAGATTCCTGTCCCAGAGACTTCCTATACTCTGGAACAAGCTACCCATCTTTGTCAAGCAAAGTTCCTCATCAGCACTCTTCAAGAAAAATCTTGATGAGTGGATGAGAAATAGGAAATACACCCTGGGGATCACTTCTGTGGCTGTGCTTGACAGGGACACAGGAAATTAATTTTCTTGGGTGGCGTAAGCCAGGGAACCTTGTTGGCTAGGCTTACTTAGGCCCTTGGGCCGATGGCCTAGTACCTACCTATAAACATATTAGATGTTTAAAGGGTCTGGTAAAGGCTCCGATTTCAAAAGGAGTGTCCTTGCCAAACTACCTACGTACATGCTGAATTAATCAGTTTTAGTAAATGATCTTAAAATTAGCAACATGCTATATAAATGGTAGGGTACACTTGCAAATGATGTCTGAATTACCTCTTGAAACCGGTTCGATAATCACTGACCATGCTAGTTTCTTCTCTTTAACTGGCTAAAACATCCCTTCATACACATGCTCATTGTACTGTTGCATATGAGCTCTGTAAAGCTAATTGTGCTTCAGATGTTGTTTCTGGCCATGCAGTACGTATAGCAAAATTGTCTTTGGTCGAATCCTTATAAATGACCAAATATTATGATATTTGCAACTCTGTAGAAGTCTTTTGCTGAGATTTAGGGTCATATTTGCATATGTGAATAGTCCTTGCTTTGTGAAGTACTCAGTGTTGGTACTGTGAAGTACTCAGTGATGGTACTATGCATTGTTGCCATTAAACCTTAGTAATGCAAACGGATGGCACTGTTGTGTGTTCTGTTGTGTTGGGAAACATTTGAGTTGAGAAGACCAGTGAGCTGAAAGCTGTTAATAGGGGCATTCATCTTTTCAGCAGTTCCTTTAGCACGTATTAAGTTGGATATCACATTGGACTGTAGACAGACAGCAGTTCTGTAATATATGTTTTGATGCTGCTTTATGCAGAAGAGCAGAAACACTTTGGGCTCTTAATTTCACCTCCCCCTAATTTCCAAATGCAAACAAAATGGCTTTCTTATGAAATCTCTGGGGGCCCTTTTTTTACTTGGTTTTGTATTTCTACCTTTCTCCCCAGTCGTACATATTTTTAAATAGTCCCTTGCTGACTAGTCAAAATAACAAAACAAAAGCTTAAGTTTTATGCATACATCTGTATATAAGGAAGTGACTGCATGTTAGCTTATTTCATAACAGCTGTTTGGAAAAACACCTGTGTGGATGTGTAGCATTAAAAATCTACAGGAGTCTAAAACAGTCCTGTAAAGGCCTTTGTGTGTTATGTGGTACTTTCTAAGAACAGCGGCTGCTTTAACTTGAACAAATTGCATTAAAAGGTCATCACTTAACTTTGTGCATATTCACACGGTTTGTGTAAACAACTTTAACTACAGATTTACTTTATGCATTTCCTCCTCTTCTTGCTTCTGTAAGTAATGTAACCGCGTTTCATACCGTAGCGTGACACAGAGATAAACATGTCAACACCAGACATAGTTACCACTAATGTCACATCAGTGACTCTACTGGTCTGAGTGGACTTGCTGTAACATTCTAGAAGTATGCTGTGCGTTGATGAGAAGTGTAGTGAATAAGCTTAAACATGGGCTACTGCTGCTAAACGGCAGTCTGATAGTGTTAACTTTAAAAAAAAAAGGCTTAAACTGCACACCCTTAACAGGGGCAACAGTCCAAAAGTGATATTCTGTATTTATATCAGATTGGACTTCAGATGTGCAGAGGAGGTGTGGCCACCATAAAATATTTTTTCAAACACTTCTCCGTAATGTAATGAGAAGGTAATTCCATATAGACAAGATGTATGTTAACTGCTGAAAATGTTTACAATATCCTGCTTTTGCATCCCACCTTGATCTCTGAATCTTGCTACTGGTTGATAACACTCCGTGAATTAAATTATAATTTATAATTTGTGACTAACTATTTTAGGGGATGTTAACTTTGACAGTAGACCTAATACCAGCCTTTAGTCATACATATACAACACACATGGACTTGCCCAAATAATAGACTAAGCAACCTTCCTAAACAGTCATCTGTAGACTGAGCTTTTTTGCCCCATTACCCACTTAACATCAAGCTTCCCCATGCTGGGCTGGACTATTTGTTACCTGATAATAATGGTCCATTCAAATCAATTGGGACAAGATCCATCCAGAAGGGCCACTACTCTGGCAACCGTGATGCTTGCTTGTGTCCTCCTCGAGATCCCTGCCACAAGGGTGTTTATAATGGCCTTTCCATACTTTGGTGCAGGATTGTGTCTTCCCTGTTAAAAGAGTAGCATGCATTGCCTTCCTTATGTGGGTGTATACTTTGGCACACCCTCAGTGGATGCTTTGCTTGGTGAACTGAATATTCTTCCACAGGCAGTAATTTTCATCACCATTCCTCCTCCTCCAAGGGATTGCAGGATTTTGCAGCATGCTCTGGCCCACCATTCCCAAAGAATGGGCATGCCCACCTTCCCTTCTAGATTAGTAAGATACCTGGGCTGTTTGAGTTTGGTTCACCTTGGGCCATAGTTAGGACTTTCCCCCTCTGGAGCTGGCTAAACTGGAGACTGAATGTATGCCTCTCACATGTTGTTAAAATAGATTGGTTACCCTGGCTACATTTCTGTGACAGCCAGCCTACCTTCCTTTCCTGAAAGTTTTCACATGTATAGTAAAAACACAAACTCTAAGTCCCCTTCTTGCATGCTACAGATTATCTTGATCATGTAGAATTTTTGCACACTTTATATGTGTATTGTAAGTAAGGTCCATTGTGTTATATGTGTATTGTAAGTAAGGTCCATTGTGTTGTATGTGTATTGTAAGTAAGGTCCATTGTGTTGTATGTGTATTGTAAGTAAGGTCCATTGTGTTGTATGTGTATTGTAAGTAAGGTCCATTGTGTTATATGTGTATTGTAAGTAAGGTCCATTGTGTTATATGTGTATTGTAAGTAAGGTCCATTGTGTTATATGTGTATTGTAAGTAAGGTCCATTGTGTTGTATGTGTATTGTAAGTAAGGGCCATTGTGTTATATGTGTATTGTAAGTAAGGTCCATTGTGTTGCATATCAGGTTCACTGTATGTATGACTTAATTATATGTCATAGGCAGATAGTTACATGTACTTTTATGCATATTATTGTCATTGTTATCTCTGCCTTCTTGACAGGGTCATGGCTGAAAAGGGTCTACGGACCAGTCCACTTACCCGACTTAGAAATGTAGCTACTTCATTTATTTAGTAAGTAAAAGTACAAATTGTGGCCTGCTTCTGTCCTTCCACAGACTCCTGTTAGGTGCTAATTGGTGTTCTTAACACTTGTGTAGTGGTAGGTTATTTCACTGTACCAGATAAATCCTTGCATAAAACACTCATCCCAGTCATAGGTGACAACTGCTAAAAATGTCAAAACATCTCCGAGCCTCTCTATAGAAACATTATCGTATGTCAAAGGAGTAAACATGCTAATTAAATGGGGATGACTGAGACTTGCATACCAACAACTGGAACCCTCTCAAAAAAAACTTCCAGTGCCTGTCGGCAAAGAGAAGTTACCCTCCCCCACACTGTTCTGTAATGGTGTGTCCAGACTGCATACATTTATCTGACTCTGACCAGTCAAATGCACAAAGAGCTGAGACGCTGAGCAGAAATCTTACAAAACTTTACAGTTCCAAACCTACCAATACTGATAGCTGTCTCTTTATAGAGGCCACTCTAGTAGCAAATTGTGATCTCAGGTTTGTTGAGTTCCTGCATACAAACTATTAAATTGAAATCAGCAGTTCCCTTCTCTGGTGATGCCTTTTCCAGCCAGCTTCGTAAACATGGAGGAGAATATGTACAGCCAACACAATGTATCCTTAGAATAAACTTTTCCTCCTCAGTCCAATATTACAGATTTATAGCTAAATCAGACTGGAGGCAGAATTCATACTTTTCAAAGCCTGCCCGAAAAATTCACCTGCTCATTCTTGGTCTCTAAATTTCCACATAAGCATAATCTGTCTTCAGACATTTATTTAATACTTTAGTTTTAGTCATTAGTTTGTTCTAACCTCCAAAAAACTCTAACATAGTGATGTTTTTGACAAATCTGCATTCTTTTTCTAGTATCGGTTAACTTTTGATTTTTCCAAACCGTCCTTTCCTGGCATGAAAGGGTATAAAGTTTGCTCTTTCCATTGTTAAGTCCCTGTTGAAACTGAGGAAACTGCTGTTGCCCACTTTCTGGTTCTATAATTATATATTTTTTTTGCATTTCTACAAATATAGTTTTTAAATCCTCCTTTACGTGTCTTTCGTGTAACTTTTCATAAAACTGTCCTGAGTGTAGTTGGGGGGGGAAGAATTACAAATACATTTAAAAACTGGAATCATGGTGTATACCTGTGTTTACCATTCTTAATCCACTGTTTTCTCATCCTGCTATGTTTTCTTTTATGGGATTTATTTTTTGACCTGGCAAAATTTCAAAACCCCATAAAACCTGAGAACACTGCTGCTTACGCGGAACTATTCACAGAACCCCTATACAAGGATTTTAATAGCTGCATAGAGTCAGCTGTACCCACCAGGAAGAAGTACAGAACTAAACGACCGTTCTTTTGAAATCGCATCATCAGTCTACTGTGTATAACATGACGAAGAAGATCATGGCAGAAATTACGAAGTGCCGTACCCAACATGCTAAAAGCACTCTCCTCAAACTAAACAAACAGTTCAGAGGACGAGTAGTGTACCAAAGCCAAATTTGAGGTAAATTTGGCCTCCCAGGCCATGGGCAACCACACTGCATTCTTTAGCTTTGTCTACAGCCTCAAAGGCAGTACACAATTCAGTGCAGAGCTTATTGTTAATGGAGCCATCAGTACTGAGTCAGACGTTTATAGCAAACCTACTGGCTGACCAATTCAGCACCATCTTTACTCCTCTCTCCCCCTCAACCTTTCCTCAGGAAATACCATCAAATATAACCCCCCCCCCTAGTATCACTAGGGAACAGATCCTTAATGTTCTTTCTAAGGCCAGGAGCACTGCATCAATGAGTCCAGACAATATCCCAGGAATACCACGAAACATGACCTATCAGGCCCCCTGGAATTGCTGTTTAACTGAAGCTTCCAGACAGGCTTTCTGCCTCATGAACAGTAAGAGTAATCTGTGCACAAAAGTGGGTCAGCTAAAGACCCATAATCATCACTAGTCTCGTATGCAAAACCAAAGAAACCGTCATCTTGGAAATGATCAATAATGACACAGGAAACCTCCAGACACTGGAGCCAACACAATTTGGTTTTGTCAATGGCAGATCTTATTTACTGAACCTGGTGGACTTCTTTGAGAAGGTCACCAAAGCAATGTATGAGGGCAAAACAGTTGACTCTGCCGACCCTGACCTTGCCAAGGCATTTGACACAGTACTTCACTCAGGCATTGTTGGCAAACTCAAGAGGTTCGATGTAAACCCTAATGTCACCTGGTGGATATCCAGCTGGCTTACAGACAGGACCCAGGAAGTTAAAATTGTGGAGTCCACCTCTACAAAGAGGCCAGTCACAAACACAAATGTTCTCCAGGAAGTTGACACAGGCAAATAATTGGCGTCAGAGCCATTGGCTAAAAATTAATTCCAGGAAGTACATAGTTCTGTCTTTCTTTCAGGAAGTCGCCCACTCCTGGTAACCATCATATTGACAACACACCCTTAAGAGATGATCCAGTAGTCAGGGACTTGGGACGCACACAGTCAGGGACTTGGGACGCACACAGAGTAATCTAGCCTTTGACCATCACGTGTCTACAGTAGTGAAAAAATCATTCTGTGTTGTGCAACTTATAAACAAAGGCATGGCATCTACATCCAAGTAAGTCATTGTTCCACAATATTTGGCATTCATCAGATCTATCACTGAGTAAAATGCCCTCGCTGGTATGTACCTAACCAGGCACTTCAGCAATTGGAAAGTCATTCGCTAAAAGAATACAGGGCATAAGTATCCTGTCCTGTGCAGACTGCCTCAAGGCCCTATCCCTGTATTCTGTCTCCTACAGGCTATTGAATGGAAATCTATGCCTGGCATACAAAGCATTGTCAGACCCCAATCTGATGGACCTCCTGCTTATCTGCAAAACAAACAGCGCCATAATTACTAATTTTAAATACCTTACTTGTGATTGCGTGTGATGTAAATAGGACTTGCTGGAGAGACAGGTATGTATCCCAGACACTACCCTGTCTGTGGAACAGGCTCCCCATCCATGCGAAGCAGAGTTCCTTCCTAACCCAATTCAAAGGCAACTTGGACAATTGGATGGGAAACTGGAAATTCATCCCTGGTTTGGCACCTATGTCTCTAATGGACACAGGTGGCCTGTAAATGGTTCATCTCCCAGGCCCCCACTTGTAAGTGTTTCACCTGCCAAGCCCCTGTTTGTACTTATCAAGGATATCAGAACTTGTCAAGAGATTTGGGATGCATGGCTAGGCTTAAAAAGGCCCTTGTGGGTGTTAGCTTAGTAAACACCTATGAACCCCATACTGCAGAAAAATTAACCCCATTATACCTGTTTCTAGCCTTTCAGGAGATAACCACAATTCTCTCCTAGATTCATACCCAACAGGAAAAGATTACTCTTAATAGCTTGCATGTGTAGCTTTCATATGTCATGGGAAGCATTTTCCATTTTTGTAATCTCAGTTTTTATCTTCACCAAAGCTACTTCTTACTAACTTTTAACTTGTATTTCATCCCAGAAATCATTCTAAAACTGAAAAAATATTGTAATGAAAAGGCAGTCTTAAAATGTCCATGTCCAACTCCTTCACTTTTATCTAGACTGATTTGCTGTCCCAACTGAAGTAATACATGTTGTAATACCATCACGACCTTTAAGTGTCTTTCTACACTGTGTAAAATCATAACATCTGCATAAGTTCAAAATGATCAGAAATTACAATTGTAATCTTCATTTTACTTTATGGTTTGTATGTGTAAAAAAAAAAAAAAAAGAATATATATGTATACACACACATGACAGAACACATGCTCATTCCAATTAAAAATGCAGTTACAGGACACCCCTGTTGAATCCCTAATTTCATTAATATGGGTATTCCAGTGTAGGTCATTTACACGAATGGTCGTCAAGTTCAGTTATCTATGATACGTTTTTCTTACTTATCCCAAATTTCTCTATCTGCAAAAATGAGCCATATTTTTTATGATATCAAGTTTATATAACTGTACCACTTGACCCCCCCCCCCCACTGAAGATCTCTTGCATTCTTCATTAACCGTAAACGCCTGATGCTACTAAACTGCTGGTAATAAATTCTGCCTCTTATTTGAGCTTGCATTCTCTGTTTTATCCAATATGTCAGAATGTTACTACAATTGAGGTATAAAACTGGACTCCCAAGCGTTCAAACTTGTTTTAACCATGCCTTTCCATATCAGCTTTAGAACAGAAACGTAGCAGAAATAATATTGCTTTTAGTGTTAGCCACATAGCCGGGAATTTATTTTCTGCTCAAAATCTGAGTGGTTTGGCTGGCTGCAATCAACTGTGTTTGAAGCTGAAGTTAAGTACAAACTTGCAGTTTTTAAAGATAGTACTGTATTTTATTTTTCTCTTTAATTGTTTCACTGTATTGTTGTCTGTCTGCCTCTCTGCAGTTAGAGGTGGTTATTGCTGTTCTCACTTTTTTGTCATTCGATATTTAACTGTTAGACTAGAGGGTTTCTCTGTGCTTTAAGTGTTAGCCACATAGCTGGGTGTTTATTTTCTGCTCAGTGTCTGAGTGGATTGCCTGGCTACAATCAACTGTGTTCGAAGCTGCAGTTAAGTAGAAACTTGGAGTTTTAAAGATAGTACTGTATTTTATTTTTCTCAAGCTGTGGTGGTGGTGCTGCGGTAACGTTGTCGCCTCACAGTAAGACGTTGTCCTGTTCTATTCTCAGCTAAAGCGTCTTCTATGTGGAGACATGCGTGAATGGACGTACGTTCGTTGAAGGTTGTGCTTCAGGCCTGGCAAGCTGGTATGTAAAAATCTACTGCCAATCATTAGCAGACCGGAGTTCCACTGTGGCGATCCCTAACCGGGAAAAGCCAAAAGATAACAACAACATTAAATACCATTAGCAATTTCTCATATTGCCATTCTTCGTAATAAAAAAAAAGGAATACTGTCTTCTCTTGAAGTTGACTTAACATTGACATTTTCAAGGCTAATTTCAGCACTAATAAAGTAAAAGATTTTAGTTTTGCCAGTTTGTCCAATTATTCCCATGCATTTCCATATCCATATTTTCTAATAGTTTGTATGGAACACTTTTGTGCTTGTTGCATAATACCGTTAATGCATCTTGTTACATGCCCAAAAGCCATCTCCAAAGTATGATCGTCCCTTTTATGCCCTTTAACCTCAATCAGCAGCACTTCACATCTTCCCTGTTTCCTGTAAATTAACCAATTTAAACAGACAAGATAGACAAATGTTCTCACAATACTTAACTCCTGAGCAATACAGCTAACCCCTCTCTTGTCTCTCTCATCTAAGATAACCGTATTTCTATGCATGCATTTGCATGCCATATTCTTTGACTTATTTTCCTGTCTACTTATCCTCCACCTATATTCCACTTATATTCCTTAATTATTTTGGAGTCAGTGCCACCATTCCATTCAGTTTTTGTAAGAAAATCAGAATCCTAAATCTTGCCACACCCTGGTTAAAATGACACCATGTATTTCTTGTGTGTCCTGTCTAAGCTTAATTAACCCATGACTAACATGTTAACTTCTTTTATTCTCTAGGCTTATTATGGTCATTTATTTTACTCTTGTGTCCACTACCTGAGATTTTCCTGTTAATTTACATTCAGATGTAAAATACAAGTGTAAAATAAGTGACCACCTCAGAATATCAGTCTGGTCAAAATGACTAGAACCCCCCAAAAAAAAAAACATGTTCATCGTGAGATACTTTCCTGATGGTCCTGGAACATATAAACCTCACTTACAGAATGTTTTGCCCAATTTGAATTTCAGTTCTAGGAATACTAGCAGTGTAACTGTTGACATTATCAGGAAAAAAATATTTCATGTTTTGTTCCTTCCACCTAAGTGTTTCTTTTTGGTTCATTTATTTCTTTACACACTTCTCCTTTCATTACACTTTCATTTTCATCACCCTCTTTGTCATTAGTGCATTATAAGAATTGGATAATGAAACAGACATCTACAGAACACCTTCCCCCACCATTGGCTGAGTACTGTGAGAACTCCACATGACTTTGATCCAGCTATCAGCTTCTTGGATTTAATGGTCACTTTTACATTATCATTGTTCTGTAGGTTATTTTTCAAATCAATGAAAATGTATTTAAAATGTTCTGTTTTATATCACAAAAACATTGCTTTGGTTGTCTTGCATATCTACTGCTCTGCACAAAAAAGTTGATTATCAATGACTTTTTTAAATGTGTTCCACATTACCTCCCCAGTCCCTATCCCCATTTTATTTTCTCCAAACCATCCCCAGTTTCACAATGTTTGAATAACTCTGTATGCAAATATCCTTCTGTTAACTAGGTTTTCTTGACCCAACTTTGCACTTAACTCTTTCTGCTTAGCTGTAAGTGGTATAACACAGTCTGACCATGGTGCACGTCTGCTTTTTTTAGTTTTGTATTTTTGATCCACACTTTTTTATTGAATTGTCACTTATGACACAGGCAAATTTACATTTGTATACAAGTAATCAAACCATATTAAGTTTATAGGTAGGTACTAGGCTATCTGCCCAAGGGCATTTATAAGCCTAGCCAGAGTGTCTGCTTTCGCCATCCCATTGATAATTAACTGAGCATCTGTCAAGCAGAGCCAATGAAGTGATCCCAGGGGTGTATTTTCTGTTACCCATCCACTCTTCAAGGCTTCTCTTGAAGAGTGTTTAGTGAGGGGCTCTGCCTAATGTAGTTAGGAATTTTGTTCCAAAGCATGGGTAGTCTCTGTGACAGGAATCTATCCCTCCAGCATGTTCTATTTATTGTTGTGGCGAGGTTTAGCTCACTAGAGCGTGTGGCTCGCAGTGACTTGGATTTCTTTAGGTGGAGCATATCCCATCAATTTGTAAGTCAGGCAGAGATCACCTCTGAGTAAGCAATGTGTCACTGAGTACAACCACAGTTTTTTCAGTCAGGCTGCATAGGACATATGTTTAAGGCCAGGAATCCTCTTGGTGAGGTGCTTTTGTGGTCTTTCCAGCTGTTGGAAGTGTCTTGTGAGGTACATCCCAAATGGGGCATTGTACTCTATGATGGGACTGAGTGATGAGTAGAGGGGCACTATAACCTTTCTGTTTCTAGATGCAAACCCCTTAGTAATTAGATGGTCCACATAGAAGGATTTCCTAACTGCTTTGGCAATATGATTGTCAAAGGAGAGATTACTATCTACCTGGGTCCCCAGATCTCTTATTACCTCTTCTGCATTAAGGGGGCTGCCGCCTATGTGGTAATTCGTGGGTGTTTTGTTTTTCCCCAAACAGGATGACTATGCATTTTTTGGCATTTAGCTTGAGGCCATGAGTTTGACACCAGGTGTCTGTCTCAGTAAGACCTTTTTGAAGGATGTCCGTGTCAGCCGGAGAGTCAATTATGGCTTCCAGCTTGCAATCATCGGCGAATTTGGTTAGCCTGTACTTCTGAGAAATATATGCCAAACAGTAGGGGTCCCAGAACAGAGCCATGCGGGACACCACTTGTGACTGGTTTAGAGTCGGACCTGGAGCCCGCTATTCTTACCGTGTGAGTTCTGTCTGTAAGCCAGTTGGCATTCTGTCTTGTGACGTAGGGGTTTATGTTCAGGCTGGTGAGTTTTTCTATTATACCCGAGTGAGGAATGGTGTTGAATGCCTTGGCGAGATCAAGGTAGGCTGTGTAAACCACCTTTCCCTTGTCTATGGCTTTGGTGACTCTCTTGAAGAAGTCAACCAGGTTTAGTAGGCATGATCTGCCCTTAACAAAGCCGAACTGGGTCGGGTCAAGTGTTTGGAGGTTCCCAATGTCTTTGTTAATGAGTTCCATGATGATGCGCTCCATAGCCTTGCAGACCAGGCTAGTCAGGCTTATGGGGCGATAGTCGTCAGGGTCAGTTGTGGCCCCTCCTTTGTGGAGCAGAATAACCGTTGCTGTGCGCCATTCTGTGGGCACGTAGCCTGTGGAGAGGCTGAGGTTGAACAGAGTGTTTAGGTGGGGGGTTAGTTCATTCTGTAGTTCATGCAAGACGCAGCCTGGGACACCATCTGGCCCCATTGATGCTGTGTTTTTTGCTTTTGAAAGGGCTGTTTTCACTTCTACTCCTGTGATTTCCGGGACACTACACTACACTTTTCCGGTATTGTTGTGGGCCCTATTGAAGGTGAGAGGGAGGTGAAGTTTGCACTGAATCTATCTGCCAGGATGTTGGCAATATCAGTAGGTTCAGTATATTTTGTGCTATTTTGCACTAGCTCAGAGCATATCTGTGAGTTGCCACTTAGATTCTTGACATAGCTAAAGAAGGCTTTGTGGTTATCCTTCGAATCCTTGGCTATTTGTCTTTCGAAGTTAGCCTTGGATGATTTTATGAGGGACCTTAGTTTCTTACTGATACTGATCAGTGCTGTCTTTCCTTCTTGGGATTTGCTTTTTTTCTGAACTAGTTTCCTCCTTTTGCTGTATAACCTGAAGTTGGATCAGGATCCATGGTAAAATCGCCAGCTTCTGACATATTAGTTGCAGTTTTATCCTTAGTTGTACACCATAACACTTCACCAAAGGAATCACCTATTTTCTGTTCATCCTATTCTAGTAACTATTGTGTACTCAAACCTCTAAGTTGTAAATTAGTGATTATACAATGACTGGCCATTAATATTCTAAAATGAGCACGCTGATTGGCCAGCCCAGCCAGTGTGCCCATTGCAAGTCCGAGAATATACCAACTGACAAAGGTTTGGTCGCCTGGACTTTTTTCCGTTGGTATATTCTGTAAGTTTTATTTATTTATTTTAAAACAAAAAATAAATTGTAGTCTGGACTCTGGGCATACGAGAGAGAGAGCATGGAGAAAATAGTAGGAAAATCGGGTGCGTTATTTAAAACTAACGACACGTACCTGATTTTCTTTCTATTTCCTCCATTTTGTCTCTCTCCTACCCTTAAATTGTCAAACTTTTTTTTAATTAAAAAAACCAAAAAAACCAAAAAACAAAAATGGAGCAATGGAGACCTTCTTTTCTCCACTGCTTCCTTTCCAATGCACTGATAAACTGGGTATACGTGGGAACACAAGTCTCATATGCAGGTGCCGTACATCAAAAAAGGCACCAGGATATTGCCAGCCGTGGAAGGACAGTACGGCACAGTTATGCAAAGACATTATTTAAAACTAAGTATTTTTTTTTTCTTAAATAATGTCATTGTATATTAGCAATAACCGACTTTGTGGTGTGGTATATTAAGATTTACCCATGGTTGATTTTATTTAATCACTCGAGCTTCTTCCTCATGATTAAACCACACCAACCGTGGGTAAATCTTAATATATCAGACAAATATTGTCAGTTATTGCTTAAGTCACCTCCACCTGACCTACTACATTTAACAGCTATCATTGCAACACCAGCACCACCTGCTGATAGAATAGACCAATTTCCCAAATGCCCTGACCAAATTTTTCCTTAATCAGTTTGAATACCATCTTGGGTCTCTGAAAAGATCGCTGGCATAGTGGTACCAACCTAGTCAACCAAGCATAAATTAACACAAACACTGTAAGGATTAGCTGGTGAATTAGGAATGTTCCAATACTATGTCCCCTGTCTCTAGAAAAACTGAAAATATTTCAGTCGCACAGAAGCTGGTCAGTGTGGTTTGACTCCTTTACCTGACCAGATTGTTTGTGTCTGTGGAGCTGGATTTTATTTTACTGCAGTAACCTATCTGTTCATCCACCATGCAGGAGTTCTTAGGCTATGAACAGGCTAGGGAAGAGAACATGTACATCCTCTGCCATGACTTTGAGAGGCTTACATTATATAATAAAGTCACTTTACTTTCAGCATTGCATTACATTGTCGCAGGTTGTACTTCCATAGTTATGCAATAAACCACTTGCTGTACTTTGTGATTTCCCGGAGAAAGCTGTTTAGTAAAGCTGTTGAGCTATTTGACAATGATGAGAATGACTATCTGAAGGTGTCTGGTTTCAGCCATGACTTTCTTAATGGTCTAGCTAGAGAGTAGCATTGTAACGAGGAGTGTAGTTAACTCTGGCATTCTAGTGTCTGTTTTTGGGTGTGCATAATTTCTTTGTGAGGATGTCAAGGTCCCAGAAATCCGTGATCCCCTAATGAATGGGTAAGATAAAGGACAAAGTTTACTGGCAGACTTTAAATTGCATGCTCCTCACTGCACTTCTGTAAGGTTCCAGAGGAGTCAGCAGAGACCTGTGTCCCACTAAAACACCCAAGTCCAACAGATAAATTAGTATAGAGTCTGGAAGTCCATTTTGGCAGAAAGCATAGTAGAGGGGCACTATTTTGGGGTGATCAGCAGCATCCTCAACTCCCAGCCCAGCGACCTCCCTCTGGAAGTGGTAGGCAAGATATCATCCTTTTATGTTACTGTCGTGGTGCAGTGAATAGGTTGCCTATAGCCTGCAACTGAATTTTCTGTCCCCACCAGCCAAGTTTTTCCCTTGTCATATAATTCTGTGAGACAGAAATGATTGGAAAGGAAGGAGGTGCTAAACCTCCTCGAACAGAGCTGCAATACCTCCTTGAAGACCAGGGTGATCAGACGTTTACCCCTGTTCATGTCAGGAAAGACCAGGACATTAAGTTCATTTGTTTTATAAGTAGCATGAGTATCTCCAGTTCCAAGAAGTGCTGTGGTGTGTCCACTTCATGATCGGTACATTCATCTTTTTCATATAGGCTTAAGGTCAGATGTCTTCTTCCATTGTGATAGTTTACTAGCCACATTTCACAAGAGCCATTCTGTGGATTTTCATTCCAGTAGAGGCCAGATTTTGGAATCCCTTTCATGATCCAGTCAGAATCTGAGGCTGTAGGAAGGAGTTGGGTTAATGGTCTCTGCTGACTACTCTTTTGTTTATCAGCAAACTATTGCTGGATCTGCACCCATTAGTGTTGTTACTTTCATTGAATCGTCCCTAGTGTTGAGAGTTTTATATGGGCCATCACATAACTCAGGGGTGGGCTTGACCAGGAATCTGAAGTGCTTATTAGTATTCTTGAAATGAAAGGTTTTCCTCAGTTTCCCATAGGATCATTTTGTATCCATATGGATATGATGCCTGTGGCGTGGTACATCAGCAAGCAGGGAGGAACCTGCAGTTTGTCAAAGGACGCACATCCTTGGTAGTGGACTATGTTGGCAATCTCTTTTTCTGATGACCACTTAAACATTCTACAAGAATTTAACTTTCTGTTACATAGCTTGAGCAAAGTCATCTTTCCCTTCCTGAATAGTCTCTCAGCCAAAGTTTGCTTTTTGGGTTCTTTTAACAGATTGGGAACAGGTTTTGTGTAAACTGTTTGCTTTCCCCTTCAGTGGGAAGTGTCCATTACTTCTGCTTTATTCGGTAGACAGTGTCACGCCTGTACAATTTCTTAGCAGCTCCTTGTGTAGAAAATGTGCTGTATGCTTTTCTGTAATCCTGATTGTTCAAGCTGTGCATTATGGGGCAGGGACGTCGGGAGGCATACGCACTGTACTGATTTCAGTACAACTTATTTGGAAGGGGGGTAGCGTTTACATTTTCTTTTTCGCGCTTTACTAGTGCACGATGACGTCAGCTCATCGGGGCAGCCAATCGGAATAGAGCTCACCGCGCGCGTCAGTTCAAATGCGGGAGGAGCGTTATGTTGGACTTGGATGTACACGAGCGGGAGAATTTGTTGGTCTCACTTCATTTTGTTGATCGAAGCAGGAGGAGCGGAGCGTTATGGTGGATGTACACAAGCGGGCTCAGCGGGAGGATTTGTTGGTCTCACTTCGAGAACCGAGGGTTGGTGAGTAATAAGGTGTGTGTGGACAGGATCGTATGAGGCCTTGAAGACAAGGCAGATCTCTTTCTATAAAACAGAAAAGCTTCAAATGATTAACTATGTGAGATACAAGATAACTTAAACCTGGTACTGTGTTTACATGCTTTATGGATTTTTGACATTTATAAGTGATTTTACTTTTACTGAAATCATATTAAATCTGCATGTTTTCCTTGAGTGAAGTTGTCATTCAGTCTTCCCACTACAATTCTTTGCGAAACATGTTATCCAAAGGAGGCTACACCAAAAATATATGTCTCATATGTAGACAGAGTACTTGGGACATTTTGTTTGGGGCATGTGAAACAGAGTGCAGTCCCTGTGGCTTTATCTCTCTCTAGTGATAAACTAGCGTGTGGTATTTGTTGACCCTTGAAAAAAGCATATTATACGTTTTTTCTAATTGTTTGTCACATCAAGATCTCTCAGCAAATTCTCAAATATAGGCTTTTTGTTGCTAGTTATTAGTGTGGCACCACTAGTAAATACTTTCCATTTCGAAACATAATATTTCCTAGTAGCAGGCTTTCTTTTATTATTTAGTACCTGCTGCACGTGTCTGTGTGTGTACGAAACGTAGACTACTTGCATTACATCGTCAGAAGGCAAGTTATCGGGATTTAGTCTTTAGGTAGCTTGCAGTAATCCTCAGCAATTTACAAATACAAAAATATGAAGGCAATGTGATAAAAAGGGTTTAGTGCCAAACTTTAAGGTCTGAACAACTAAAAGTGAAAGACTGGCTGGTGTTATTGATAGATAATCCTTTGCCCCCCCCCCCAAAAAAAAAAAAGACAAGACAGGGCAAAAACGGGAAGCAAAGTCAGGGTACAGGGACATTATGCAAAGTTATGGCTAGTCGAGATTGGTGTCCTTCAAAAAATGGTCACATTGAGATGTGCTTTAACCTGCTAAACAAATATATTTCTATGCCATATGACATGGCTTTGTTATGCATTTAAATTTCTGTCTGTCCCCAGGGATGAGGAACTCCTGCTTGCCATGCTATGATTCTTGGAGTATGAAAGAGCTACTGTGGCTGCAGAAGGAGCTGTTGGTCTTGCAGCTGACTGGTAAACTGCCAGAGCTGAAAGGCAAAAAGTGAGTTGTAACAATGTGCTGCTATAAAAGCTAGATGAGGCTCTCAATTAGAACTGATGCTATTACTGCTTGTCAGTTTTCTAAGCATATGTTCCTTATTGTCAAAACTTTACAAGTGTACTTTTATTTTACTGCACTCTTTTGTGCTAAGAGGTTGACAGCTATGGTGAGAACTGAATTCATTAAATGATAGCCATTTAATTTTCAGTCTTCCTCTTTCACAAAGCAGGTGATTTGGCATAGTGGTATGTTCTGACTATTTTGCACAGTGACCTTGGCAGTAAAATGTATGATGGTAACACAGCATTTTATTCTAGCAGCTTTCCAAGATTATACAAGCAATGTTTAATGTGTTCCTGTTTTTTGCCCCTTTTGACCCACCCCAATAAATTTGGCTTTTTCCAGACTTCTTGTGCTGTGTAGTTGAGTATTGTGTAGATTTTACAAGGAGCTGAGAGCTGCAGGGGAAGAGAAGTTTAGTGCTGATTATGCTAAGTCAGCTCACATTGCTAGTAGCACAAAATGTTGTGTACTTGCTTTTAATACAGACGGTTGTTGGTTCTACTCCCATAAGGGGTGAATGCTGCTGTACTGAAAGTTAAGACACTAACTATGAGCCTGTTATCAGTTTGCCATCCACTTCCTATTGCAATATTACTAGCTTATTATTAATGTAATTTAGGCAGTTTATTCCTCAGGGGCATCAGACACTTTATTTTTCGGTGACGTCATGAAATATAAAGGTGATTGCTAGCAGCAACCTCTTCATTAGTTAGATTTATTTAACGTGGAATTATTTAGATGACTTTTTTACTACTTCAGAGATTGTGCATATTATTTACTGATAATGGTGGGCTGTAAAAGTTTGACTAGAATTTTTTATGATGGAAATGTTCTGAATTGGGCAGTTTTGTTTCATTGTTTACTGGAAAAATGTTCAAAGCAATAGGAAGGTGTATCAAAGAGCACGTGTATGTTTCATATGCAAGGGGCCTATGATTTAAAAGCAGCCCAGAATTAATTTTTATCTGCCACGGGTAAAATGTATTTTTCTTTGAATGTGGGTTTTAATGTTTCAATGAATGTGAGTTTCAAGGGCAGAGAAGTTTTGATGCCAAGTTTGTTTAGCAGATGTCTTACTGTTTGTGCTGTAAAATGCAAAATAAAACTTTCAAATGAAGTTCAAATCATCATAGAAGTAAATCAGTATGTACATTAGTGTTTATGGTAAATGGAGTGAAATAGCAAAGTAATAGATCATTGGAATGGCTGCAGGGGGAGGCTCCATTCGACCATGGTTTTGTGAGGGGAAAGGGCGGCAAACTTAGACAGCCCCAGCTGAACTATACCTCCCAACTGTCCAGATTTTCAAAGAATGAATAGATTTTTTGCTTCTTATTTTTGGCTTGTTCCTCAATTTGTGGTTTTCTGGCAAATTATTTAGGAATTAAGTCACTAAATGACACTAGTTTCAGACTTTATAACCTTCAGAAAAATGCATGCTAAAATCAACTGTCCCAGTTTATACAAGAGCGATTTTTAGTACTGTTTATATGTTCCCTCAATATATTTGGCCTTGTCCAGATTTATTGCATTAACAGGTTGAGAGGTACATGCAAATTGCTTTATAGAATTAGGCATAGCCAAACCTCAACTGTCCCTGATTTTGGCTCAAAATGTTGCTCTTCCCCTAATGATCCCTCCACAAAATAGCAATTTTGGAAGAAAACAGAGGGTTTACTTTGCTTTTATAAATAACTGTAATCAGATACATTTCAGAAATGCATGTAGACCTACTATTCTATTATCTTTCTAAGTTTATAAGAGCAATATTTAAAAAAATGTCCTTATTTTTGGGCCTTTGCCTCAGTTTTATGAGTTTGTTGCTGTAAGAGGTTGTGTGTGTGTGGTAGGTAGCATACCTCTCAACTGTCCACATTTTGCAGAATGTCCAGATTTTTGCCCCATATTTTTTGTCTGTTCCTCATAAATTTTGTGATTTTCTAGAAAATTATTGAAGGCTGAAGTTGCTAAATGACAGACATTTGAGCTTCAGACTTCATGTCCTTTAGAAAATTCATACTAGCACAAATCCTGTTATTCTAGCAACTTTCTAAGTTCACGAGAACATTATTTAATATCTGTCCCTGTTTATTTTAGGCTTTGTCCATACTTTCTAAGTTCACGAGAACATTATTTAATATCTGTCCCTGTTTATTTTAGGCTTTGTCCATATTTCTTGCACTAAGAGGTAGGTAGGGGTGTGTGTGTGTGTGTGTGTGTGTGTGTGTGTGTGTGTGTGTGTGTGTGTGTGTGTGTGTGTGTGTGTGTGTGTGTGTGTGTGTGTGTGAATGAAACATCCTAGTTAGTGGTAGCAGGTGGTTAGTAATTTACTCTAGCTCAAAACCTGTACCTTGGTTACAGAAAACAAAAGCATAAAGTCTCTACCCCAACTACCATGCTGCATTTTTCAAAGAACTGACATTTCAGGTTAATTTTCAATTCAAGGAACCGATTTTGAATATTATATTACTGAAGAGGCATTACAGCAAATGCCTCTTCATCGACACTAAAAGAGCGAACCGTGAATTACGAGAATGGCCGTAGCTTGGCTGTGGAGGGGGGTAGCAGTTTGAGAGCTGTCAGTACAAATTTGAAAATCCTAGCTACACCCCTGTTATGGGGTTAGGACACTGAGGACCAGCGTTGACACTTGAACTTCCTTTATAGTTCCACAGTTGCAGTTGTAGTTGTGTTCTCCTGCTTCAGGACCAAATGCTTTCTCCTTCAGTCTACCTTCTGACATCCAGGAGACTTGTAATTCATCCCTCAGAGAAGACTTGACCTTTTGCACACTATCATGTCTGCTCTCGTTCCTAAAGAAGTGCAGTCTGCTTTTATTTGTTAACCGGGTAAATCTATTAGACAAGACAACAAGATAGCATTTTTGAGCATGTGAATTGCTCTGAGTTTGCTAGAAAGGGCAGACTGAGAGAATCCAGCCCTGGACTTGCAGGGTGGACCTCATTACCACTTCATTGCACTGATCTTGTACATCAAGCTAAGTTATTCTCAGTAAGGGTTGTAATCATTCTTGGAGCATTGCAGAATGTTTCCACTTGGAAAGCCTGTTCAGCTAAAGGAATGGATTTTCATTATGCAAAGGTGGTGTAGGAGCTGTTTTTGCTCCAAAAGCCTTTATGTGGATTACTTGGTGGAAATGTGTGACCCGGATCTGCCCCAGTGCACTTCATGCAAGGTAAAAGGATGACGGATACTGGTGTGCAGGCAGGTGGTATTTTGCTACTTAAAGTCAAGAAAGCCTTCTTTAAGTTCGCCTTTCCTTTCAGGCTTTTGAGACCGACTTGTCCTCATTTCTTTAGAAGACAGACACTACCTTGGTGGATTTCTTTTATTTTTCATCACCAGTTCTTCCTAGCAGGGGAAAGATGATCGCATAAGCTGACGTGTAGGCAGTAATCAGAGTGTTCTCTTTAATAGCTCTAACCCTGCTACTAGTGGCTGTTATGACTGTTGTCATTATGGGGGCATCTTATCCTTCCCATAGTATGTGTTTGCTCTGAAGCACACTTCTGAAGAATACCTTTGTTAGTTTGGGATTGCCAAGCCCACATTTCCTGATCCTATAGCCACTGCAGATATGCAGGTTTTCCCATGCAGAGGAGCAGTGCACTGACCGATTATCACTACTATCTCCCTCCCCCAGGATGGCTTGACCAGCATAAGCTGAGTGCCTCCCCTGCCTGGAACTTCTGTGGCTGGACATCATTAGGGCTCTATCTCTTTAATAACTTTCTTTCGCTGTGTTTCTGTGGATATCATTCATGCTGCAGTGACTTGATGTATACCTTTTCATCTGCTGTTGGAGAACACTATTGTCTGCTGAATGTTCCATCAGGTTTACTCGTCCCAGAGGTCTTTCCTTTTGGGACTTTGTCCTATAAGTCTCACAGCTATACCACTTAATATCTGCTACAGATTACTTTACCCCCACCCTTCCTCCAGTATCCATCATCTTTTTACCTCGCATGAAGTAGTTTTCTATTTTCAGTCCCAAGACATCCCTGCTTGCAGTGGAGAATGGCAGAAAAACAGGAGTTCATGAAGGAGTTTCCTATTAAAATAGGGCTGGCAGTATCTTAGGAAGATTTGAAGGTGTGACTCGTGTCTTGTAAGCCCTTTAGCCAGTGCCTGTTCTTACAGATGTGGCATCACTTCTGTATATTGGATATTTTGACCTGCTTGGAAATGAACCTTCTGGAAAGGATTTAGTGAAACATTTCATAAATGTGACTTCTGATGTTGGAATAGATAAATAGTGAGTTTATGTGGACAGTGTTGTGCTGAAACAGCTTGCATTTCATTTTGACTTGTACACTCTTTCTTAAAGAATGTAAGACTGAGTATTTGGTTTTATATAACTCTAAAATTCCATTTGTAGATTGCAGCATTTTGCCAGAGTAGTAGATCTTGTCATACATATATGACTGTGTGGCTTCTTTTATTAACATGAATGGCTGGTATCTGGACTGTAATCTGTAGAGTTATAGCCACTAAAAGTAGGAACTTCTGTAAAGAGTACTGTTGATGCTGTTCATTGACCTTGGCTACTAAGCAAAGGCATGGAATACTTTATTGTGCATGCATGGGTGAGATTTGAGCATGTGTACCACTTTCTATTTTTTTTCTTTTCAACCTCTCTCCAGTTTACATTGCAGTTTTGCTCTCTGTCCACATACTTCTTTACACTTTGTCAGCATTAGTCCCACTAGGCCAATGGCACCTTTTCAGGGGAGACCCAAGGTGGTAATTCATACTGACCAGAGAAAATTTCGCCAGGGCGCTGGGGAATTTTCTCAACTTTTCGATAAGCTTCGTGGAATCTTTGGAATCCACCAGGTCTACCACTAACTCAGACATATGGGGCCTCAGTTTAACATCTCGTCAGAAGGATGTCTGATGCATTTAAAGCTGGAGTGTGTAGCCTAACCTAACATTGCCCATGGCCACAGCACAGAAGCATGAGTGGACATCACCTATAAATGCAGATGCCATAGTAATGTAGACTGTGACATCTTTCTCTCCTTACTTGCTCTTTTTTGAAGGCTCAGCAGTGCTTTGGAATTGGGCCTCAGTGAATCTGAATGGTTTGAGGAGGATTCTGTTAGGTAACATATAACCTCCTCACCTTATTTACAGGAGTCTGGTAGTTTTATTTCCATTGCATGTCATGTGAACTTACAGAACTGATTACTAGAGAAGTGAAGGTAGTATTTTTTCCCAGATGACGTTTCCTTTAGAACAGAAGAGGTGGGATGAATGGGTAGATAATGGAAATTAAATGTGTATCGTAGAGAGCTAGAGTGGGAGTTATCTGAATAGTTGTTGGGGTTGGCAATGACGGGCATCACTTTTTGGCATCTGGGACCAGGTTTGTCAGTATTTCTCATGAGTGTGTAGTCTTCACCTTGTATCATATTTGTAGTATGTTGGTACCCATTAAAAAGACTTGAACAATAGATAAAGTAGCATTTCTCCTTACACAGACACATCCCAACTGTGCTGATGCGGTGATCGCTCCATGTCAACCAACTGAGGTAGATTTGTGGTATTTTTCTGCATTTTCCAATTAAATTATGGGAGTGCTGTCCTTCCATGGCCATTCATTTTTCTGGTACAAATCCACCAACAATGGGCAACATTCTCTGTCTTATGTGTACAGTCTTTTAGCATGCACACGTTTGAGGCATTCACCCCCCCCCCCATACATTCAGTGTGCATGACTCTTGCATTGGCATTATGCTGAGATGCTGCTCACAGTTTTTCAGACTGCTGCTTAAATTTGTAGAGTTACTGAATTATTTTCTAAATTCATCATCTTACTGTTGACGAGCACCATTTTCCTCTGTTTCTGCTGTCGGCATTTTACCTCCCTCAGAGTCCGTTTTAAACATGCAGGCAGTACGTGTAGTACTGACAACTGTTTAACGTATGTTGTTCTGTCGTTTTAGTGCTACACTTTGAGACATTACTGCACCATATTGTTGGTGTGACTGATGCTGCAGGTGGTTGAGCTCCTTTGCTATTGCTTATTACAGCAGTGCTTGCATTCATACTGGTGAGCAGGACTTTTTACTGCTGTGTAATATCACAACAGCACATGCATCTTTGAGCAGTGCCTGTGCTGGTCTTGGTTACCACAGCAGCACATAATACAGTCATGCTGAGGACCAGTACCTGTGCTGCATATTGTGCTGGATGCACATCCCATTAGGCAGTACCTGTGCTGCACATCATGTAACACCTGCCCTGCTGTGATGGCAGGGTTTGTGCTGCCTTGCATTATCAGCACAGTCTGGGCTGGTGGACAGTACCTGTGATTCATGTGCAACTGCACATGCCAGTGTGCATCAGGTTATCCCCAAAATGCAACCTATACTTTGACTAAACCCATCCCGAAGTCCTTCGGTCTCTAGAAATGCAGCTGAAATGGTATTTCTTACCAGTAATTGAATAATTGTAACTATATAATAGTAATTGTAGATGCTGGATTTGTGTTCTGGTTGTTGTTGTGACCTATTTCCCCCATGTCGTAAGGAATCTTATACACCTGAAGTACATCAGAGTTGCAGCCATCTTCCCTGACTTTAGAACAATGCTGCCAGTGTTAAAATCTAGTAGTCCATATTAGCTCATGCCCCATCTTTGCTTCGCTTGACATTCTTGTGCACTAGTCATAGCAGGTGTCATCATCAGCTGTGATGATGTAAGTTAGATGTGAAGACTGTGTGACACAAGGACAACTGACATGAAAAGAGAGAGCAGCCGATGGCCTACTCACTCTGCCATGGGGCACATTGTGACACATGTAGCTACCTTGAAGTGTGGGGTTCATACAGTTGCAAGTATAACAGGCAATTCTGACTGCACATGCTTTGGCCAGCAAAATGGTTTACATTCGAGTGCCTGCCCTTTTGTAACCACTTCTTTGAGGGGCTAAAATTCAGGTGAGTCAGTTAAAATACTTTGGGGTGATGGGGCACTCTCTACGTTGCATTTATTTTCTGCTCTCTCTCTGCTACTCGGTCTACTGAATCTAGGCTTTATCCAGACACTAGGCCTTCCTCAGGCCCTACAACTCTTAGGCCTTCATTGAAAAAAGAAAGCCAAGTCCAAGCATCTCTCCTTATCTCCTGACAGCCAAACAGATTGGCAGGCTTCTTCTCAGATCCTCTGTAATACTTTTATGGCTCTAAGGCCTGCCATGCCTGGATCGCCACAGGACGGGCCTTCTCCTATCAGTCCCAGTCCTCAGGTTGAGGATGTCATCCTATCTGAAGCTGAGGATTCCTCATACTCCTCTTCTGAGGACTTCCTCTCTTATCCCTCCCAGATGCCCTCTCCTCTTGGTTATGATTCCCCAGTGATTTAATCTTTTGAGGCTGACTCGGCACCTGAAGATCTCACCTTTGGGGAGACAATTACCAAAATAAGAGAATTTTTTAAGTGGGATTCCACTGAGATGTCTGAAGTACAAAAAAGATATTATGAGCTCCTGCAGATAGAGACCCCTGCTCCTTCCCCCATTATTACCAGCATTCCTAGATGCCTTCAATGCTGCCTCTTAACCCTGATTCTTAACCACCTGCTCCCAGGAGAACTGACAGGTTCTACAAGGTCCATGAAGGGGCTAAATTTTTTGATTAAATGCTGAGTAGTTGACCCTGCCACTGTCTGTCAATGCAGATAAGCCATCCAATTTATTGCCATCTACCTCAGACCTCCCCACTGACCAGGACAGTAAGGCCATGGAGCGCCTTGGTAAGAATGTTTACACTTCCTCTACCCTGGCCTTCAGGGCAGTAAATTACCAAGCACACTTGTCCAAGCTTGGCACTTCTATCCCAGGTCACCAAACTCCTTGGCTGACCTCCCAGATTCTGCTTCCAAGGCACAAATTTCTTATCTCATTAATCTGTCATCTCAAGTCACCAGGCACTCTATTTGTTCCAGCTATGATGCTGCAGAAGCCTCTGAAAGATCAGCTGCCTCTGCCTCAGTCCTGTGATGATACTCTTGGTTAAGGCTTCAGCCCTTACTCAGTAATATTGGGACAAAATTAATGGATGCACCCCTGGATAACTCTGTTCTTTTTGGTTCTAAAGTGGCTGAGCTATTCAAGGCCTATCAGCAGAAAGGAAAAGCGCTGTAAGACCTTAAACATCTGTTTGTCGCCCCCATTCCCAAATTTCATAGGAACTATCTATCAGAGACACATTTCATAAGGAAATGCTCTGCTCCAGCTCCCCTTGCTAGAGGCAGAAAAGGTTCAGGGAAACAACAGACTCTGTCTGCTTAGACTCCTGCCCAGAAACTCCCTTTTAGGATAGGGCAGATAGCCTGTGACTACCTTCCTTCACGTGTCCCCCCTCCTCAAACTCCATTCCCCTGTCCCTAAGGCTCTCTCACTGTCTGTCCCTTTGGCAGTTCATTGCCTCAGACAGGTGGGTCCTATCCATTATAGAAAAGTGGGCCCTATCCATTATAGAAAAGGGCTACTTTATGTCCTGGGTCATTCCCCCTTGTCCCCAACCACCCAAAGACCATCTCCATCTTTTCTAGCCAGTCATAGACCGCCTCCTTTCTCAAGGAACCATATAACCGGTTCCTCTAGGGGAGCAAGGCAAAGGAGTCCATTCAAGACTCGTTCTGGCATCCAGGAAAGACGGACTCTGGTGGCCTATCCTGGATCTCTCCCACCTAAACCTGTTCTTTGTTCTTAAAGGTCCCCACCTTTTGCATGCTGATCCTTCAAACCCATTTGCTTTACAGATAACTCTGGGATTTCTAGTCACTTTGGATATAAAGGACACCTACCTCCACATACTTATCAGGACCAGCTACATGGAATTCCTGCATTTTGCTGTTTGGTTCCTCACACTTTCAGTTCTTGGCCTTGCCCTTTGGACTCTCTACTGCTCCAAGGGTCTTCACCAAATGCCTGGCTCCTGTAATAGCCTTCTGCAGAGTCCAAGAGATCCAAATGTTTCCATATCTGGATGACCTCCTCCTGATTCAGCAGAATGTCACAGATCCCTGCCCAGTTAATTCCTCCAAGTGTGTCTCCCTCCTGCAGGCTCTGGGATTCAACATAAACTTTCCCAAGTCCAACATGAATCCTTCCCAGGACCAGATTTTCCTGGGCTGCAGAATAAGGACAGATATTATGAGGGCATTCCTCCCGCCCCAGAAGGTGGAAACCCTGACCCAGTACCTGGCGACCATCCTCAGAGCCACTGCTTTGACAGCAAGACAATACCTCAGGTTGCTGGGCTACATGGCCTCCACTATTCCCATGCCTCCTCTGGGAAGGCTGCACATGAGGAAATGGCAATGGTACCTGAAGTCCCTATGGACCCAACACTTACACCCTTTGGACTTCATCATCCCTTTCCTCCCATATCTGAGGAAGGAAATTCTGTGGTGGTTAAACGACGTTGTGCTCAACCCAGGACTTCCACTGCAGCCTCTTCCCCATGTCCAGGAGATGTACATAGATGCCTCAGATCTGGTCTGGGGGGCTACTCTTGGCAGCCTGAAAGGGGTTTATATTAGCAGACCAAAAACTGTAGTGAGCGAACCACAGTTGAGCGACACATAAAGAGCGAAAGCCGGAAATATCAAAACTGGTAAACAAAACAAGTAAAACACGTAAAGTGCTACTAAGTGTTTTATGCAGGGGGGCAAGCCCCCCTTCACCCCCCACACCCACCCCCGCTACTTAAATATACCAACTCCGAGATCGTACTCCATTGAAGTAAAGGGAAGAACTCCCTACTGCAATCTCGGTTCATTCCTTCAATATTTCCCACATTTGCTCATTTTGGTTGGCTCAAAAGAGATTCGCGCAATGCAGTTTTTGTTTGAGTAATGTAGACCCGCCTGAAAGTACAGGGTACCTGGTCCCACACCTTCAGGTGGGAATACATCAACATCAGGGAAATGAAAGCAATCACATTTGCCCCTAACAGCCTTTCTTCATGCCCTAAAACAAGGGCCCCTGAAATTGTTCGCAGACAATACTACAGTTCTTTGGTATGTGAACAAACAGGGAGGAAGCAAATCCTATTTGCTTTGCATACTTGCTCTCCAGGTATGGGATCTGGCAGTCCAACATGTAATCTCTCTGTAGGCAGTCTATATACCCTTCAGTTCAGAAAATTCAGCCAGACACTTTGTGCAGGTCCATGTCACAATCTCACGAGTGGATGCTTCACAGGGATTTGTTTCTGGACATTGTCCACCGGTGGGGTACGCCTCAAATAGATCTGTTTGCCTCCCCTCTGAAGAGACAGCTACCACTATTTTGCACCAGGCTACCCAGTCCTTAGCTAGGCCAACAGATGCCTTCTCCATCTCGTGGAGGGGGATGTTTCTGTATGCGTTCTCCCTTCCCAGTAATTCAAAGTCCTGCTGAAGATCCAGCAGGAGAAACCAAAAATCTTGCTGTTGACTCCCGTTTGGCCAAAGCAGCATTGGTTCCACCTCCTTCTGCAGTTAGCCAGGGGCAATCACCACAAGTTACCTCACAAAGTGGACCTTCTCACACAGGGCAAGGGATACCTGATCCATCCCCACTTGGAGTCTCTGAATCTAACCCTGTGGGGGATAGAATTCTGATCCCTTCGAGGCACCTTTACACTGAGGACATTATTGCAGTCCTGCAGGAGGCCAGGAAACTTAATGCTAGGAGATCTTGTCTAAATGGAAGAGGTCCTCCATGTGGTGTCAGCAAAGACAGCTAGAGCCATTAAAAACTGTCCCCCTAGTGCTGTCCTATCTGTGTGAATTACTCCAAGCAGGGTTGCCATGTTCCTCTGTCAAAGCACACCTCACTGTTTCAGCCTGTCTATCTCTTGATCCTCCTCTAGCCTCCCATCTCCCTTCTAGGTTATTCCTTGAGAGTACTAGACCTCAGACCCCATAGGAGGCAGGTCCCTCCTCCTCTGGATCTAAATTGCATTCTAGAGAAACTCACTGTTGCCCCATTTGAACCAGCCTCCATGGCTTTTCTGAAACATTGTACCTGGAAATCTGTACTCCTTGTGGTCCTCACATTAGGCAGGAGAGTGTCAGAACTCCAGGCCATCATGTCCTATCCTCCCTTCCTCGTCTTCCACAAGGATAGGGTGACCCTGTGGACCAACCCCTTCTGTATGCCTAAGGTGGTCAGTGAGTTATCCCGAAATCAGGGTATTCACCTGCCCTCCTTTTTTCCTCATCCCCAAAATGACAGCGAGAGAGTCTTGCATTCCCATGATGTTCACAGACAGCTAAGATTTTACCTTGACAAGACTAAGGCCTTTAGGAAATCAGGCCAGCTGTTGGTCTCCTTCCACCCTAGAGCCTTGGGGAAAGTTGGTGACAAAGCAGACAATTTCTATTTGGATCTCCAAAGCTATATTCTTTTGTTACACATTCCATGGGAAACATCTCAATCCAAAAATTAAGGCCTACTCCACCAGAGCCATGGCTTCATCTGGGGCCTTCTTCAAAGGATTGGACACTGCTGCCGTCCTTCAGGCAGCTGCCTGGTCATCTGTACACATGTTCACTAAACACTACAGGTTGAATCATGTCTCCAGATCCAGCGCTGGTTTTGCAAGAGCAGTACTGCATGGCTTTGTGGAGAGTAGCTCCATACCACCTCCTTCTTCTTCCCTGTGAGCTGTGGCACTCGCCCAACTGTTGGAATACTGCAACATGAGAACAGAAGGGCATAGAACAGTTGTGTAAAATCTTGCCGTAACCATAGATATCCTTCTCTTTCCATGTTGCAGTATTCATTCCCTCCCTCCTTCCCCCCCTCCATCTGAACTGTCCTTTCCTGGGTGGCTTAGAGCCTATACAGTTTCCTGCGACTGGGGTCCAACTGGGACGTTCATTTCTTGGGAAAGGTGCATGCAGACGTCACTTTTATAGCCTACGTTCCCAGGGCCAACGTCAAACGTCCTCCGTACCTAGCAGTGACTAGAAGCTTTTGTATACTGGCCGGATGTTCGGGTAGCAAGAGAGGAAAACCCAACAGTTGGAATACTGCAACATGGAAGAGAAAGACTTCTATGGTTATGGTAAGATTTTACACAGTTATTTTTTTCTCCTGCCAGAGTTGATGACCTGGGTGTTGTCTATTCCCAACAAGTTGGGGCCCCAGGCTCAGGATCAACTGTGACATTATTAGAGTCTTCTCTGCCTCTGTGGTCCTTGGCCCTTGACATTGGCTTCTGATCCAAGCCTGGCTGCTTCTTGTGTGGGTCTTTTGGGTTGCTTGGACCCAAGGAAAGAGATCCTGTTAGTGACCTGTTTCAGCTTGAACATTCAAGTCCTTTGAGAGAATCCTCTGCCATTGAGGAAAGGGGGGGGTGACCCATTCCTACTTTAGTCCACACACAACTGCTGCAGTTTCAGGTGCTTCAGTTCATCTCCTATCAGTGAGACTGTCAGCACCAGCTAGCCTCAAAGCAACCCCAAGTTCAGCGCTTCCTAAAGCCCCCCCCATCACCACCAGATGAGCATAGAATGCACGAGTGTGAAAGAAGGCATTTGGATTCCCCATAGGAGTCTCTCACTGAAGATACCAGCCTCAATGAGGAGGAAGCGTCTTCCAGATCTTTTCTGAAAGCTGTTTAGGAAGAGTGGAGGTTGGTCCACAGGTACATCTTCACAGGAGGGGTCTGTTTCTCTTGGCATCCTCACAAAACCAACCATTTCAAGATCCATTATCTGACCAGCCATTCCAGTGCTCCTGAAAGATTGCCAAACTGTGCTACTCAGAGGAAGTCGGGGGGGGGGGGTCACTTGAATCTCCACCATCATACCTTGTCAGCCATTAACTATGAATTTGGATGTTGAGAACAATAACTGGAGGCTATTACATTTTTTCAACATTTCCTCCAAAATTGGAATAAAAGACCCTTCCAGACTTTCCACCCCAGAAGCAAAGGGCAACAGGGCATGACATTTCAAAGCTGCTAAGCAAGTAAGTTATCCACGAGGTCCCGCCACACCAGAGAGGATCCAGAGTCTACTGGAGGTTCCTTTTAGTACTAAAATCAAAAAAGGAGACCTAAGGCCAATCTTGGGCCAGAGTTATTTGAACCAGTTTATCAAGCATACATCTTTTATTCACAGTGCAGTCCATATTTCCTGTTCTGAGGAAGGATGACTGGATGTACTGTGTAGTTCCCCAGGATACTTATTTGCGATTGAGAGTTCTAACCTTTGGCCTTACACAGCCTGCTGGGTGTTCAACAAATGTATAGCAGTGGTAGCAGCACGACTCTGGTTTCAGGGGTTCAATTATTTAAATGGCTGTCTCATCACAGCCACCCCAAGAGATTCACTGTCCGAAGCAAGAGTCTTCTTACTCTAGCTGTGCTTATCCTTGAGAATCACAGTAAACTTCAAAAAATCCAAACTGTAACCAATTCAGATCCTAGAATTGATAGGGTGCCAGCTGGACACTACTGCTCGGCTAGCTAGACTACCCCTGTCCAGACTGTAGTTGCTTTGTCTTGAAGCTTTGCAGGTGTTGCATCACCAGAATCCAGACCCTTCTGCTATTAGGCTCCATTGCAACAGATATCACCCTAGTCGCGCACTCAAGGATTAACATGAGGGTACTCTTTGTCTCCAGTGCTCTATGCTGCATCATCCAGTTAACCACCTCATCCCACTCACCAGGATTTGCAGGCTGTATATTCAGTGGTGGCTAAGCCATTTTGTGCTTCCTCTGCCAAGGGCCACTACGACTGTGGATGCCTGCCCTTTGAGATGGAGGTGGGGCATTTCGAAGGGAGGATGGTCCAAAGTACGTGGTCCCAGACTGAGGCCTACCTTCCCATCACTGTCAGAGAAATGCAGGCAGTCCTTGTATTGCAGGCCTTGGACTGCCTCCTTATGGGTGTGATTCGATGCAGTAGGACAATATTTCTGAAGTCTAGTATATCATAAATAAGGCAGGACCTGTTCTTACCTACTGTGTCAGAAAGCGACAAGTATGGCACTGGGCAATTTCTTCTCAGTGCTTTCTTATTGCAGTGCACATTACAAGGAAATCCAGTGTCTTATCAGATCAACTGAGCAGGTCTGTTCTACTATCACATAAGTAATCCCTCGTTCTGTGGCAAACAAAATTTTCAGCCACTGGGGTTAATCTTTGCTGCAACCTGCAATTCCAACCTGTACCAAATGCAGCAACTCCTCTGTGATCCCTCAGGTGGGAGGATCCCTGAGGGATGCCCTAGTCCATCTTTGATACAAAGGTGTCCTGTGTGGTTACCCACACAGGTGCTCTGTTAGTGAAGTTTCTGTAGAAAGAGGCAAACATGATCTTCGTTCCCCTTTTGTCCTTGACCGGTTTGGTTCCCCTTTCTTATGGCCTCACCTGGTGTGTACCCACCTAGGTCCTGATCTCCCACTCCTCCAGCAGGACTTGCCAGAAATCAAATCCTTCAATCTGACTGCTTGCTTTCTCCTCAAATTCCAAGATCTCTTCCAAAGTTATTTAAATTCTTCTCAGAAGCCTTCAGCTAGGAAAACCTACAGAAGTAAATGGAAAAAGTTTACTATTTTGGTCAACTCCAAAGGTTTAGATCCATTTGCAGTGCCTTTGTCTTTTATTTTGGACTTCCTGGTTAGTTTTTCAACGTGGGCTAGCTTTTCTATGATTACAGTCCAATTGGTGGCCATTTCTAGTTTTTATATGGGAGAACAGCCTCTGCCTATTGCTACCCTCATGCTTTCAAATACTTTCTTCAGAGGTACTTTCTATGCTGCTGTGGAACATCACTGTTTTGCTGCAGAGTCTTAGGGACGCCATTTGAACCTGTAGCTACTGCTGAAATTTCTTTCTTAAAAGCCTTATTCTTGGTAGCTGTTATTTCAGTTAGGAGGATTTCAAAGTTGAAGGCCATGTCATATAAATATCCATGTTTGATTTTTCATAAAGACAGAGTTTCTCTCTGGACTAAATCCATCTTTTCTTTCCAAGATGGCCTCCAAAATTGTGACTCAAAGTATACATTTGTCATTCTTCTTTCCAGATTTTTCCAATAAGGCTGAATAACTCCTTCACTTGTTAGATGTTTTGTTTGTATTTATACTGTTCAGAGTGCTTTAGGAAATGAGACAAAACCAGACACCAGTGTATCTAAGGTTACCTTGTCCAGGTGGCTGTCCTACTGCATTTCCTTTGTGTGTAGAGCAAAAGACTTGTCTGTGTCCTCTGAGCTGAAAGCACATCTTACAAGACTGGGCTCTGGTTATATGGATTTAGTGGTGTACCAGTTGACAATATTATGCAGTGGTTGTGTGACCTAATACAGCTGTCTCTAATTACCTGCAGTCCAGGTCTAGTGCATCTTTTGGTTCCACCATTCTGCAAAATCTCCTTCCATGCTGCCTCCCTTGGTTAATTTAGCTGGGGACTCTGTTCCACCTGTTGAGGCAGGCAGTAAAGACATTGGATATGAATGTTGTGTACATGTGTTAGGTCTGTATTTTCTTATGTCCATCTTAATATGCTCGCCTGGCATCCCCATCCCCATGCCAATTGTAATTGCTCTATGGCAACTGCTAGACATCACTTAACCTGCCTGGAGCACGGTTTGATTTCTATCTTGTAGTCTGCTCCTTGTGGTGACTGTGTTCTACCTAGGAATGTGTTTACCTTCTGAAGGATTGTGGTCATGTTTTATGGAGCAAACTCAATCTGAGGGCTTTTGTTATGGGAGAGGGAGGACATTAAACCTTGGAGCCAAAGTCTGAATTGCTGGCCTACAATCCGTATAGATTTGATATTCCCACCTGTTGAGACGGACCGGAAAAGATAACATGGATCCAAAGTTATGGTAAGTACGTAACTCAATTTTACTTGGCAGGACATAAGAATTTAGAAAAGATCATGCGTTTGTCTCGTATTAAAAAAAAACAGACTGGGCCACAAAGGGAGTTCACATTGTCTAGGTGATTTTTTTAGTGTGTTTGGTTTTAGATGTGATTTAGTAAAGATGTTGTAGAAAAGTACTCATCAAACCTAATAGATATGAGGCAGCCTTTGCTCCAGTAAAGCAAGCATTCTCTAAAAATGCATCACTAGTGCTGTGATGTGGGCTTCTCTGCACAGTTTTGCAAAACACTCTTAGCTGAAAGTGATCTCACTGTCCAGGTTGACATTTAGGGCTACTGTCATCAGGAGTATCTTGTCCTATTACTGCCACAGACTTTTGCTTTGGGACTCTGTCCTAAGCATTGAAGTGGCTGGACCAGATCATTTAAGATGTGAAATGTATGTACTTAACATAGTGATAGATCTTTATGTTCCAAGCTTGTCCACGTCAACAGCCCTATTCTCATTTTCCATTTTGAAGGAATGTATGTTTTTAGCAGAAATAAAAATTGTAGTGAAGAAACACAGCCAAAGTTATAAAACTCACAAATTTGTGTGTTTTATTACTTTGGCTGTGTTTCTTCACTACAGTTTTTATTTCTGCTGTTTGGACTTGTTGCTGTAATGAGGTTTATCTACAGTGGCCTTCTTTTCATTGCTTTGAATGTATGTTTTTAGTCTACTTGTTTAATTATCCCTTGTTCTTTTTGGGTAGATGGGTGTTCACTGTTCTGGGGCACTAAGAGATCTGGAGGTGAGGTGCAGAGCATTGGGGGAGCAGGGGGGAATTAAAACTTGTGAAACCTTCCAAGTGCCAAGCTAACTACAGCCTGTGGCTGGTGGTCCTAAGCACTGAAGTGGCAGAGTATTTATCATGAAGATCTGTTATTACTGAAAGTATGCAACTCTCTTTGTGGCCCTTGCAGTTGTAGCAGGCAGTGAGAAGTTGTTGTCATTGAAACCCTTTCCCATGTGAAAAAAATGTGGATTTAAAATGTATCCTCCTCAAAAAAACCTGCATCTTCAGCGACTAACCTCGAGGAAGCCGCTTCCAAAGCACCAGTATGCACATCCTCAGAGGTTATTCAAACGTTAGCTACGGCAGAGGTCAAAGAGGAGCCAGGCTCCACCGGACACCTTTCTGCGGTCCAGGAATCAAAAACCTCACCCTTAGGCCACATCCCTGAAACTAGGCCCTCCATATCAGCAAAATCAACTCGTCTGAAGAAGAAACCGAAGACTAAACACTTATCTCCTTCCTTCTTCTGAGAAGCAACCAGACTGGCAGTCCTTCTCCCAGTACTTACTGCAGGCCTTTAGGGGGCCCTTAGGCCTTCAGCACCTGCAGCTGCTACATTACCCATCCTCAGCCCCAGGCCAGCCTCTGCTGTCTCTGTCCCTTCTACCCACACCCAGGAAGAAGTTTCCTCTTCCAATGAGTCGGTCACCTACTCCTCTCAAATAGCTTCCCCTTTGGACTACTACTCCTTAGACGAGGACCACCTGGAGGGACACTACCCCCCCCCCCCCCCGAGGACATTATCTCTAGGGAAATGATCACTAAAATGAGGAAATACTTTGTGGGATTCTGTTCAAATGACAGAAGTCCAAAAAAGGTATTTTGAGTTACTACAAGTGGAATCGCCCTCCCCCTTGGCTGCCCCTCCTGTGATTCCAGCCTACCTGGATGCCTTTACATCAGCTTCTAAGGCTCCAGAATCACAACCACCAGCTCCCAAGAGACCTGACCACTTTATAAGGTCTCTGAGCACAATTACCTTATAACCCCCCCCCCCCCGGCAGATCCTGCATTTATGGCAGTGACCCCTGACAACAGTCCAGACTCGTACATTTTTCCTCCCTCTTGCCTTCAGACAAGGACAACAAAATCATGGGCAGGCTAGGGAAAAAGATGTATACATCTTCCACGCTAGCCTTCAGGGCAATCAACTACCAGACCCACGTGGTCAAATATGTCTTGGGTTTGGTTTCTCAGGCTTCCTCTTTACCCTCCTCCTTGCCTGACTCCCCAAACAAGATGCAAATAGCATCTCAGCTGTCCCTGGTATCGCGGGTCACCAGACACTCGACAAAGTGCAGCTCTGATGTAGCTGAGGCTTCCGCAAGATCTGCAGCATCAGCTTCTGTTCTGCACAGATACTCCTGGCTTAGGCTACAGCCCCTGCCTGAAGATTTTAAAACCAAAATACTGGATGCGCCTGTGGATAACAAATTCTTGTTTGGCAAACAGTCAGCTGAACTGTTTAAATGCCCACAAGAAACAAGTAAGGTGCACAAGGACTTAAAGCACTTGCTGGCCTCTCCACTACCCACATTTTACAGAAATTACCCATTCAAAACTTCATTTGTCAAGACCCCCTGCTCCAACCTCCTTCTCCACTTCCAGATGGACAAAAGGGTCCAGGAAGGCTCCTTCGCCTAGGGCAACCCCCTCTCACCCTTCCAATAGACAACCCTTTCTAGATGGGAACAACAATGTGACTGTCTCAGCCACCTTTCCCTGTCATCCTACCTATGTCAAAGACATAGCCTAAAAACATGCTGGCTATGCCCTTGCAACTCCCACTCTAATATCACCCACCCCATCCAACTACTACCTTTCTTTCACCTCCACTAACTACCTTGATGATAGCAAGCTCAGATGCTCATAAGCCTAGTACTTATTATACAGCAGGAACTTCTCATTGTTACATTTGTTAATGCCTGTTATGTACTTCACAGATAAAGATTCTAGTTGTCTACTGATGTACTATGTTCTTCATCTGTAAATATGTTGTAAGTAATTTCTATGTTAAATTGTTAATCACTATGTAATCCAATGTAACTACTGTCTGTTTATTTTACTGTGGAGCTTTTCTCCCCGGGCCTCCGCTGAAAATGGACCCACGTCCAGTTGGACACTCCCGGTCAACAAATTTAAATAAATAAAATAAAATAAATAAAATGTCACTGTCGGCAGTAATGGAAAAAGGATACTTCACATCATAGCAAGAAAAACCCATACCACTAGGCATCCCCTTCCCTCCAGAGAACCAATTTCACCTAATTCCGCAGGTTATCCAAGACCTTCCCGCCCAAGGGACCATAGAAACCATTCCCCAGGCCAAGAAGGAAGAGTGTTTTACTCCAGGTTATTCCTGGTGCCAAAAAAGAACGGCCCTTGGTGGACCATCCTAGCTCTATCCTTCCTAAACCTCTTTCTGAAGGTTCCTTCCTTCAGAATACTATCTCTTCAAAACCTGCTTCCACTATTGCCACCCAAAGCTTTCCTGGCCACTTTGGACCTGAAGGAGGCATGCCTATTCTCCCAGACTACAGGAAGTATCTGCACTTTGCTGGACCCTCCTCACACTTTCAATTCTCTGTCTTTCCCTTTGATCTATCCACTGCACCAAGAGTCTTCACCAAATGCCTAGCACCAGCAATAGCCTACTGCAGAACAAAGGGCATTCAAATTTACCCCTACCTAGATGACATCCTCATTCTAGAAGAAGGGAAAGTCACCCTTGGAGATCATCTTCTCTTCTCTGTGACCCTTCTCCAGAGTTTAGGATTCACCGTCAGTCTAGCAAAAATCATCACTGTGTCCATCTCAGGACAAAATTTTCCTAGGCTGCCGAATCGGGACCGACTTGATGAAGGCCTTCCTCCCTGAGGACAAGGTCTCCTCCCTAGTCATCCACTTCCAGGACCTCCTGTAAGTCATCTACCTGTCAGCCAGGGATTTCATGTGCTTTCTAGGTCTCATGGCAGCCACAATTCGTATGCTGCCCCTGGCCAGGCTGCACATGAGGAAGTTCCAGTGGTACCTGAAGAATGTATGGTCACAATACAGCCACCCCCTGGACTTTCAAGTACCATTCCTACTATGCCTGAAAACAGAACTGAGGTGGTAATTCCAGCAGGTGCAACTAAACCTAGGCCTACCCTCTGCAAACCCTCACGCCAATGCAGTGCATGCACACAGATGCCTCTGATCTAGGCTGGGGAGCAACTGTGAACAGCCTGAATGTGCAGGCCCTATGGGAGCCCTCCCTCCAGAATAGCGCCTCAACATAAGGGAGATTATGGCAGTCCACCTAGCCCTACAGGCCTTTCTCCCTCTCGTGCAACCTGGACCCTTACTATTCTTTACAGACCACACAACTGTGATGTGGTACATCCAACAAACAGAGGGGGGACCAGGTCTTACCTGCTCTGCAGGCTAGCAGTGCAGGTATGGGAATTAGCCTCTCAGAACAACATATCAACTGCAGGCTGTTTCTATTCCATCCCAGGACAACCATCAAGCAGATGTCCTCAGCAGATCATTCTCTCTGCATCACAAATGGATGTTGCACAGCGATTGTCTTCTTGCAGTGTCCACCAGTGGGGCACACCTCAAATAGATCTATTTGCCTCCCCCCAGAACAGACAGTTACAACTTTTCTGTACCATGGATTCCTCACCACAAGCTTGGAGAGTGGACGCCTTTTCCATCTCCTGTATGCCTTCCCTCTCTTCCCACTCATTCAGAAAGTCCTCCTAAAAACCAGGAGGGACGAGCCAAAAATCTTGCTGGTGACTCCCTATTGGCCAAGACAGCATTGGTCCCCCCTTCTTAAATCTCTTGCCAAGGGCAATCACCACAAATTGCCTCACGAGGTGAATCTGCTCACACAACAGACGGGATCTATGATTCACCCACACCTAGAGATTCTCTGTTTGACCCTCTGGGTGTTAAACATTTGATCCCCTTTAGACACCGGTACACTGAGGACATGCTATCTATTCTTCAGGAGGCCAGGAAACCCAAGACCAGGGGGTCCTATGTATCCAAATAAAAAGGTTCTCCATATGGTGTCTCCAAAGGCATAGGGATTTCTTCCAAGTGGATGTTCTCTAGTCCTAGCCTGTGTGTATGAGCTCATAAAAGCAGACTTTTCATACCCATCAGTGAAGGTCCACTTATCAACCATTTCTGCCTGCTTACCTATGGACCCAACTCTACTTTCAAGATTGGATGTCAAACTATTCTTAAAAGGGGTTCTTCACATTAGACCACCAAAGAAACCTATTCCTCCACCTTGGGACCTAAACTATGTGCTAGAAAAACTAACAGTTACTCCCTTTGAACCAGCTGGCTCTGTTTTTTCTGCAGATGTGCACATGGAAAACAGTCCTACTAGTAGCCCTTACCTCAGCCAGAAGGGTTTCAGAATTACAAGCACTAATGGCATCCCCACCCTACACTATCTTCCACAAAGATAGGGTGACCCTACGCACCACTCCCTCCTCCATACCCAAAGTGGTCAATGAGCTGTCGCTCAATCCGTCTATTCTCTTACCCACCTTCTTTCCTTCACCAAAGAATGACTGTGAGAGAGTAATTCACCTCCTTGATGTCCACAGCCAACTAAGGTTCTATGTGGACAAAACCAAAATTATCAAAATCCAGTCCGCTTTTTGTGTCCTTCCACCCCAGGGCCTCTGGCAAGGTGGTGTCAAAACAAACTATTTCCTGCTAGAAAACTATCACCTTCTGCTACTCCCACCTTGGGAAACAATTACCTCGTGGGGTCAGGGCACACTCTAAGAGCAGTGGCCTCCTCTGGGGCCTTTTTGGAAGGCCTGGATGCAACTACCATTACTGAGGCAGCCGCATGTTCCTCAGTGCATACCTTCACCAAACATTACAAATTAGACCATATCTCCAGAGCAGGATTTGCAAGGGCATTCCTGCAGGGATTCCTGGAAACTGCTACTTCTTCACCACCCTTCCTTCTCCTTGAGCTGTGGTATTCTTCCACAGTCCAAATACTGAAGCATGGGAATAGGAGATAGAATAGTGGTGTAAAATCTTACCATAGCAATAGATGTCCTTCTATTCCATGTTGCAGTATTCCTTCCCTCCCACCTATTCCCCTTCATTACATTTAACATGTCTAGTGGACATCACTTGGCACCACTTGGACTATTGTCTGACTGGGCAGTCAGTTCTGTGGTCTGTGCATGCAGACATCACATTTAAGGCCCCTGGTTTATGGCCCTGCGTGTGACATTCCACGCACTAGCAGCAACCTGGCTTAAGCTTTTGCATAGGAGCCAACATTCAGGTCACCTGAGGCGGAGGATCCCACTGTAAGAATACTGCAATATGGAAGAGAAGGACATCTATGGTTATGGTAAGATTTTACACAACTATTCTTTTTGTTGAAGAGCAGTCATGCAAACTGTGCAGGAACTCTGATTTAAGCAAGCAGACATCCAGATAATGGAAAACAATGTACTCTGTTGTCTCAGGTGAGTAGATACTGAGAGACTAATCAGTTTGTAAATGTTCTGGACACTATAGAAAGACCAAAATATGTGATAGTAATGAGAATTTTCCACCATAAAACATAACAAAATCATTGTGGGACTTTGACAGTGATTGGAAGGTATGTATCCCTCGTGTCCAGAGCCATTAGGAAGGCATTTTGCTGCAAGAGAAGCAGGTCTGCATTCTTTATCGACTTGAACTGTTTCATAAACTTGTTCAAATTTTACATGGTCTGGTGCTGAGCATGCGTGCTTGAATGCAGTTTTGTCCCAATGCAAGCACATTTATCATATAGGCTTTTAGCTTAGCTTTTGTTTGGGTAGCTTCATACAACAGATATGAGACCATTAATTTATGTTAGTGTGACAGAATTTGTCCTATGGGTCTGATATTTAGTAGGCCTGGCCCCAAAAATGGCCATAGTGTAAACTTGTTTCCATAAACGTAAAAACTCATGGGCATTCAGAAGCTGTTTAGCTGAAACAATTGAAGTTATTAACGGTTATTTGCATATGTCCCATGGGCCTCCATTGCAGGAGGTTTAAGGTATCACATAGTGAAAACTCTACCTTGGCTGGGTTTTCTTGCAGTTTGTACTGAATGGTTTGTGTAATATTTTTACCTTGTGGTTTGGATAGTTCTAATATTAAGATTGGTAATGGACTTGTGCTTCAGGAAGCCCAGGACAACCAAATCTCTAATGGAGCAATAAGTGAAACCAAGCTCTCCCTTTAAATGTCTGTAAAACACTAATAAATGGATAGAACTTCCAGCTTCTTTTGGTAGCTTGGGGGTCTTTGCAGTTGTTTGATATGTTTAGTGAAATATATCCTAAAGGAGGCATTGTTCTTGATAATTGGTCAGATCAGTGCTGAATATTAGGGAATAATTACCTCTTTAGACCTTGATGATATTCTTCTGGCAATTATCTGTGCTAAATAAAATGATTTCCTGGCAACCATTGTCACCGGATTGTAAAAAGAGAGGACTTTTCCATCAGTCCAAGTTCCTGAGTGCATTTTCATTTTGTAATGGTTTGCTGTATATACAGTATGATGAGTGGTAGGCTTATCTACCAAAAATAACAGTACTGTACTTTTTATCCTTTAATTTGAGCCCATTTGTAGTACCCCAAGAGTTTACTTGGGGCAGTTCCCCAGTTTGCAGACATTTGCATACTTAGCTACTCAGACAGCCAACACCTCTGGGTAGTAATCTGAGAAGTTAATGCCAAAAAGGAGTGGTCCCAGCACTGCGCTCCAAAGGACACCTTTGGTCACTTTTATGCTTTCTGATGAAGCACAAGCAACTTGCACAGTGTGTGCTCTGTCTTTCAGCCTCCCTGCTATCCATTTTTAAGGCAGTTAGCTTCTGTATGATGCCAGTGTGGGGAATGGTGTCGGAGACCTTGGCCCGGTCAAGATGCAGCATAATAAACCACGTTGTCACCGTCTGTGGCCACCATAACCCTTTAAAAGAAATTTACCAGGTAAAAAAGACAGGCTCTACCTTTCACAAAGTCAAACTGTTGTGGGTCAAGTCAAATAAGGTTCTTGATGTTGTAGTTTATAAGGTCAATTAAAATAGAAACCTCATCTATAAAGCCAAGCCACATGATTGATGTGATTAAAATTAATTTGATGTGTTAAACTGTTGACTTTGAACACTTGCATCATTTTCAAAGTCAAGTGCTAAGCTGCCAGTGGGAGACAAATACTTGTGATACCCACCACCTATCCCCACAGCTTGTAAGTTTTTATAGTCATATCATCATCTCAGCCCGGCAGCAAACTTGAGAGTAATTTCTGTCATCCTGCCTAGCAAGGATTAATGAATAATTATAACACTGTAGCACCACCAGGAACATAAAACAGACGGGTCATTTGTAGCCCAGCCATGAGGAAACAGTTTTTTTTGCTTTGCAGTTCTCAAGACTCCACACAATAATAAATGGCTGAGCAGACTGTCCTCAGCCCCCAGAGAACACATTGCAGCTCTTTCAGATGGCTAATGTTTAAAGCCCCTCACTTTGAGGAGAGTTAAATGCAACAAGCAGTGGTCTAACACCCAGTATTCTTTTGACTGAGCGCTGCATGCAGAGTCAGTTGCTGGGTGAAAAACTGCAGAAGCAGACTCCACTATTCCTACTGTTGCCTGGCTCTTTTATTGAGCACAGGTGTTGCTGTGAGGAGCCTAGTTAATCAGCTTGCAGAAATGTACTTAAAACACAGCACCATGTAGCCCAGCTCCCTCTCCCAGTTGCATGCACCAAGGGTGATTACTTTGACCATGTTGCTAACTTTGCATTGATACCACATTGTTTTTGAACCCTCTACAACAGACGTTACACAGCACAGCCCAGGCATAATATCAACACATAGGTTATCTAGAGTTACGTAGAGCCTTTGCTAAGCAGTGTGTAGAAAGGTTTAATTTAGGGTGGCTTCAGAAAAGGGGCTTCTTTTGAGAGTGTATTTCTCTTGGATGCTATGTTTTTAAGAGACCTCTGTCTTAAGTGATGTCATTCAGCAAGCACTGCTTGTCGGCCCGGAATTCGCACTGGACCCAGTTTAACCATACTGACAAAGTAATTGTGATCAGTAACCATCTGTTTTACTGGTAAAGAAATGGGATGCTTCATCTAGGTTGCGTATTCACTTTTTGCTTGTAGTGGAGACAGAAAAGGGAGAAGTTTCTTTAAGTCTTTGAAGTAAATAAATACAGAATTTTAAAATAACTGTTTTTGTTGTAGTATCATTGAGCTGAATGGAGGACATGCACCTTTGACATACAAGCGATTTCAGACTCTTATCAGCCACATGGAACCACCAGAGAAGCCTGTAGAGACCGTCACACCATCTTTTATGGGGAAATGTGTTACACCTGTGTTGGATGACCACAGTGAGAAATATGGAGTGCCATCATTGGAGGAACTTGGTAAGAAAATTCATTTTCCCATGCTACTACACTGTATACATTTACCCGTTTTCTAAACTCAGCATGACAGAGTGAAAGAGGTCCAAAAAGCATTTGGTCCGCTAAGCAAAAAAGATACTAATTAGTACTGCTTAGGTCCTTTCTAAGTATTTAAGTATGGACAATTTGTACAAGAGTTAATGTTATACTGATTTAATGGTCTTTATCTCTGCTTGTGTGCATGGCTGTTTGCACGCAGATGTATTTGACATGTATATAGTTTTCAAGAGTAAAACCTGTTTTGTGATTGATTAAAACAGGTGAGAGGATATGAACATTTGGAAGCACATCTTTGCTTGATTTCAACATACAGTATTCTAATTCATAGTCATTCACTTACAAGCCTCACTAGTTCATTTTCTTAAGGAGAAAGTCATACTTTAGAGCTGTCCCAGACCAAGCGTTTATTTAAAGATATCCTGGATAAAGCTAAGGCATTGTGCTGTATCAGTCTAAATGCACTCCTTGTTCCAGTTTAACTGTGGGCAGGAGGTATGTGGCAGCATAGGTTTACATAACTGGGTACAGTACCTGATACAGTGACAAATTTTGCAGGCATTTCTTTTCACAATGAAAGCGCAAGTAAAGGTTCTTCTTTTGAACATGCTAATCTTTGTGTGATTAGCCTAATGTTGTTAGAAAAGCATTTGTTTATAACACCTTCCCCTTTAGTGCATCAGGGTTAGTTAGTTCTCTTGAGTTACTTGGAGTTAGTTTATTTATTTATTTTACATTTGTTGACCGGGCTAGTCTAGCTGGATATATGTCCGTTTTCAGTAGCGGCCCGGGGAGAAAAGCTCCATTGGTTATTACAAGTTTAAACAGAGATAGGCAATACAAGGTTATAATTTATAAACAGAAGTAGATAATACAAGTTATTACAGGTATTATGATAGGAGCAAAAACCAAAAAGTGTAATAAAATTTTTCTTTTGTTTTTTTTTTTTTTTTTTTTTTTTTTTTGTGGATTACAATAGTCATATGAGAAAACATATATCTACATAGATGTTATGAAAAGGGAAAGCTATCAAGGAAATAGGGAGAAGAGAAAAAAAAATTATGGAAGAAGAAAAGAGAGAGAGGAAAAAGGAAAGTTAATCTGGGTTAGTGCAGGAGCAAAGCCAGTGTTTATTGAGATACATTTTGAGTTGTCTTTTAAAACGTGGGAGAGAGGTCAAAGATGAGATCTCAGAGGGGAGTTTGTTCCATATTTTTCCAACAGAGTTGGAAAAGAGGCAGTCACCTGCAGAGTTACTGGGTTTAGTAGTATTAATCAGTAGTTTGTTTGAAGAACGTAGATGTTTCAGGTTATTGTATGGTGAAATGAGGTTAGAGAGTGTTGGTGTTTTAGTAGGTTGGTATAGGATCTTGTGAGCTATTAAGAGCTGTTGAAGTACGAGCTGGTTGGGAAGTTCAAGCCAACCTAGTTGTCTTAGATTCAGGCAGTGATGTGTTCTAAAAGGGGATCCTGTAGCAAATCGAGCAATATTGTAGTAAGATGTTGCTAGTTTCTTGAGGTTGTTTTTGGAGAGATTAGTGTATATGGGGGAAGCATAGAGAAGAGTAGAGATTAGGTGAGATCTGGCTATGCTGGTCCTTGCCACAGGTGTAAGGAAGGGTTTGATTTTGTATAGGGATCCTATTTTTTTATTAACTAATTTTATTGTGTTGATGTGAGAGTCAAAGTTGAGATTATTGTCAATAGTTATTCCTAATAATTTTGTGGTTGAGTCAGGAGTGAGAGTGAAATTTAGTGGGGTGGACTTACGGGTAGGTGAGAAGAGTAACAGTTTGGTTTTCTTGGGGTTAAGGAGTAGGCAGTGGTGTGAGAACCATTGCTCTACAGTGATTAAAGCTTTTTGGGTAAGAGACTGGAGTTCAGTTTGAGAGGTAGCTGTGCAGATTATAGTAGAATCATCTGCATATTGTATGCAGGTAGTGTTTGGGATAGCTGATTGCAGGTCATTAATAAAGATCGAAAATAAAAGGGGGCCTAGGAAAAAGTCTTGAGGTACACCTAAAGAGATAGGAAGGAGATTAGATAGTGAATTTTTCCAGAGTACTGCCTGCTGACGGTTTTCTAGGTAAGATGTAAACCAAGTTAAGGAAGGAGGATCAAGTGAGAGAGATTTTAGTAAGTGCAGAAGAAGTTTATGATTAACCATGTCGAAAGCTTTAGATAAGGTCAATGAAGACTGAAGATGATAGATTATTATTGTTGCGGTTACAGTTGATGGAGTTTGTAAAGGAGAGTAAAGCAGTGGTGGTGCTGTGGGAGGGTCTGAATCCATGCTGACAGTTAGCAAGTAGGTTGTTATGGAGAAGGTGGTTAAGTAGTTGTTTATGGATCCATTTTTCCATGATTTTAGCTATAGATGATTGAAGTGCTATGGGGCACCATAGTTCTCTTTAGTTACTTTGGAGAATGTAGTATTCAGCAGTTCTATTAGCACTGTCAGTACTAGGTATCTGTAAATTTGTTTTCCATTTATCACATCCTGTTGTTTTTTGTGCTTCATGCAGCTAAATTTCATAGCATGGAAATTGTATTTCATGTATTTGTTTCTCTTGCCGATAAATTTGGTTGTAGTTTATTTACACTTTTGATAATCACGCTTTGAGGTCAGTTACATAATGACATAAGGCTAATAACTTTAATTCCTGTAAATAGTAACATTTTATACAACTTCCCTTTTTATTTACACTTTTGATAATCACACTTTGAGGTCAGTTACATAATGATATAAGGCTAATAACTTTCAGTCCTGTAAATAGGAACATTTTATATAACTTCTCTTGGCTTTTTTATTGAGACCAATTTAATACAGTAGTGTATTAGAAAAAAAATGTATAGTTTACTTGTATACGTGTGTGTGTGTGTGTGTGTGTGTGTGTGTGTGTGTGTGTGTATATATGTATATGTACATATATGTATGTGTATATATATATATATATATATATATATATATATATATATATATATATATATATATATGTATATACATGTATGTATATGTGTTTGTGTTTTTATATATATATATATATATATATATATATATATATATATATATATATATATATATGTACATATGGATAGGTGAACCTAATGTATAACTTGAGGAGCAATTTTGAGTCCACACAGTAAAGTACAAAATGCATTGACCTACGCGTAAGCAATTTTTTTGTTCTTTAATTGCAGTAATCAAGGCAGGGCTTGTGGCTATGAATGGCAGTTATGAATTGAAATGCATTGCTATGGGCATTATTTATTTCACTTTCTTTTTAATGGCAGATGAGATAGCAGAAAACTGCAACCACACTCGTTTCTGGGTGGTGTGTGTGTGTGGGGGCGGGGGGGTTGGGTGGGTATTGTTTTTTAGGTTTGGGTGTGTGGGGTGTGCGTATAGGTTTGGGGGTCTGTGTGCACGTGTGGGTTTGTGCGTGTGAGTTGGGTGTATGTGTGCACGTGCGAATTGGGTGTATGTGTTCATGTGTGGGTTTGTGCATGTGAGTTGGGTGGGTGGTATGTGCATGTGTGGGTTTGTGCAAGTGAGTTGGGTGGGTGTGTGCACGGTGTGGGTGTGTGTATGCATGGTGTAGGTTTGTGCATTGTGAATTAGGTGGGTGTGTACACATGTGGGTTTGTGCGTTGTGAGTTGGGTGGGTGTGTGCACGTGTGGGTTTGTGCGTTGTGAATTGGGTGGGTGTGTACACGTGGGTTTGTGCGTTGTAAGTTGGGTGGGTGTGTGCACGTGTGGGTGTGTGAGTTGGGTGTGTGCACGTCTGGGTTTGTGCGTTGTGAGTTGGGTGGGTGTGTTAGTGTAAGTTGGGTGGGTGTGCATGCTTGGGGGTTTGGGCACACAAGCTGTGTCAGTGTGAGGGTGTGTGAGAGTTGGATATGTGAGTGCGGGTTGGGGGTGTGAGGGTGTGTGTGCATGTTTATGAGTTGGATATGTGTGCATGTGTTTGGGGGCAGGGTGTGTGGATGTGGGGTTTGTGACAGCAAAGGGCAACTGTATGATCACACTGCAACAAGTAGTAGGACACCAGATGCTGGTAATATTTGTTAGTAGTAGTATGTATAACCCACGGCAGCAATCTACTCTTTTCGTTTGTTTTGTACATGGTGAGGTATGGCAGTTGGCGACCTCGGAATTGAAATACGTTACTGTTTGAATTATTTCTTCCACTTTCTTTGATCACAGAGGTGATGCCAAAAAAGCAGCTGTTAGCATCTTTATAGGAACAGTCATCGTTACAGGTACTTACTCTTAATGTGATTCAGAAAGCCTTAATTAACTAGCATGTAGCCAGGCCGTAAGTTGATTCTGTTTTTTACCAGTTTTTTAATTTATACTTGTATGTATGTGTGTGCGTGCTTGTATGTGTGTATATGTATATATGTAATTTTATATATACATATATATATGTATATATATATATATATATATATATATATATATATATATATATATATATATATATATATATATATATATATCTACTTCATTACGACAGCCCACTTCACCGAAACCCAGAACAATGAGACCACAGCAACAAAACCCCACAACAATGAACATTCACAACAGCGAAACCCAAAACCACGAAACACCAACACAAACATCACAAACCCACACATACACACACAACAACCCCAAAGTACCTAACACACAATACTACAAACCGTGTAGGCAGGGGGGGCAAGCACCCCTGCTCCCCCCACACCCCCCCTTCTTTATTATTCAAACTCCGAGATCGCACAGACACACAAGGCACACACTCACCCACACATTACATTCCCAAGCAAACACACACACTACACACACAGCACACACTTACACACACCACTACCCCTCAAACACACACTTGCACATTCATACGTATTTGCATCGCAATACCAGCACTGCTAGATCACAGTCCCATAATGTCTGAATATAAATTTCACACTCATAACTCCAACATCGCACAGACACACAAGGCACACACACTCACACATTACATTCCATCACAAACACACACCACACTGACAACACACACTTACACAACTACCCCTCAAACAGACACTTACACATACATACTTATGGGCATCGGAACACCAGAAGCGCTAAACACAATCCTGTAATGTCGGGATTTTAAATTTTGCGGCTCTGGGGTTTCAATGTTCTACAGTGACGGACATCTGGTCCCAGTCTTCTAGGTTTCGTTCATATGAAGGGAACCCATATATACATACATATATATATATATATATATATATATATATATATATATATATATATATATAAATGCATGTGAAATATATTAGATTAACAGAGGACCCCTTTAACAACCATTTAATTAAGCACATCGGCTACTTTTGCTGTGTTAATGGAGCAATCAACACTGATGAGAGGTTTGAGGGACACAGCCCCTTCAAAAAAAAACATTTCATCAAGATCAAATCAGCATTTTAGAAAACAGCCTCACCGAGTCAGAAACTGTATTTTGTTAAAACAATAACACGTCTATATTGGGGGGGGTGTCTGTCTGTGTGTCTGTCTGTAGACCACAGGGAAAATTGGTACTTGTGAGCAACAAAGCTGTTGGCTGAGAATCCTAAAGTATAAAGAACCATGCGCTGTAGACAAGCTGTCTTACAACTTACACTCAAGCACTTTTATTGTTTAGTAATCAAAACTTTTTATTGAAAAATGAATAGATAAGTCCTTTTGCCCTTAAAAGGACTTAGTACAGCTCACTTTGCACACACAGAGATCTGACATACTGTATACCACACGAAGAGCACCTACATACTCACAGACACACAGTAACACATGCCCACCTACAGACACCACTCATGCAGACATATGGGCAGATGTCTGTATTCATTGATTGTTGTGTAACTTTCTAAAAGTATTACATGAGACGAATGAGAAAAGCAAGTGTTTTAAAAAATAAATAAATATATAATAAAAATCCTTAGTTAGCAATGCTACTTAAGGTCTTTGCACTGCATGGTATTGATTTGCAAGTTATGTATAATCTCTCCTTGTATTGCAGGATTTGAAACTGAAGGCTTGCCATCAGCGGTTTGGCCTGGTGGAGAAACAGAAGCACTCGCCAGACTTGAGAGGCATCTAGAGCGAAAGGTAGGTGACAAAAAACAGTGTACCTTCATTAAGTTAAGGTGAGGTGTCTGTTTAGTGATTGCACTGAATGAAATCCAGCTTTTCCTTTGGGGGGGGGGGTGATTCACGACAACACATAAACTGTTATATATTTAAAAATATACTTGGTGCTGTTTTATTTGAATACTTGTTTAACTGAGTAGTGTGGCAGTTTAGAGCAGGCATTTGAGTCAGATTTTTTATTTTTATTTATTTATTGTTTGTTGACTAGGTCAGTCCGACTAGGCTAGTAGCTTCTTTTCAGGGGGAGACCCGAGGTGATATTTATCCTGCTAGGAGAAGCTTGGCAAAGGTATTGGGGAAACTTCCTTTACTGTTTTTGATGGGTATCATGGTATCTTTTACATCCGCGTGATCTACGACCAACTGTGCAGGTGGGCTTTGGTTTAACTTCTCATCTGAAGGATGACTCACTTGGAAGTGGTGCACACTCCTTATGTTGCACTGCAGAGTCAGCAGTTTATCTCCCCTGGTGGGGGAATAGAACCCACAGCATTCTGCACCAAATGTAAGTGTGCTAGTCTTTCACCATGGATACTGCTTTAGTTATTGAGTTTGTGAAGCACTAATGGGGAGTGTGTGAACACTGTGATTAACTACCCTCACAGAAGGAAACACCTTGCAGCTTATCAGTGGGGAAACAGTAGCAGAGTAATGGTGTTTATGATTAATCAACAAGCAGATGTTTTTCATGGGTCTTGACTCCTTCTGCACCCCTCCTCAGGACGTGTTTGGTTATGCCTTCACACCTGTATTAAATACACTAACTTTGAAGTCACGCTGCCTCTGATATGGGGGCAATACTGATGTTCTTTGTTTTTCACTGTTGCAGTCATCACCTGTGGGTTATCCTGCTGTGGTAGTCCTCGCCCGGCTCGAATACCAGAGTCTATGTTTTTCTGCGTCTGTTGCAGTCGCCTGTAGTCTGACGTCAGGTCGTCAGTGCTCAATGCTATAAAGCAAGGCAGCCGACATCATTACATCAGTAATTCTTGCCGTGGAGCATGTAGCAGATGCAGTTCGCACGAGTGCCGATCGGTTGCTACCAGATTTTGAATTTCAGCTGAAAACGTGTAAAGCTCGGTACCCCGTTGGGGGCCCTTTTTTCTTGTACTAACTGATGTCCGAAAATGTTAACAATTGTCTCGCCTGTGGAAAGTAGATCCCACACCGACACTTTCTTATTGCGAAACTTGTTTAGGCCCAGACCACAACATCCCCCGTTGGTGGTTCTGTGCCCTCTTTAATGTGAGATCCATTTGCCATAGAGCTCTTACTGTAGACCGTTATTTTCGTGTTCTGTCTTCACATTCCGAAATGGCATCCGTTAGCCAACAATCCGTGAACATTCACAAAAAACATAGAGATAAAGATAAAAACAGACCACACAAGGCTAAGGCTTCCGATGACGCTACCGCTAAGCAGGTAGTCAGTTCTCTGGAATTCAATGACGTGCTTCTGCAGCCCCTGATGCCCAGTTCGATATCTATGCAGGCCTCTACTGAGACCCTTTCGGAGTCCGGTATGCTGCAGAAATCTTCCTCATCTTCCGAGCCTTTGGCTGTCTCTGCCTCAGTTGGGTCTGGAGCCACGACACAGGCTTCCGAGGAAGCCTTTCGCACTACCAAATCTAGACAAAAATGATGTCTTCTCATCCGACTACTATCTCTCTCAGACCGACGGATTCTCTCAGGCCTAGAAGTCAAGCCACTCCTAGAAAATCTGCTTCTAGCCACCTTCTTGCTCCTGCTCCACCATCCCAAGCACAAATGCTTAAAATGGCGGGGGATCTCCTCTCCCTTATCCGGGGTAGTCAGGCCACAACTTCTAAATGGAAAAGGCATCCTTCTCCAGAAATTATGCCAGAACAGGATTGTGAGGAATCTGACTATTCAGATTTTGAAGAGGAACAGCGGTCTCTGACTGCTTATGAGGATTCAGATGCAGAGGAGTCCATCCCTTCTGCCTCCCCTCCAGAGGACCTTTCCTTTGGGGAAATCCTTCACACCCTCAGGGAACATTTCCAGTGGGAATCTCAGGACTTCCCCCAGTCTAAGAAAAGACTTAGTTTCTGGACTGCCCCAGCACAGACCCTTGGCCATCCCCCCCTATTTTAGAAGTGGTGGATGATGTTTTCCATGAATCCCGCTTAGCCCCTGACACCCTCCCACCTGCTCCCAGTAAACCTGACCAGTATTACAGAGTACTAGATTCCCACAAATACCTGTACAGAAATCCTGCTGCAAACCCAGAGGTCATTACACGGGGACCTAAAGGAGGTAAGACTAATTCTGCCAAAAATCCTATTCCTTCTAACAAGGACACCAGAGCTCTGGACAAATGGGGTAAACCAGTATATACCTCTGCAACCTTAGCTATCAGAGCAGTCACTTGTCAGATCCATATGTTAAAATATCAGCAACACACTTTGGAACTATTAAAGCAAAATATTTCTACCTTTCCTGACTGTGCTAATTCAAAAGAGTTAGCAGATTTACTGCACTCTGCTTGTCAAGTATCAAAACACTCATTACACTGAGGATATGATGCCCTAGAAGCCACTAGCAGGGGAGCAGTGACAGGATCTGTTATTAGAAGACATGCATGGCTGAAGAAACAACCTCACCCTAATCATGTCTAGTCAAAACTTATTGATGCACACCTGGAGCACTTGTTTGGAGTAAAAGCAGAAGAGGTGCTTAAAAAGATGGAAGACAAAGCAAAATCTATGCAAACAGAGATTTCTTTCAGTTCAACTTCCCAGGTTCAGCAGGAACTTTCCCTCTAACCACTGATCCTTCCTGCACATAAGGCCAAAATAAGCCCAGCAGAGACAGACCATCCAGACCCCTATCCCAGGGCCAGCAGAGAAGCAAACAGTGGACCACTTCTGCCCCAAAGGCAGGGAGTTCTAAGCCACCCTTCTATGATAAAAGCTCACAATGACCCCCCCCCCGCCCTCCCTTCACTCACCAAAAACTAGGAGGAAGACTCTCCCTTTTCAAAGAAAACTGGCTTTCTGTAACAAAGAACCAATGGGTCTTAAAGATAAATTTTCAGGGATACAAATTCTCTTTCAGCGAACTCCCAATTCCAAGAGGGTACCCAGACACCTTCAAATCAGTGTGCAGAGGCATTGAAACCGATCCAAACTCTGATATCCCAGGGAGCAGTAGAACCTATCCCCTCAGGTCAAACAGGCGAAGGCTTTTTTTCCAGACTATTCCTTGTTCCCAGAAAAGAGGGCACTTGGCGCCCCATCCTGGATCTTTCCATTCTGAACACCTCCCTGGTGGTCCCCAGATTCAAAATGCTAACTTTGCAGCAACTGCTGCCTATGCTAATGTAAATGCCTGGATAGTGACCCTAGACCTAAAAGATGCCGACCTCCACATCCCCATAAGAGAATCCTGCAGGAAATTCCTGCACTTCAGAGCAGGATCATAACACTTTCAATTCTCTGTGCTTCCCTTTGGCTTATCTGCTGCACCCAGAGTATTCACCAAATGCTTAGTACCGGCCATAGCATTTTGCAGACAGAGAAATATTCAGATTTACCCTTACCTGGACGACTGCCTCATTCAGGCAGAGTGCAAAGAAAAGCTGCTCCAGGAACTTCTCTTTGTCATATCCCTACTAACTTCCCTAGGGCTCACCAGCAACGAGAAGAAATCAAAGCAAACTGCCACCAGGAAGATCATTTTCTCAGGAGCTCTGCTAGACAGAACATCCCAAGTGGCCTTCCCATCCTCAGAAAAGCAGAGCTTCCTGCCTCTCTACTTTACCCAGCTGGCTTCTAGAAGTCACTTCATGTGAGGAAGTTCTTGCAAGCCCTGCGATAGATGTCATCTTGCATCCTTCTAATTCCTCTGGCCAGTCTTCACATGAGGAAACTTCAGTGGTATCTAAAGAACCTTTGGTGCCAGCACACTCAGTCTCTAGAGACCTCTCTCCCTCTGATCCCATGTATATGTATAAGGGCCAAGTTTCTCTGGTGGGCAGAGGCCTGTGCCAAGAACAAGGGTCTTCCTTTCATCCTCCGCCCTTCCGGCCAAACCATCACCACCGATGCCTCAGACATTGCTTGGGGCACTTGCCTAGCTGGCAGGTGCACCCAAGGTCTTTGGGATGCCTAGCACCTTCACTTACACATCAATCAGAAAGAAATTATGGCATTACAAAAGGCTCTGACATCCTTCAAACCACATCTCAGGCCAGGGGTCATCCTTTTAAAAACAGACAACACCACAGTAATGTGGTATATCAACAAACACCTAATTGTCCAATACCTACCAGGGTTCAACAACACCCTGGCAGACCACCTAAGCAGAAACTTACTGGACCCCCACGAATGGCAGCTCCACAGGGAAATCTTTCTGCAAATCACTCAGGAGTGGGGGACTCCGGAGGTGGATCTCTTTGCTTCACACCTCAACCACCAGCTGCAAAAATTCTGTACCAGGGTGTACCACTTCCTAGTGTGGAAGGTGGATGCCTTGACCTTCCCCTGGAAATCCCTCTGTGTGTATGCGTTCCCTCCTCTACCTCTTATTCCCAAGATACTGATCAAAATAAGGGAGGAGAGACCAAAGGCCATCCTCATTGCTCCAGACTGGACCAGACAACATTGGTACCCCTTACTGCACAACCTGACCTTGCAGCCTCAAGCAGCTTCCCCTGATCTCAGACCTCTTGACCCAGGTGAGGAGCGAGATTCTGCACCCAGACTTGCAGACTCTCAATCTTTCAGCATGGCTTATACCTTAAAAGCTAACAAGGAGTCCCTGTTAAGCAAACAGGTCTTAGACATTATCACAGACGCCAGAACGCCCAGCACCAGAAAATCTTACGCAGGGAAATGGAAAAGATTCTGCTCCTGGAGCCAGTTCAGAGGGGCCAGTACCTCACATCCTTTCATCCCTCTTATCTTGGATTACCTAGCCGAGTCGCTCAAAAGTGGCCTTTCCTTCTCTTCTATTAAAATCCATGCCTCAGCCATTTCAGCCCATTAAGATTCAGACCTACCCCTCTTCTTTCGTCCTTTGCTTAAACAATTCCTAAGAGAGGCTTCTAATGTCATACCTCCCAGAAGGCCTCCCACGCCAGCCTGGGACGTGAATTATGTTTTAGAAAAACTAACCTTACCTCCTTTTGAACCTGCTGCTTCAACAGAATTGAAATGCCTCTCTTGGAAGGCTGCCTTCCTACTAGCTATCACCTCAGCCAGAAGGGTTTCAGAACTTCATGCACTCATGGCTGTTGAACCCTTCATCAATTTTCAATGCAGACAGCGTCTCCCTGAGGACTAATCCCTCCTTTATGCCCAAGGTGGTATCTGATGTGACTCTCAACCAGGCCATACACCTACCCACCTTCATTCCCAACCCTAAAAACAAGGGGGAAAGAATTATGCACTCGCTAGATGTGCACAAACAGCTCAGATACTATCTGGATTGTACTAAACCCTTCAGAAAATCAGACCAGCTGCTTGTCATCTTTGCCCCAGGGGCAGAGGGGAAGCCCATTTCCAAAAAAAAATTTCCAAATGGATATCGCACTGTATCCATTTCTGCTATAGACTACATGGGAACCCCCCCCCAGTCTATTTGTACCCATTCTACTTGGGCAGCTTCCACTTCCACAGCCTCCCTCAGAGGAGTCCCCACCAGGGACATCTTGGAAGCTGCCACCTGGGCCTCTGTCCACACCTTTACAAAGCATTACCACCTACCTCTTTTTTTTGCAAGTCTAGGGCAGGGTTTGCCTCTGCAGTTTTGCAGGGCTTGTTGACCCATGCCTAGGGCTGTAACCTATCCTTCCACCCCTCTCATCAGCTTTGGGAATCCTCCCACAGGTGATGACTGCAGCAGTGAAACACAAAGAACATAGTACAGTTGTGTACACTTACCATAAATGTAGATGTTCGAGTGTATTCACTGTTGCAGGACCACTTTACCTTATTTCCTGATGTCATAAAGTTGGCTGCCTTGCTTTATAACACTGACGACCTGACGTCAGACTACAGGCGACTGCAGCCAGCGCAGAAAAACATTGACTCTGGTATTCGGGCCGGCTGAGGGCTACCACAGCAGGAATAACCCACAGGTGATGACTGCAACAGTGAATCCAACTGTACTTTATTTCTCCATTTTTCATATTGTTGTACTAGTGATGCTGACAGTCATCAAAGCAAGTTTGTTGTCAAACATCTGATTGTGCTAAACGCCCATTCTCTGATCTCCAGCCTAGTTTTGTCAGTTCTTTCACCCATAGCAAACTTTTTTCTCTTCAACATGTACAGTGCACAAGAACCTCCCCCCTATTTTGTTAAAGATGAGGGGAAATTTCGCCCAATACCTTAGTCAGTATCCTGTTGCTGTAAAAGTAGGGTGTGTAGTTTCCAAGCTGTGTGTACGTATGCTTGCAGATGTTCTTCATGTTTCACTGTTGCAGTCATCACATTTGGGTTATCTGCTTGAAGTAGACCTCACTCGGCCTGATTTAGTCTTGGGCCCTGCGTCGGTTGCTGTCTCATCTTCCGTGACGTCAGGTAGTCTGGGGTATAAAGCATGCAGCCAACCCCATTACATCAGTCTTTCTTGCCGTGCGGTGCCTAAAGCAGAAGCATTTCGCAAGTGCCAGTCAGCCGACTCCGGAAATTTTGGTTTTCAAGTTTCAGAACCGAAGTCTTCAACCAAAGCTAAGTACCCCATTGGGGAAACTTTTTTTCTTGCTCTAATCCGATGTCAGTAAAAGTCAATAATTGTCTTTCTTGTGGAAAGCAAATACCTCAAAGATTTTCATTCATACTGTATTCCTTGCCTTGGCCCTAACCACGACATACCTCGCTGTTTGTTTTGTGCCTTATTTAAACCGTGAAATGTTCGTCGTCGGTACATTTTCACTTCTAAATATTTTGGTACTCTGTTCAATTATCCAGATATGTCTTGGTAAGCCACCGACTACCGAGGCCGCCTAGGTCCAAGGCTGCCGACGATGCTTCTAAGCTAGTTACCAGTTCGCTGGTACTCAGTGAGGCGCTTTCGCAGTCCCTGATACCCGCTACTTCAGATTCGCAGGCCTCTACTGAGACCCATTCGAAGTCCGGTATGCCACGAGATGCTTCAACTGTGGAACCTGCAGATGTCTCTACCTTGGATGGGTCCGGAGCCGCTGTGCAGGCCCCAGCTTCTGAGGGTGTATTCAGGCCTACTGACATGCATATTAAACCAAAGCCATCTTCTTCTTCTAGGCCTAAAACTCGAACCATGCCTAGGAAACAGACGCCCAGATCGCATGGTCAGGCCTCTATGCCTAAAAAACAAATAAGAATGGCTGAAGACCTTATTACTTTAATCAGGGGAAGCCAGCCTTCCCCCTCTAAGAGACCTAGGACTGAATTTGCTTATACTTCTGACCAAGATTCTGAAATTCCTGTCTCCTCTGATGACCAGGATTTACACTTATCTACCTATGAGGATTCTGATGCAGAGGACTGTATTCCCACTGCTTCTCCCCCTGAGGATTTCTTTTTTGGTGAAACCTTGCACACTCTCTAAGGGAGCATTTCCACTGGGAAAACCAGGATTACTCCGATTCTAAAAAGAGGCTTAGAGATTTCTTACTCCTGCCCCAACACAGACCTTTAGCTATCCCTCCTGTGCTGGACATTGTGGATGATGCCTTTTCGGAATCTAGCTTGACCCCTGACTCTTTACCGCTTGCTCCCAGAAAACCTGATAGATATTACAGGGTTCCTGATTCTCACAAGTTCTTTTTAAAAATTTTACTCGGGATCCTGAGACCATTTCACAGGGATCCAAGGGCATTAAGGCTACTACTGCCAAAAATCATTCCCCCTCTGATAGAGATTCCAGGGCCCTGGATAGATGGGGCAAGAAGGTATACACCTCTGCAACCGTGGCCATCAGGGCCTTAAATTGCCAGTTTCATATGTTAAAGTAGCAGCAGCATATTATTAGATTGCTTAAAAAGGAAATGATGTTGATTCCTGATTGTGCTGAAAATAAGGATTTACAGGATTTAATGCATTCTGCTGAACAGGTTGGAAAACATACTTTGCAATGTAGTTTTGATTCACTAGAGGCATCTTGCAGGGCTGCTGTCACCAGGTCTGTACTTAGAAGGCATACATGGCTTAAGGAGCAATCTTTGCCACATCATGTTAAAACTAAATTGTTGGATGCTCCCTTAAGTCAGGACCGCCTGTTTGGCGACAAAGCAGAATAAGTTCTTAAAAAGATGGAGGAAGAAGCTAAATCTATGCAAACTGTTAAAGATTTCTTACAAGTGCAGCCTCCTAGATTTAGTAGACATTGGCCCTCAAAAAATTGGTCCTTTCCTGCCTCTTCCAGGCTCTCTTAGTTCAAACCCAGAACCAGCAGAGCACCCAGGCTTCAGTCCCAGGGTACACACAGGACTAAGCAGTGGTTGGCTCCCACTTCCAAATCAGGGACTAGTAAGACTCCCCCCCCCCCCCCCCATGGTAAGCTGTCTCAGTAACTTCACTTTAAAACTTCAAAGCACTTCTCAACTGGCTGCTCCTTTAGGGGGAAAGATCAGTCTGCAGGCCAAAAACTGGGAACTCATTACCCAGGACAAATGAGTTTTAAACAGTTTCCCAAGGATACAGATTTCACTTCCACACGTTACCAACCCCAAACGGTTGGCCAGATCTACCCCCAAATCAGTGGGCAGAGGCTCAAAAGCAAGTACTCTCTGTCTTAAGATTAAAGGCTATTCAGACTGTACCAGAAGAGGAAAAGGGACAAGGTTTCTACTCAAGACTTTTCCTGTTACCCAGAAAAGACAACTCATGGCGTCATATCCTGGACCTGTCTATCCTAAACACCTTTTTGATTCCAAAAGTCAAGATGCTGAATCTTCATCAGTTGCTTCCCATGATAGGCAAAGATGTCTGATTGGCAACACTAGATTTAAAGGAAGCCTACCTGCACATCCCAATCAGGGAATCTTGCAGAAAATACCTACACTTCAAAGCAGGCTGCATGCACTATCAGTTCTCTGCACTACCCTTTGACTTATCTACTGCGCCCAGATTATTCACAAAGTGCCTAGCTCCAGTCATTGCATTTTGCAGACAAAGAAATATTAAAATATACCCATACCTGGACGATTGCCTAATTCAGGCAGAAAGCCAGGACATACTTTGAATCATCTGGCATTTGTACAAAAGGTGTTAACTTGTCTGGAGTACACCATAAACGAAAAGAAATCACCCTGTCAACAAATTATATTCCTGGGAGCAAGCTTGAACACAACTTCCCAGATGGCTTTCCTCGCGCCAGAGAAACAAATTCATTTGACAACTTACTTCAAACTAGTGGCCACAAAAACCCTGCTATCTGCAAGGCAAATACTGCAAGCCTTTGGGTTCATGGCCTCATGCATTCTACTAATTCCATATGCAAGACTGCATATGAGGAAACTACAGTGGTATCTAAAAAGCCTATGGTGTCAACATTCTCAGGATCTAGAAGCAATGATTCCTATCATACCTTGCCTACGGTTAGAATTCCTTTGGTGGGCAGAGGCCTGCCACCAAAACAAGGGGTTACCATTCACTCTATCCCCTGCCGCCCAAACCCTAACAGACGCATCAGACTATGCATGGGGGGCTCACCTGGCAGGGAATTGCATTCAGGGCAAATGGAACCAAAGTCAAATGCACCCGCATATCAATCAAAAAGAAGTGTTAGCTGTACAGAATTCTCTGACAGTCTTCAAGGACCACATTCTTCCAGGACAATTAATGGTAAAGATGGACAACGCCATTGTTATGTGGTACATAAACAAGCAGGGGGGGGTACCCATTCTTACCCCCTCTGCAGACTAGCCATGGCTTTGTGGAACACAGCCTTGAGCTACCAAGTTCATCTACAGGCTCAGTTCCTGCCAGGCAAACTAAATACACTGGCAGACGGACTAAGCAGAAGTGGAAACTGCAACCAAAGATTTTCAACATGTTGATCAACAAATGGGGGATCCCAGATATAGACCTGTTTGCCTCCCCCCAGAACTACCAATTGGACAAATTCTACACAAGGACTCCCCACAAACAAGCTTGGAAAGTGGATGCTCTGTCCTTCAGCTGGAAAAATCTATCAGTTTATGCCTTTCCTCCTCTGCCTCTCCTCTCCAAAGTACTACTAAAGATCAAACAGAACAAACCAAGGATGATACTGATTGCACCAGACTGACCACACCAACACTGGTGCTCCCTCTTGCGCAGTGTGTCACAGCTGGCCCCATGGCACCTACCTCAGACTCCTACCCTGCTGTCTCAGCACGAGAGCCAGATTCTGCACCCCCCCCCCCCCCCCAGCTTCAAACCCTGAACCTGGCAGCCTGGCTAATTACCTAATCTCTCCATTACCATCCCTCAGTAAACAAGTGTTGGATGTAATTTTGGAGGCAAGGAGGCCTAATACTAGAAAATCTTATGCTGAAAAATGAAAAAGATTTTGTGCCTGGAACCAAACTCAAGGGATGGCCACAGCAGCGCCCAATTTACCTCAGATTCTTCAATACTTAACTGATATGCTTCACAAGGGCCTTTCCTTTTCCTCCATCAAAATTCACACCTCAGCCATTTCAGCTCTTACAGCACAGAACCACCCCTCTTTTCTCACCCACTACTCAAGCAGTTCCTCAGAGGGGCCAGAAATTTAAAACCACCCAGGAGAGCCCCAACTCCAGCCTGGGACCCTAATTTTGTATTGGAAAAACTCACTGTTCCTCCTTTTGAGCCAGCTGCAACTGCAGAGTTAAAATTCCTTTCTTGGAAAACAGCTTTTCTTTTGGCAATCACTTCAGCAAGAAGGGTATGTGAATTACAGGCCCTCATGGCAGTGGAGCCTTTCATCATCTTTCATGCGGACAGGGTGTCCCTCAGGACCAGTCCCTCTTTCATGCCCAAGGTGGTATCCACTGTGGCTCTTAATCAGTCCATTCATTTGCCAACCTTCTTTTCTAATCCACAGAACAAAGGGGAACGGATACTGCACTCCTTAGATGTGCACAGACAACTTCGATTTTACTTGGACAGGACTAAACCTCAAAGGAAATCTGAACAACTGCTGGTGGCATTTGCTGCAGGGGCAGAGGGGAAGGCTATTTCAAAGCAAACCATTTCTAAATGGATAGGCCAGTGCATTCATTTCTGCTATAAGCACTATGGAAAACCTATCCCACAGGGGATTAGACCCCATTCAACCAGGGCTGCATCTTACCAGAAACATCCTAGAAGCTGCTACCTGGAATTCTGTACATACATTCACCAAGCATTACCATTGACAATTTTCTCTAAATCCAGAGCTGGCTTTGCCACTGCAGTCTTGCAGGGCCTTATACCTGGTCTTAATGCTATCTAAATTCCTCCTCTCATCCTTAGCTTTGGGAATCTACCCAAATGTGCTGACTGCAACATTGAAACACGAAGAACATAGTACATTTGTGTACACTTACCATAAATGTAGATGTTCGAGTGTATTCACTGTTGCAGTCCTGGTTACCCTCCTTCCAGCCCCCTGACTTCTTTTGGCTACATCTCTGTTCTCCTTTACTATACTTAAACACTTTTTGGTGTATTTGCCTTGTTATTGGAGGTATAACCGTGTGTGTGTGTGTGTGTGTGTGTGTGTGTGTGTGTGTGTGTGTGTGTGTGTGTGTGTGTGTGTGTATGTATGTATATATCTTATTTATTTAATTCCTTCCCATTAAGGGGGGCACCTAACATCTGGGGCAAGAAAAACTGATGTAATGGCGTTGGCTGCATGCTTTATACCCCTGACTACCTGACATCACGGAAGATGAGACAGCAACCGACGAAGGAACCAAGACTTTGATAATCAAGCAGATAACCCAGATGTGATGATTGCAACAGTGAATACACGCTAACATCTACATTTATGGTAGTTGTACACAACTATACTTTTCTAATCTCTGTGTAAATGTATGCATGCAGACTGCTGGAACATTCTGAGCTTTTTTCATAAATCAAGTGCATCATAAGTGGCTAAAATGACTAGTAGAACTTTGTATGTGTTTTGTCCTCCGTCATTTGTGTAACACGTATACACAAATCTTTGTTATAGGCAGGCCTGGTGCACTGCTTACAAAGAAGGTAAGTGAAATTCCAAATGCATGATTAGACCACTATAAGTTAAGTAGCGACTTATTTTCTGCTTGTTATTGCAGGTAGATTGCACAAACGTTTTTCAGCGGAGATCTTGAATAAAGGCATACTGGCCTCCTTTGTTTATTCCTCCATTTGTAGTATTTTTTCTGTGTGTGTTTGTTTATCTATATATGTATATGTCTAGTGTGTGTGTGTGTGTGTGTGTGTGTGTGTGTGTGTGTGTATATATACAAAGTAGGAGGTATTGAAGCTTTTGCTTGCAAAAAATTCACTCTTGACTGCATCTGCTCATGACTGTGCTGTTACTGCTGTGTTCACTGACCGTGACTGCATCAGTGTAGCATTCACACTTGTTTTAATATTTCATACCACTCTCTGTTGTGCCCAAGCCCTAGATTATCACTGTTATTTCTGTCTTTACATCTCTTTATGTATTGATGATCATACCTCAACATAACCTTTCTCTAGGTTCTTCCTCATTACATATGAAGCCTATACACTCAGTGGAAGGTGAGGCCCCACCCATGCAGCAGGATAAATCAGTGGGAGGCTAGGGTTACACCCCCCCCCCAGTCTTGACCTGCTTGAAGTGACTTTCCATAGTTCTTGGTGCCCACTAGGGACTTGTAAATATCTGCACCCTTTTGACAAGCATCTCTTCGAGAGGTGGGAAGGCATAACCTCTTCATTCTTTTCCTCTCCAGGTAAACTGTTCCACTGCCAAGGCCTCTAATAAAACCAAGGTCATCTAGATTCTGTAGTTAAAACTTCACCTCTGTATGGCATAACATCAACAGGGTATGTAGTTCTGTGGTACAGTAGATGTCCTTCCATTTCACTGTGGCAGTATTTATTACATTAGGGAACCCCTGCCAAGGGTGGCCTGACAACCCTTTAGGTTGCTTTAAGGTATGTCATACATCACTTGTATGCTGCTAGCACAGCATAGGGCATAAAGTTGACATCCGGAAGTACCATCCTCAGAACTTTTTTGCTGCCAGTCCAAATGCCATTGCTTGATTGTTGGTCTGAATGCCCATTCCTTTGCTGTTTCACCAGTCTGTTGCAGATAAGTGCCCCATTGGGATTCTTTTTTACTTCTCTATCTTTTATTGCTGTGTGTGTGTGTAAATGCCAATGTGGGAGACTGATTCCCCATAAAGACTGCCACGGACAGTGCTTGTTTTGCCTTGATATCTCGTACAATCACACATCCTGTTCCTTCTGCAGGTCTTTGTACCTAAAATCCTTCATAATTGTCTCTCTTCTTTGGTGCTCTGTCTTGAAAACCAGCATCGTAAGCTTGTTGCAAAAGAGACGATGGAGAGAACTTCTTGCTCTGAGGGACAGCCATCAGTGAAGATGGAGGCCATGAAGCCTAGGCCAGAATCTTCTGCTTTTCAGCCTCAACTGGATATGTCTCCTGAGGCGAGTGAATGCCTGGTGGTTCGCCCGGCTTTATCATTGGATGTCTCTGCCATGAACAGGTTGGAGGGGATACGACTTTAAGCATCTCTGATGAGATATTGCAGATGTCCATTTCAGACCTTCAGGGGGAACCATGGCTGATTATCTCCTAGAGGCCTGGGGTATTCCTCAAATATTAGTCAGAGAAGAAGTCCCTGCTACCATTATTGAGTGCCATCTTCAGTCAAAGCCTTCCACATTTTATAAGGTGGACATCCCATTGAAGAAAAAACAAAAAACTAATCATTTTACTCCTGCTCCTAAGGATGCACAGAGTGAATGGCAGGCCTTTACTTGGGGCTTGTTTAGTGCTTTGATGGCACTGAAACCTCCACAGGGAGTTTCTGTTTCAGCCCCCTCTTCGTCCTCTACTCCCCTAAAAAGACCCAGGGAACAGTATTCCTCTGAGGAGGAGATGGATTCACGAGGCATTCTGTGCTTAATCTTCTCAGATTCCCTCTCCTTTGGACTATGGATCAGAGGAAAAGGAGTCTGCCAGTCCTGATACTCCTTTTGAAGAGATTTCTTTTGAAGACAATCTCCAGGATGATGGAGTTCTTTAAATGGGATTGTGCTCAGGTTTCTGAAGTACATAAAATATATTACGAGTTGCTGCAGATGGATTCTCATAAACCTTCTACTGTTCCTCCTGTTTTAGCTGCCTTATTGGATGCATTTTCCAATGCTTCTAAGGCTTCAGACTCTCGGCCCCCTGCTCCCAAGGAACCTGATGCACTATAAAGGGTGCCTGAAGACTAAATTTTTGTACAGGTGTCCCTCTGCTGACTACAGTGGTGTATATAACATCAGGCAAGCCCTCTCAGTTGCTTCCTTCTCCCAAGTTAGTGCCCTCTAATAAAGATAGCAGGACTGTGGAAAGGCTAGGCAAGAAGGTTTATACCTCTGCTGCCTTGACCTTTAGGGCTGTTAATTGTCAGACCCTTATGTCCAGGTGTTTGTTGACTCTGCTATCCTAAGCCTGTCAGATTATTTCTGATCTTCCAGACACTGAAGATAAAACTTCTGCTCTTTCCCTGTTAGGGATTTTCTCCCAGGTGGCTCTTCATTCCATAAGATGTAGTTATGATGCAGCAGATGCTGCTAGAGCTGCTGCTTTTGGGTCAGTGATGAGGAGGTATTCTTGGCTTCGGCTTCAAACTTTGCCAGATGATATTAAAGCTAGTTTGAGGAATGCCTCTCTTGATAATAAAAACTTGTTTGGTGAAGCTGCTGTTGCTATGTTTAAATCCCTTCAGGATAAGGGCAAGGCTTTACAGAACTTGAACATGTTTGTTTCTGCTGTGCTCTAAATTTCAGAGAAACTACTCCAGTAAACCAGCCTTTGTTCGCAAGCAATCTTGCCCTCCTCCTAAGGGTAAAAAAGGGTGGCAAGCAGGCAGTTCCTGCTAAGGCTACTCAGACTTCTGTGCCTCGGAAGTCTCCTTTTCCAGATAAACTAGGTGCTGCCTGACTGTCCTGTTCTTACCAGCCACTTTCCTCTTTCTGTTCACCTCTCTCTCTCTCCCTGTGTGGCTACTGAATAGTCAGGGTTCTTGGGTCCTGTCCACTGTTCGCCAGGGGTACTTCATGGTTTGGAAATCCCCCCCCCTTTATGGGTATTTCTCCGCCCCCTCAGGAGCAACTCTCTTTCTTTCCAGAGATGCTTCGGGACCTTTTGACTCCAGGTATGATTCAGGAGGTGCCCTTGCCCCAAAGGAGGAGAGGGTTTTACCCCATGATGTTTCTAGTAAACAGAGAAGAGGGTAATTGGAGACCAATTCTAGACCTCTCTCATTTTGAGAGGAGAGCACTTTCAGAAATGTTGTCTCTTCAGACTTGGTTCCCTCTCTTGTTTACTTAGGCTTATGTAGTGTTTCTGGATCTCAAGGATGCTTATCTCCATATCCCGATCCATCTCTTTTTCAGGAAGTTTTTACATTTCTGTCGCTTCCTTGCATTTTTATTTCTCTGCTTTCCCTTTTGGCCTTTCTACAACCCAAAGGATATTCACCATTTGCCTCGCTCCTGTGATTGCTTTTTGCAGGATTCAGGGGATCCAAGTATTTCCTTACTTAGACGACTTTCTATTCCAGGCATTCTTCCAGAGATCCTGTCGCAAAATCTTCATTTTGCCATTTCTCTTCTGTAAAGCCTGGGGTTCACAATAAACTTCAAAAAGTCTTTTCTGACTCCTTCTCAGGACCATGTTTTTGTGGAGTCTAGGATACAGACTGTGCCTGTGTTGGCACCCCTGTCTCCTCTCAAGGCCTTAACACTCATTTTCTTCTTTCAAACTCTTCTTCCTCTGGTTTCTCCAACAGTCTGGGAGTTTTTGAGAGTTCTGCGGTTCATGGCATCCACCATCCCTTTGCTCTCTCTGGCCGTAGTCCACATGAGAAAATTTCATTGGTTTCTGAAGCCAGTTTGGCTTCAACATGCTCATCCTCCTAGAGTTTGTAGTTCATTTTCTACCTTGTCTCAAGAAGGAACTTAACTGCTGTATCCAGCACTGATCCCTAAATCCAGGGCTCCCTTTTCATCCCCTCTTCCCTCTCAGGAGCTGTTTACAGATGCCTCCGATGTGGAATGGGGAGCAGCATTTGGCTTCTTAAAAGTGCAGGGGGTGTGGTCACTTCCAACAGAGCACGTCAGTGTCAGAGATGAGAGCCCCTCTGCTGGCTCTTCAGGCTTTTCATCCTCTTTTCTCCCCTGGACCTCTCAAGGTGTTTACAGACAACACCACAGCGATGTGGTATATAAACAAACAAAGGGGGGACAAGATCTTATCTTTTTGCCAGTCGGCACTTCTAGCTTAGGCTCTTGCTATCTAGTATAAGTGACTCTTCAGGACGTTTACATTCCCTCAGGTCAAAACATTGTGACAGACACTCTGAGCAGATTCCTTAACTCAATCCCTTGAATGAATGCTTTACAGGGATCTGTTTCTGAACATAGCCTACCAGTGGGGTACTCCTCAGATCTTTTTACCCTGCCCCCCCCGAACAGACAACTTCCTGTTTCCTCTGGTTTGGAAGGTGGATGCCCCTTTTTTTTTTTTTTTTTTTTTTTTTTTTGGAAGGTGATATTTCTTAATACTTTCCCTCACCTTCCCCTCTTTCCAGCTGTCCTGTTCAGCATTCAACAGGTTGCTCCCAAAATCTTATCAGTGAATCCCTTTAGCATTGGTTCCCCTCCTCTTCTGCATTTAGCCAAGGGCAGTCATCGCACGTTAACCTCACAGGGTGTACCTACTCGCACAAGACAAGGAATCTTCCCATCCATCCCACCTGTCCACCTTTCAGCTGACATTGTGGGTGATGGTGTCCATGTGGAATTAAAATCCTTTTCTTCTGAGGACATGCTTAGGGTCCTGCTGGAGGGCAGTAAACCCAATACTAGAAAGTCCTACTTATCCAAATGGAAGAAGTTTTCTGTTTGGTGTCTTTCTCGTAAACTGGATCCACTTTCAGTGGATGTTCCTTTGGTTCTCTGTGTGAATTGCTCAGTGCTGGGTTGGCTTATTCTTCTAAGACCCACTTATCTGTTGTCTCTGCTTGTCTGCCTTTATCGCCTCCTTTAGCTTCTAGATTTGAAGCTAAACAGTTCCTTAAAGGCACCCTTCATATTTGGCCTCCCACGAAGCTTGTTCCTCCTCCCTGGGATCTTAATTTTGTTTTGGAAAAATTAACTCAGGCTGCTTTTGAGCCTGCAGCTTCAGCTTCCTTACAACGTTGCCCTTTGAGAACTGTACTTTTGTTGGTCCCTTACTTCTGCCAGACTGGTGTCTGAGCTTCAAGCCCTTATGGCTTGCCCTCCTTTGTTTTTTCATAAGGACAGGGTGCCCTTGCTTAATAATCCTTTTATGCCCAAGGTGGTGAATGAGATGTCCCTTAATCAGTGTATTCATTTGCCCACTTTTTTCCCTTCTCCGCAATCTGTCATTGAGAATTGCTGCAGACATTGGATGTGTCTAGACAACTCAGATTTTATTTGGATAAGACTAAGACTGTTAAGAAATCTGATCAGTTCTGTTTCCTTTCATCCTAAGTCCTTAGGATGTGGTGTATTGAAGCAAACTATTTATTTTTGGATCTCAAAGCTATTTCTTTTTTTATTCCTTTCACGGTAAGAGCCTTCCATGTTCTGGTAAGGCTTATTCTACTAGGGATGTGGCTTCTTCTGGTGCTTTTTCAAGGATTCGGATACTAATTCTATTCTTGAAGCACCTACCTTGGACGTCTGTGCATACATTTACCAAGCACTAAAAGGTAGATGGAATCTCCAGACCTAGAGCTGATTTTGTTAGGGCCACCCTTCATGGCTTTCTAGAGGACTCTGTGGTCCTTCCTCCTCCCAAGTTTTTTCCTGAGCTTTGGTACTGTCCCTAATGAATACTGCAACAGTGAAAAGGACATAGTACAGTTGTGTAAAATCTTACTACAATGGTAAATGTCCTTCTCTTCACTGTTGCAGTATTCACTCCCTCTCCATCCATCCCCTGGTCCATTTCTCTCCTGGATGTACTGATTGCCTCTCTTTTCTTAGACTGGAGTTCCTACTGGGGCTCAGTTCTGAGGGTTGTACGTCCAGAAGTCACCTTAATTTCCTATGCTATGCGAGGAGCATAAGTGTGACATGTGACATGGATGGGGCGTACCTCAAAGCAACCTAAAGGGTTTGTTTTATACTGGCCTGACATTGGGTCGCCCTTGGCAGGGGATCCCTAATGTAATGAATACTGCAGCAGTGAAGATAAGGACATCTACCACTATGGTAAGATTTTACACAACTGTACTATTCAGTTATGTTTTGAAATGCTGGATTCAAGGTATTATGTGAACATTGCATATGCCCGTTTATAAATCCAACAACCAAGAGGAGGCCAGTAGGGTAGCACTGCTATTTGTTTTGCTTTGAGTCTGGTGTCTGGAATTAACTTGGCCTTGCTGCAGGTGGCAGTGGATTTGGCACGTGGAAGAAAGTTGCTCTGTATTAGGTCAGTTAAGCAGATTCACTGCCTGAAACACCTAGAGGTGACTTATATCCATTGCCCTGCTGTGTGGGAAAGAATTGTACACAAGTGCTGATGTACCTTGCACCGAGGACTATACTCAGTGCAGTGGATCAGGGTGCTACAGGGATAAATGTGCTCGCTGCTGCAAGCTTCTTTTTGCTGTGGGTTTGCTAGCAGCTAGCCTTGTGACTGCATCTTGTTGTTCCTAAATTTCTACCCTGTGAATGCGTTCTGTCATTAACTGATGTCATCTTACATCCTGTCATTCCCAGGTGTTAACTTTTTGTGACTACATCCAGTCATCCCCACGTGTGATAGGCTAGTCTAAGAAGCTGTCATGTGCTTCTAGTTTGACAGTAAACTGATGATGAAAAGTTGAGTAGAACAAAATGTTACTCGAGTAACTAGCATCAAAAACAGAATGTGACTGGGGAAAGTAACAATGGTAGGAAGCAGTAATATTGGGTCGAGTATCTTTTTATAAGGGGGACTATTTGTCCATCCTGTCTTTGGTTTTCATTTTCTGACACTATATGTGCTGTATTAAGCAATACTTTGTCTTGGATTCTGGGTGCACTGTCTATTCTTTTTACATTAAGTGCAAACTTGGGCTCAGTTTTGCTGTTAAGCAGAAGAGAAATCACTATGTTCAGGGGTTGTGACTGGAAAAATATAATGTTACAGTCCGTTATGAGTGGGAGAATGTGCTGTGTGCAGAAAAGCTTGTTATATTTGTTTATGTGCATCACCACCAAGATATCTCCTCTGTATCTGCATGGAGTATAATATTTTTTTCTCTTTTTTTTTTAATACTTTTCTTACTGTGATTGCACTATTGAAACAGGATTAGCATGAAGTTATACAAGCTATGTTAATATGTGCAGCTGTCCTTAAGAAATAGCTGCATCTTTTGGGGGGGGGGGGCTTGAAGGTTATTAGCATAGTAGATGACTGAGACTTCTCAGCATGTTTGCCCTTCTCATAACATATAATCACTAAAAGCAACTGTGTGGCAGTGGACCACCAAAAAATCAAACCAAAACTGCCACTTTTTTATTATAAATTGCATGAAGGGTCAAATATTTACAGGAGGAGGAAATTATCTGTATAGTTCTTTAAAAAGGTTATATTTATTGGACAACAGTAATGTGGGGAGATTGCCACATTAATGTTGCTTGCATTCAGTTCAGCACTGTAACAAGAATGTTTCAGTAACTGAGAACTAATACATATTAGGAAATAATATTAAAGCACTAGTCCCTAGTGGGCTTGGCATATTAACTGCTCCTACTCGGTTGCATGCTGTTATGGAGTCCACATTGCAGGGGATATGTGGGCTGCACGGAAGTGCCATACTGTGGATAAATATATTGCCAGATTAAAAAACTGTAAAAGGTGAACAAGTGAAATGACAGATGCATTATTTATGGGAGTGAGGACGTGTCATAAATGTTTCAGAATAACTAATGATTAAAAATGCAATGCAATAGCTAGAGATAGATACGAGTACAACTGTAGGCATTAAATTAAACCTAAGGTATTAAAAACTGGGCAAAGAAAAATAAGCTCCATAAGAGTTTTCTTCTTTTGCCTTTTCAAGCTCACTGACTTCTGTAGTGACAGTTACCCCTTGTGATCATTAGCTGCTACAGATTTTCCTCTGCCACACTCTTGACTTCTTACTCATCCCTTCTGATTAACCCTTGAGGACATCTGAGTTGAGTGCCTGCTTCAGCACGATTATAGTGAGCGAAGCCGATAAGAATAAGAGAAGAGAGTAGCATCCGTTATGGAAGTAGTAGAATTTCCGTCTGTGAAAAGAGAAAGTTGGTCGCGTGTCGCTATGTTTGTCTTCATTTATTTTAACATCCTCAAAGATGTGACCATTTGTGAAGTTGAGCACTGCAGCAGGGGTCCCTAGTCATAGTTTGAAGGCAGCCGTCCTTTGAAAAGGAAAGTCACCGGTGAGTTCTTCGAATAACCCACCCTACAAGCAGATACATTCATGTGTGAATGTAGTGACACTGGCTGGCTGACAACCATCTTTACATTTGCATCGTAAATTTGAGGAGATATTGCACTTAATCATCCAGCTGTTACAGTTCTACCTTTAAAGGATAATGAAATGCTTGCTTATTGTCAAGAACCATTCAGTCTGTGGAGCAAAGTATTAGAAGTATTTTTTAGTTATTTTCAACATGGAGACGTTATAAGAAATTCTTAGGCATTTGACAAAACAGTTTGCTATCTGAAGGTTGATGTCATTTCTGTCAAATTCCTCATTCTCCAAGTCCAAAGAGCGAAAGACAGAGTATAACATACATTTATTTATTTATTTATTTTTATTTATTTATTTATTTAATTTACATTTGTTTACTGGGAAATGTTGGAAAATACCGAATCTTGACACTCACTGTTGCTGTTGACTCCGAAACAAGCACTGACATGGGTCCTGAAAGGGGGGAAAGTCTGGCTCTTCAATGGTTTATACTTCTGGTTTTCCATTTTTTGATCTTCAGACTTCAAGACTGAGGAACTTGACAGAATTGGCATCGGCCTTCTGATAGTAAACCTGTCCAAACTTCCCATCCTATGCTTTTTCTGCTTATTTCTGTGAGATAGAAGAGTAATTCTCAACTTGTGGTCCTTTGGGGGAGGAGGTCCTCTGCTCTGTATGTGCTGGAGTTTTGTTTTGTGTGCTTTTTATATGACAGAAGACTGAATACTGTCTAAATTATATTACACGGGTGCAGGCAAGTTGAGCAGGGTAACCCAACGCAAAAGACCTCTGCAGCAAGAGAATTACCTCATTGTCTCTGAATTGTCTGCCGCTGTAGATGATGCCAATTATCGTCTTAGACCTTCGATGTTACTTTTCACTTTTTTTTTTTTTTTGGTTCCTTGGCATTGTTACAACTGTGTCATTTTTTCCTGCTCTGGCTGTTAATTACACCCCTTAGCTTGTATACTGTACCAAGAAGTATATGCTTCTTATTGTGGCATCTGCTTCTTATTGTGGCATCCTGAATTTCTGAGCTGTTTTAGTACTGTGTGGGATGTTTGAAAAACTTGACAAGAAGTTCCTTCATTCAGTTACAGATGTCAAATGCAGTATTTTTCCTACTGATGCCTGCCGAACTTCAGGTATTGCAGTCAGTGCTTTCTGATCTCCTTTCTTGATCACTGTTGTAGTCCGAATATCCTATGGGTAACTAATACAAGGATAGGCATACATCTGGCCAGCCTCACAACTCCTGGGTACTTTCCCCGATGCCATAGTCTGTTGTGTTACTTTGGCTGTATGGTATGCTAGTATACCTATAGGGCGTAAAGACAAACTACAACAGAAGATTCTTACTGTCAGACCAGCCCTGACGTCTCGCTTCTGCATTGGTTGATCAGCCTTATGATTTGTGGATAAGTATATCTGTTTGGGATCCTCCGCTTTCTCTTTTTGTTTTACTTACCTTTTTTATTCTTTGTGATGTGTAAAAATGTGATTGGGGGGGTGGGCAGATTCCTCACAAAGTTCACCATTCTAAATGTTTGTTCTGTTTGGATGGATGCTGAGCATGATTACAGAGATTTCTATATTTGTCAGGGTTTGTTCCTATGATGTTGCATAGTCGTCTCTCTTACTTGAAAATCTGTCTCGAGAATCAGAATCTTTAGGCACTTGCAACGGGATAAGATAGAATTGGCATCCGTGACTGCCGCTATGCCTTTGCTGAAGAAGTCTGTGAAGCTTCAGGTGGAGGCTTCTGCTGTGGAGTCGGACCTGGATGTTTCCATTGTGTCTCTCGGGGAGTTGGCAGAATGTCTGTCCATTATTGATGTTGGTGTTGCTCCTGTTTTTGCAACTTGGATGGAAGCTGGTATGGCGCAGACTATTGGAGTGTTACGGACACATCTATCATATCCAAATAGACGTCCGCTTTGGCTGTGAAGGTGGAGCCATTGTTTGTTATATCAGAGGGACTGGATGGTTGAAGAAGAAATCAAAGGTACTTTGAGGTATGTCAGGGATCAGAGAGACTGTGTTTAGTTAGAGCAGGTGTAGGGGCAAAGAAGAAACAAGACACAACATGTAGTTTCTTCTACTCTGTGAGGGATCTCAGCAAAAGTGACAGAATTTCACATAGGGTCTCTTTTGACTGTTATGTCACTTATTTTTTCCTGCTACCGTTACCTCACCTATTCTCCCACCTCCCCACCCCAAGGTCGAAGGATGATTGAGGATGAGGAGGGTACTGATTTGAATGGAGGAACTCTCCAGCTTATTTGTCCCAAATCCTTTCTCCTTTTGGCTTTGCTTCTAATGACCAAGATACTTTATTTCTCGACTCCCCTATGAAAGAACTGTTATGTGAGAGTGCCATTGTCAAAATGATGAAACATTTTAGTTGAAGGGGTGTCAGTTGTCAGCCTGACCCTGAGTAGCATCCTGCCCTCACCGAGAATGATACTTCAGTGTAAAGAAAAAATGATCAATTTCAACAATTGGCTAAGCTTCTGGTGTCATTCAAAAGGGATCCAGTGTCTGTCAGCCTGGGACGACATGCTCGACAAGCCGTGTTGCTTCGCAAAAGATGGCTTGTACCTGTCTCCTCTAGGCTTTCGAATACTGGCCAAGGCTCTTGCTGCCCTTATAGTGCCTTTCTTAGACAAGGTTCAAACGTCAAACCTACCTCCATAAACAGCACAATTAACAAAAAACTGAGGGTTATGCTACTCAACACCAGGACTTTAAATCTCAAAATGCACGCGCTCGACGCACTCCTTAGTATGGAGAACATAGACATCTGTGCAGTAACTGAAACCTGGTTCAAGGCTCCAGAGACAACTCATACCACACGTTTCGGCCACAGAACACGGACCGAAACACAAAAGGAGGGGGTGTATCCATATTCATCAAGGATACCTACACCTCCAGGTTAGTGGCACAGCATGATACCTCTGAGATCATCCATGTGCAACTAACATCGGGCAAATCTGCAATTTAAATTGTGGCCTGCTACAGATCACCCTCCATGACCCAGGACCACCACTCCACCATTCTGGAGACACTGGAAAACCTGAAGGTCCTACCGAACACCCTGATGTTGTGCGATTTTCAATTTACCCTACCATTCACTGGGAAAACTACTAGAGTACAAACTCCCAGGCTCAGCGCTTCCTGGAATTCATCAACTCAAATGTCCTAGATCAGATGGTAAACTCCCCTACCAGAGGTGAAAACATATTGGACCTGGTCAGTACCAACATGGGGTGACAGGTGTTCCACACCGGAGATCAACCCATCACTGGTTAGATCAGACCATAAACTAATCAGTCTGGATGTCCACACCCCACCACCACCCCCAACTAAGGAAACCACAGTAAAAAACTTTTCTAAAGCAAACTTCACCTTACTTAAGACAGAGGTGGTAAGTTTCACAGCCCCCACGCTAAAGGATAACGCTGCCCAAGATGCAGAAACCTTTACAAATGCACTCTGAGCACCTACAAGGATGTATGGATCGTGCCATCCCTAGCAAAACCAAGACTCATTCCTCTAAGAGAAAGAAACCAGTTTGGTGGACCCCTGCCATAAACAGGCTGTACAATAGAAGGAGGAAGCTAGTTCAGAAAAAAAAGCAAATCCCAAGAAGGAAAGACATCCCTGATCAGTATCAGTAAGTAACTAGGGTCCCTCATGAAATCATCCAAGGCTAACTTCGAAAGACAAATAGCCAAGGATTCAAAAGATAACCACAAAGCCTTTTTTACTTATGTTAAGAATCTAAGTGGCAACTCGCAGATATGCACTGAACTAGTGCAAATTAGCACAAAATATACTGAATCTACTGATACTGCCAACATCCTGGCAGATAGATTCAGTGCAAACTTCACCCCCCTCTCACCTCCAAAAGGGCCCACAACAATACCGGAAAAGTGTAGTGTCCCCAAAAATCACAGACGCACAGGTGAAAACAGCCCTTTGAAAAGCCAAAAACACAGCGTCAGTGGGACCAGATGGTGTCTCAGGCTGCGTCTTGCATGAACTACAGAACAAACTATCCTCCCACCTAAACACGCTGTTCAACCTCAGCCTCTCCACAGGCTACATGCCCATAGAATGGTGCACAGCAATGGTTATTCCTCTCCACAAAGGAGGGGCCACAACTGACAATGGTGTATATCGCCCCATAAGACCGACTAGCCTGGTCTGCAAGGCTGTGGAGCGCATCATCAAGGAACCCATTAACAAAGACATTGGGAAACTCCAAACACTTGACCCGACCCACTTTGCCTTTGTTAAGGGCAGATCATGCCTACTAAACCTGGTTGACTTCTTTGAGAGTCACCAAGGCCATAGACGAGGGGAAAGGTGGTTCACACAGCCTACCTTAACAATGCTTTCGACACCATTCCCCACTCTGGTATTACAGAAAAACTCACCAGCCTGAACATAAACCTCTACGTCACGAGATGGGTTGCCAACTGGCTAACAGACAGAACTTGCATGGTAAGAATAGCGAGCTCCAGGTCCGACTCTAAACCAGTCACAAGTGGTGTCCCGCAAGGCTCAGTCCTGGGACCCCTACTGTTCGGCATATACTTCTCAGAAGTACAGGCTAACACAGGAGGACTATGGCTAACCAAGTTCGCCGATGAGTGCAAACTGGGAGCCATAATTGACTCTCCGACTGACAAGGACATCCTCCAAAAGGGCCTTACTGAGACGGACTCCAAGTGTCAGAGTCATGGCCTCAAGCTGAATGCCAAAAAATGCAGTCATCCCGTTTGGGAAAAACAAAACGCCCATGAATTACCACATAGGTGGCAGCCCCCTTAATACAGAAAAGGTAATAAGAGATCTGGGGATCCAGGTAGATAGTGATCTCTCCTTTGACAATCATATTGCCAAAGTAGTTAGGGGATCCTTCTATGTGGCCCATCTAATTACTAAAGGGTTCGCATCTAGAAATAAAGAGGATGTTCTTCGTGTTTCACTGTTGCAGTCATTACATTTGGGTAATCTGCTGGCAGGTTGCCCTCAGTCGGCCTGAATAACAAAGTCTTGGGTCCTGCGTCGGTTGCTGTCCCTTCTTCCATGACATCAGGTCGTCAGGGATATAAAACATGCATTTCATCAGTCTTTCTTGCAGTGTGGTGCCGAAGTAGTTTGCAGTCTTCAACCTAAAGCTAAAAGTTAATAATTGTATTACTTTTGGGAAGCAAATACCTCATAAGGACTTTCATTTGTACTGTATTCCTTGCCAAGGCCCTGACCACAATGTGCCTTTTGCATCTCATTATTTTGGCTCTTGATTTAACTATCCAGAAATGTCGACGGTTAGCAATCCGACTACTGGAATACACAAAAAATGCAAAGAAAAAGACAGACCTTCTAGGTGCAAAACTGATTTCGCCGGTACTCAGTGAAGCGCTTTCGCAGCCCCTGATGCCTGCTACTTTTGATTCTCAGGCCTCTGTTGAGACCCATTTGGAGGCCAGTATGCCGCAAGACACTAAGTATTGAACCCACAGATGTCTCTACCTTAGATGGGTCCGGAGCCGCTGAGCAGGCACTGGCTTCTGAGGGTGTTTTTCAGGCCTAAAGATTTGTATATTAAACCGACGCCATCTCCAAAACTTAGACCAAAATCAACTTCTATGTCAAAAAAAACGACGCGTGGGCCATGTGCACAGGCACCTATGCCTAAAAAAACAAATTATCAAAATGGCTGAGGATTTAATTACCTTGATCAGGGGTTCCCATCCCCCTCCTGCTAAGAGGCCTAGGCAGGGCACTGATTATGATTCATCAGATCAGGTTTCCATTTCTTCTGATCAGGAATTATCTGTTCCACCTTATGAGGACTCTGATGCAGAAGAATCATCCCTTCTGCTTCTCCTCCAGAGGATTTTTCTTTTGGAGAAACTTTGCATACCTTAAGGGAACATTTTCAGTGGGAGAGTCAGGATTTTTCAGAATGTAAAAAGAGGCTTAGGGATTTCCTTCCTCCTCAGCATAGGCCTTTGGCTATACCCCCTGTTCTAGACATTGTTGATTATGTTTTATCAGAATCCAGCCTGGCTCCTGATTCCCTGCATCCGGCTCCTAGTAAACCAGACAGATATTACCAGGTTCCTGACTCCTACAAATTCCTTTTTTAAAAAACCCTACTGCTGACCCTGAAACCATCTCTCAAGGTCCCAAGAGTGTTAATGCTTCTACTGCTAAAAAGCCTACCCCTTTTGATAGAGACTCCAGGGCGCTGGATAGAGATAGGGTAAGAAGGTTTACACGTCTGCAAACTTGGCAATCAGGGCTTTAAACTGTCAATTTCATATGCTTAAATATCAGCAGAATGTCATGGGCTTACTTAAACAGAAAATTATGTTTATTTCTGACTGTGTGGAAAATAGTTACAGGATTTATTGCATTTAGCTGAACAAGTTGGAAAGCATACTTTGCAATGTGGTTTTGATTCCTTGTAGGCCTCCTGCAGGGCCACTGTAACTGGATCTGTGATAAGATGGCATGCTTGGCTCAAGGAGCAAAATCTGCCTGATCATGTTAAAGCAAAATTGTTGGATGCTCCTTTACAACAGGACCGTCTATTTGGTAATAAGGCAGAAGAAGTTTTGAAAAAGATGGAAGACTAAGCTAAATCTATGCAAACTGTAAAAGACTTCCTACAAGTGCAGCCACCCAGGTTCAATAGGCACTGGCCTACTAAGAATTGATCTTTTCCAGTACTCACCAGAGCCACTCAGGTCAAACCCAGACGCACCAAAGGCTCCAGGTTTCAGTCATAGGGAACTTACAGAACAAAACAATGGGGTGCCTCCACCTCCAAAACTGGAAGTAGCGAGCCCTCCCCCTATGGTAAACAGTCTCATTGACTTTCCTCTGCCATCACCAAGCACTTATCTTTTGGCAGCCCCTTTGGGGGGAAAACTGGCACTTCATGCATGAAATTGGCTTCGAATTACCCAGGATAAGTGGGTTTTAAATATAGTATCCCAGGGATACAGATTTCATTTCCACACGTCGCCATTCCCAAACGGATGGCCAGATCTGCCTCCAAATCAGTGGGCAAGAGGTCCAGAAACAAGTCATGTCTCTCATGAATATGGGGGCTATTCAACCAGTACCAGAAAAGGAAAAGGGACAGGGTTTTTATTCAAGACTTTTCCTGGTACCCAGAAAAGACAAATCATGGCGACCAATTCTAGACTTATCCATTCTAAATACATTCCTGGACATTCCAAAATTCAAGATGTGAACTCTACAACAGTTACTGCCTATGCTAGGCAAGGATGCCTGGTTGGTAACTCTAGACTTAAGAGGCTTACCTGCATATCCCAATCAGGGAATCTTGCAGAAGATACCTCCACTTCAAAGCAGGCTGTTTGCATTACCAGTTCTCTGCACTGCCCTTTGGCTTATCTACTGCGCCCAGGGTCTTCACAAAGTGCCTGACACCAGTAATTACATTTTGCAGACAAACATTCAAATTTATCCTTATCTGGACGATTGTTTAATGCAGGCAGAAAAGAAGGGCACTCTTCTACAGCATCTGGCGTTTGTAAAAAGGCTTCTAACTTGTCTGGGGTGCACCATAAACAAAAAGAAATCACAACTGGTACCTTCTCAAATAATTACATTCCTGGGTGCAAGCTTGAATACAACTGCCCAGATGACTTGCCTCACACCAGAAAAACAAATTCAGTTGATGACTTACTTCAAACAAGTGGCCACACAAACCCAGCTCTCTGCAAGGCAAATTCTGCAGGCCTTGGGGTTCATGGCTTCCTGCATTCTACTAATTCCATATGCAAGACTGCATATGAGGAAACCCCAATGGTACGTAAAATGTTTATGGAGTCAACATGGTCACAGCCTGGAAACAACGATTCCTGTCATTCCTTGCCTGCAGCAGGAGTTCCTATGGTGGGCAGAGGCCTGTTACCAAAACAAGGGGCTGTCATTCATTCCATCCCCTGCCACCCAAACCCTGACTACAGACGCATCAGATTATGCTTGGGGGGCCCTTCTGGCAGGGAGATGCATTCAGGGCAAATGAAGCCCAAACCAGATGCACCTACATATCAACCAGAAAGAAATGCTAGCTGTACAGAATGCTCCGACAGCCTTAAACGACTTTCTTCATCCAGGACAATTACTGATAAAGACGGACAACACCACAGTTATGTGTTAAATAAACAAGCGGGGGGGGGTACCCATTCCTACCCCCTTTGCAGACTTGCCATGGCTTTGTGGAACGCAGCCTTGACTTACCAAATACATCTGCAAGCTCAGTTCCTACCAGGAAAGAAAAATACTCTGGCAGACTAAGCAGAAATCTTATGGACCCACACAAATGGAAACTGTATCCACAAATTTTCAGCACGTTGACACAAAAATGGGGGAGCCCAGACATAGTTTTGGGGAAAGACAAAAAGATCTATCAGTTGGACACATTCTGCACAAGAATCAATCCCAAGAAAGCTTGGAAAGTGGATGCTCTACTATCAGTCTATGCCTTTCCCCCTCTGCCTCTGCTCTCCAAGGTTTTGCTAAAAGTCAAACAAGAAAAAACGAAAATGATTCTGATTGCTCCAGACTGGCTTCGCCAACACTGGTACCCGTTCCTACACAATGTCACACCTTCCTCCATGGTACCTGCCTCAGACACCTTATCTACTGTCTCAGCAGAACTATCCAGTTCTGCACACTCGGCTCCAAACTTTGAATCTTGCAGCATGGCTTATCAACTAATTTCACCAGTTAATATCTCAGTAAACCTGTGATGGATGTCATTTTGGAGGCTAGAAGGCCTAGTACTAGAGATTCTTATGCTGATAAATGGAAAAGATTCTGTGCCTGGAACCAAGCACAAGGAATAAACACAGCAATGCCCAATATTCTTCCGATTCTGCAATTATTTAACTGAGATGCTTCACAAGGGCCAATCTTTTTCTTCTATAAAAAATCCATGCCTCTGCCATTTTGGCTCATTACAACACAGAGCCTCCTCTCTTTTCTCATCCCCTGGTAAAGCAGTACCTCTGAGACGCCAAAAAATTGAGACCTCCCAGGAGAGCACCAACTCCTGCATGGGACCTCAATTTTGTGTTGGAAAAACTCACCCTGCCTCCTTTTGAACCAGCTGCTACTGCAGACATAAAATTTCTCTCTTGGAAGACTGCTTTCCTTTTAGCAGTCACTTCAGCTAGAAGGATTTCAGAACTACAGGCTCTCATGGCAGTGGAGCCTTTCATTATCTTTTACCCGGACAGGGTGGTCCTCCGGACCAATCCATCCTTTATGCCTAAAGTGGTATCTAGTGTGGCTCTTAATCAGACCATTCATCTGCCAACTTTTTTCCCAAATCCACAGAACAAGGGGGAGCGGATTCTGCATTCATTGGATGTACACAGTCAACTAAGATTCTACTTGAACAGGACAAAATCTCTAAGAAAATCTGAGCAATTACTGGTGGCATTTGCTGCAGGGGCAGAGGGAAAGGCTATTTCAAAGCACACTATTTGAAAATGGAAAAGCCATTGTATTCGTTTCTGCTACATGCACCATGGTAAACCTGTCCCCAGGGGGATCAGATCCTGTTCCACCAGGGCTACATCTACTTCTGCAGCGGGGTTCCTACCAGAGACATTCTAGAAGCTGCTACTTGGAGCTCAGTTCATATGTTCACCAAACATTACCATTTACCTCTCTTCTCTAAATCCAGAGCAGGCTTTGCCACTGCTGTACTGCAGGGCCTTATAGCTGCTCCTAATGCTGTATAATTCCATCCTCCCAGCCATAGCTTTGGGATTCTACCCAAATGTAATGACTGCAACATTGAAACACGAAGAAAATAGTACAGTTGTGTACACTTACCATAAATGTAGATGTTCGAGTGTATTCACTGTTGCAGTCCTGATTACCCACCCGCCAGCCCCGTTTTTCTTTTGTTATATCTCTGCTTTCTCTTACTATGCTTAAAAGCCTTTTTGGTGTATTTGCGTGTGTGTGTGTGTGTGTGTGTGTGTGTGTGTGTGTGTGTGTGTGTGTGTATATATATATATATATATATATATATATATATATATATATATATATATATATATATATATATATATATATATATATATATATATATATATGTGTGTGTATATATATATATATATATATGTGTATATATATGTGTGTATATATATATATATATATATATATATATATATATATATATGTGTGTGTGTATATATATATATATATATATATATATATATATATATATATATATTTTTTTTTTTTTTTGCTCCCAATTTTGGGGGCACCTGACATCTGGGGCAAGAAAAACTGATAAATGGCGTTTGCTGCATGTTTTATACCCCTGACGTCATGGAAGAAGGGACAGCAACTGACGCAGGACCCAAGACTTTGTTATTCAGGCCGACTGAGGGCAACCTGCCAGCAGATTACCCAAATGTAATGGCTGCAACAGTGAATACACTCTAACATCTACATTTATGGTAAGTGTACACAACTGTACTTTATAGGGCCCCTCTACTCGTCACTCATTAGACCCATCATAGAGTACAATGCCCCATTTGGGATGTACCTCACAAGACACTTACAACAGCTGGAAAGACCACAAAAGTACCTCACCAAGAGGATTACTGGCCTCAAACATATGTCCTATGCAGCCCGACTGAAAAAATTCCGGCTGTACTCAGTGGCATATCGCTTACTCAGAGATGATTTCTGCCCGACTTACAAAGCCGTGTACAACTCAGAATTGATAGACATGCTCCACCTAAAGAAATCCAAGTCACTGCGAGCCACGTGCCCTAGTGAGCTAAACCTCACCACAACAATAAATAGAACATGCTGGAGGAATAGATTCCTGTCAGAGACTCTCCATGCTTTGGAACAAAATTCCAGATTAAGTCAGGCAGAGCCCCTCACTAACACTCTTCAAGAGAAACCTTGACGAGTGGATGAGTAACAGAAAATCCACCCCTGGGATCACTTCATTGGTTCTGCTTGACAGAGGATCAGTTAATTAAACAATGGGGCGGCAAAAGCCGACACACTCTGCCTAGGCTTATAAATGCCCTCAGGCAGATAGCCTAGTACCTACCTATGAACCTATATACAAAAGCGGTACTATGCCCTTCTGGAATTGGGGGTATAGCCGATGCCTTCTGCTATTCCCCCTATTTTGAAAGCTTTATTGGACCCTTTCTGTATTGCTTCCTTTAATCTTAGAGAAGCACTTATTTATTCCACCAGGGCAATTTCTACATCTGTGGCTTTCTGTAAGCTGTTGTGATTCAGAACATTAGTGAGGCAGCTAACTTGGTCCTCCATCCATACATTTTCTAAGCACAGCAAGCTGGATATTCTTACAGGAACAGGAGAGGATTGGATACAGAAACCTCTGCAGGGCCTCCTGTAAAACGGGAGGAATCTTTTCCACAGCCTTTTGTGTACCTCTCTGTGCTATATGGTGTTGCTGTTTTGGGATCCTTCTCATCTGCATTGAATTATACTTCAACAATGATCCATTCAAAAAACATAACACGGTTGTGTGAGAAATGAAGTACCGTCTCCATTTTCCTGCAGGAGACTTTCTTATGCAGAGACTATCTTTCTACATAAAAGCTGAGGTGGGAGACCAGAGAGGCAAGTAAATTATGCTCTTCTACTTTCCTGTTCGTCTCCATGTCAGTAGTACCATCTTTTTGAGAAATGTAATGAAAGTCAAGGTATTTACACTTTTAACGTTTTGTTTAATTTGGTGCTACGGTAGTGTTGTCGCCTCACAGTTAGACGTTGCACGTTCGATTCTCAGTTAGAGCGTCTTCTGTGTGTCGACATGTGTGAATGGGCGTTCCTTCATTGAAGGTTGTGCGTTAGGCCTGGCAAGCCAGCACGTAAAAATCTACTGCCAATCATTAGCGGACTGGAGTTTCCACTGTGGCGACCCCTAACCGGGAAAAGCCGAAAGACAGTTTTTTTTATTTTCCTAAATATTCTCTGAAGGCAAGAAGGGCAGTTTACTTTACTATCCATACTTTTTTGTCTCTCCCCTGTAAAATGAACAGAAGATAGCATGGGGCAGCTGCTGTATTATCCAGGGACATAAATATGTACCCCGCTTTTGGTAGGGTCAACCCACACCTTGACATCACAGAGCTATGGAAATTGTGAACATCTGCCTTTGGCCAACTCCTGTATATTGGGAGTTCTGCTGCAGCAGTGATCCTACTAGAGCATCTGCTGTTTTGGTGAGTTTGAAACACGTGTACTTTCTATCACTGGTTCATGACTTCATTTAACTCTGACATGGCATTCCCTGCCAGGTGTGAAAATAATCTGCCTACTCTACTTGAAGTACGCAATATTAGGCAGTGGAGGAGAATATCTGCCTGGATGGAGGAGAGAAACTGGTTTAATGGTAGTTTGCCAGACGGTTCTATAACATAAGTGCTGATAATAACTGTGATTACTGGCTTTTAGGACATCCTTTCCTCCATCAAGGATAAAGTAGCAGCAGCAAACCGTTGCATTCTTTAAAAGTGAAAAGGTCTTCATTTCTTTTGTTGATATGTTAAATTTAAAGAACGAGTTTCATGTGTAAGCATAACTGTGCCTTTGTAAATTTTTATAAAAGAAATGCTTTGTCATTGCTACATTTGTGTTGTGTGCCCAGAATTCATGCTGCAGGGGTATAGCATGTAATGGGAGCTACAGTAGCTGGGGGGGCAAAAGATCTGATCAGTCAACTGCCTAGCAGAACCTCTGTACTGATGAATAAGCCTCTGGAGCTGTACTGCCAACTGAGGGTGGCAGTGTACTTGGCACAGAAAACTACTGAAGTACTCCTAGTAATGTGATAAGAGTGCTGAAAGAGCATTAAAAGAATCCCACATGTTTTACAACAATTAAAGAACAGTGATAACTGGTTTGAATTTCTTTCACTGATGCAGAAATTGTTTGCAATTGTTTTTAGGCTTGGGTTGCAAATTTTGAAAGGCCAAGAATGAACGCTAATTCACTATTGGCAAGTCCTACTGGTCTTAGTCCGTACCTTCGTTTTGGATGCCTGTCATGTCGTCTCTTCTACTTCAGGTTAACGGATCTCTATAAAAAGGTTTGTAACTTCCAAGCAGTGATAAGCCCATTTCACTTGCAGGTTTTGATTTATTTTGGTCATCAGGTTTGTTTAGGTAGTGGTAGTCTTGTCTTTGTAAAAGTGTAAACAGGGTACTGTCCAGAGAGATGTAATAAGATTGTGCATGATCTGTAGAGGAGACGATATGAAGAGACATTAATGGGCAAAAGCATTAAAGTTGGCACAGAAGACAATACGTTGTGAGTGTTGGGGGAGGGTATACTGCAAAAAAAAAAAAAAAAGGAAATGTCTTCAAGGGAATTAGAAAGGTGTTGGATAAAGATGGCCAGGTGTACAGAGGATCATAAAGGAATACACAGATCAGGTGCAAGACTTAAGGAAAGGAATGGATGGCATGTTAAACTGAAAGGAGAGTTTGTCCTTCAAGAAAGAAATGGTCAATCTGAGTCTGTCTGATATCAGATTCTGTTTCTCTCTGCAAGTTGTATGCTGTAATAGCTGCACATCTTAGAAAGTCAGAGTGTATGAACATTTTCATAAGAGGAGCAGAAAATCATCAAAGAATTATATTCCTTGTTTCTTTGCAGACAAAGAGAACAAAGTGTGTAGTTTGTAATTCACTGAGCTCACATATCTGGATATTGAAAATAAGACTTGCTTACTGTATAGCAGTTTTATTGTATTTTGGTGCTGTAGTATTTGGGCACCTGGGCTTCAGGAACATATTGGTGAGTGATTTCTATTCTTTTGGGTGATGTCCATAAAAAGTGGACTGAACATTCAGTAGATTGAGGGCATTCTTTTGGTCATAAGCCTTCGAAAAATTGCTGGTAATGAGAACACGGTGACCTTGTAGAGTGAATGTAGACTTTCAGAAAGTGGCTTTTGTAAATGTCATCACCATTGTTCAAAAAAGATGGAGGAAAACCGCCATAAACATGTTCAAAAGGTCCTCCAGTTTGTCCCTGTTGTATTTGCTAATTATATGACTTCAGTGGTCATGTGAATGCAACTTCATTCAGTTTTTCTAGAATGTTTCTTTTGATATTTAACTTTTACACGCCACGTGAACTTGAAACCCTTACGATAGCCCACATATCTCTGTGTAGTAAGAATGCTTTCAGATATCTCTCTGCTACCTGGTATGACATCTTTTCTTTTTTTTTCTTTTAAACAATTAAAATTTTTATTGAATTGTTATTTATGACTTGGGCAATCATACATATATTATAAATGAAGATAATTTTGACATTTTTAGTTGCAAACATAATACATCAGTTGTAATCCTCGGTACAGTCATTGTCATTCAAACATTCCATAGCTCATTCAGTCCCTGCCTTCCCTTAAACCTCGTTCCCCCTCCAAAACATTATTCAGCATGTACTGTTCCCACATTTCCCATTTTTTTCTATGTAATTTACTCCTACCCTTTTCTAAAGATCCCATTTCCAATTATTGTATCTTCCTTACTGTATTCACTACTTTTAGAATAGTTGGTTTAGACTTTGATTTCCATTTTCTAGTAAGTGCTTTTTTGGCAGCCAACAGAATTAAACTCTGCAAGGTTTTACTATTTCTAGGCTATTCCGATTCTGTATCACAGCTCAAGTAAGTCATTGTCTTAGTTATACCAATTTACCCACCCAGTATTTCTGACAGAGTTGTCTGCAGGCTGTTTTTAAGGTCTGCCAACTCATCACATTCCCAGAAATATGTTCCCAGTTACCTCTTTTCCTCATCACACCTCCAACATTTGTACTTTACCTGAGGAAAAATTATTTGCAGTCTACTTGGGGTATAAAAATAACTATGCAAACACTTCCAAGCAAATATACTCAGTCTCTAGCCTGCAGTCCAAATGTATTTTAGTGTCTTCCAGTTCTTTTACCTTTCCCTCTCTAATTTGCTCTCAATACTATGGTTCCTTTGCCAGTTTTCCACATTAAATTCAGCCCCCTCTTGCCTGATCTCTGTACTCCTAATTGCAGTCATCCCTATCTGCAGAATCTCCCCTGTCCATTTCAATGTTGGCTTGGTTCTTAAAATACTTTTTTCTATTTTATGAATGTAGTGTTCTGTATGATTATTGTTCTCCTTAAGGGTCTGTATCCAAAATCAGTCTCCTTATTTTCTCCATACATGTATTTTCTGAAGAAATTTTTTATCTTCTGTAATAACTTCCAAACAGTTTCCATTACCCATTCCTTAACATCCTCTTTGTTTAAAATATAGGTGAGGAAGAACCAGTGTCATTTTTATTTAATTACCCTGCATTTTGTATTTTAGTTATTATTGGTATGTGATCTGAAATGGTTATTGGATGCTTATCAAAACTTTCATTTAAATGCACATGTTCCTGTAAAATATAATTTGCCTAGCCCAGTTTCTGTATCTTAAGGAATAATATGTAAATTATCTCCAAGCTCCTACTACTGAATTCACGACTTCCATACCAAATATTTTCATTCATTTCTTCAAAAATGTAACCTCTTTTTTGTATATTTTACCTTCTAGGCCCCATATAAATCCTCACTGTTACAAATCAAATTCCAATCCCCCATCTATAAGTTATATTCCCTGTTGAAAGCAGATATTTCTTCCAGAATGTTCTTAAGCTCCATTGTAGCAGTTTTAGGTGGAGTAAAAATACATGCCTTCTCCTTCCCTGCAAGTAGCCCCTTACTACTACAAATCTACCATTATTTATCATTTTTCCCCTCTTCTGTCTCTATTGGAGATCCTCAAGCAATTATATACTCCCCATTTTTTTTGTCACAGATATTCTGCTGAATAACCATCCTGAACTCCTTTCTTTATAAAATTCACATGCTCATTTCTTTAAAAATGTGTCTTCTATAGAACAGCTATTTGCACTATGCATTTCTTAATATAGTTCACTACTTTCTTTTTTGTATGTATGTGTGGGGCCAGTCACATTCAGAGATAATGTGCAAAGCATTGCCATTATGGTAAGAAATTATTTCCACCTGTTGTGTTGTAGTATCTTTCAGCTTTTCCCGGTTAGGGGTTGCCGTAGCGGAACTCCGGTCCGCTAATGATTGGCAGTAGATTTTTACATGCAGAGTTGCCAGCTCTGATGCACAACCTTCAATGAAGGTACGCCCATTCACGCATTGAGAATCAAACAGGACTGGTGATTCTTGAAGGCGAATTGCCGAGGTACCAGATCGTTGGAACAATAAAGGAATATACTGGTGAAGTACTGGCTATTTGGTGTGTATTTTTCAAACAGGACAATGTCTTACTGTGAGGCGACAATGCTACCGCAGCACCTGTGTATGACAGCTTTTTTCAGAAATGTCTAGATTCAGCTTTTTGATGCAGGCATATACCGATGTTTGGCAGGTTGATCTTTTATGCAGTAATGAGAACCCTCAATCAAAAAAGAACCCCCCCGCCCCGAGCACTCCCATAACCTATTAACTTAATGCAAGCCCACAAAACTACATACATCTTCAAATAATGAAGTGTAACCCTTTTAATAGGAACAGTTGTCTTAGATTGACAGCTATATCCACAGGCTTTAATTAACATGTAGTGAAGGTTGTCTATGGTAAGACACGTGGTACAGCCTGTGCTTCTACTTGCACTATGTGCTGTCTGTTTTGATCTTATCACTGTTCCTCACCAAGATGTAGAAACCAACTTGAATACTTTCAGAAAACATTCTTTCAATGGATAAAAGATAAAGTGTTCTGTTTTTATTACCCTTATCGACTTGTCTCCCTAGAAACATGAAACCAGAAACACAGTTGCCTTCAGCTACAAGCTTCTCATGTTGCACCTTGAACATTTATGTATTAAAGGAGAACTCCACCCAAAAGGCAAGTTTCTCTTTCTAAAGGGAGTTTTCCTTCCCTGTAGTCCAACACTAAACACTTCACATATAGAAAAGACTTTAATTATGTTTGCCTTTCATTCCTACATTTTTCATCTGTTAAATCACAACAGCTACTAAGAGTGGTACAGTAATTGTTAGGTCATTTATCCCAACAACCGAGCAATTAAGAAAACGACATTTAAATGCGCCTTATACAGATTGCCAGCATCACACCTCATATAAATAGTGTAACCTGGAGTTTGAACAAAGGCAGGGCTTTCAAGCTTAGTTTTCAGATACAAATGTCTTTCTCTTTGATAAAACTCAGTGCCACAAAAAAGAAAACATAAGTGTTTACTTTCTGTAACAGTTTGATTTTTGCATTTTTTTCTACACTTTAATTTTTGTAAGAGTTGTATGTTACTTTTGGAGTTGGGGAAAGAAGATTAACATCAAAGACTTTAATTCTAACTATGATATTTAAAACTGTGAATGCAACACAAACCATCTCAGCCCAAGTAACGTTTATAAACCACAGGGGTCAGATTTCTCACCCTTGAACACTGAACTAGTGTTACTTTGAAAAGAAAAATTAACTCAGTTACATTTTCAAGCTAGTCATTCAAGCATTCCTTTAAAATGTTGCAACAGAGATGGCCACTAATGAAAATCAAAGGAAGCAAAGTAAGTAAAAATGCAATTGATGCCGACAGTGAAAATTAAGCAGTCACAGCAATGTTGTCAACTGATGAGAGAGAGAAAACTACAGTAAGTGATCCCCTCACAATAAGGATTTCTTTCTGTCCCTCTTACATGACACCAGGAAGGCGAAGGCATGGACTGTAAAACAAAATAATGTTGTCCATGGCAGCCTCCTTCAGATCATTTTGGGGTATAACAAATTATAAAATAATTGTAACCATTTACTTTGATACAGTGGTGCAGCGGTAGTGTTGTCGCCTCACAGCAAGAGGTTCTCCCATTCGATTCTCGGCTGGAGCGCCTTCTGTGTGGAGTTTGCATGTCCTCCCCGCGGTCGAGTGGTGTTCGAAAGACATACGTAGAGTGTGCCTTCGTTGAAGTTTGGGCGTCGAGCTGGCACCTTGGCACCGTAAAAATCTACTGCCAATCATTAGCGGACCGGAGTTGTGCTGTGGCAACCCCCAACAGGGAAAAGCCGAAAGAAGAAGAAGAACTTTGATACACAGGCATTAGCAATACAGAAAAGTTCAAGATTGGCTGAAAAACATGATTTGATGTTGTCGTTTTCATTTTTCCTTGAACTGTGGGTTTTGGATCCAACTTGGCTGCTTATAAAAGTTTAGGCTCCAAAGCACAAGCTTCTCACCTACCCGTAATACCCCCCCCCCCGAAGTTACCTAGGATCTCATTTGCCGCTCTTAGGAGAAGCATAACTGTCCATTGTCTCGAGCTCTGGTGAAAGGGAAAAAGTTAAGGGGTTTTCCTTTTTTAGTGTGGCCTCCCGTATACTTTTCTGTACCCTACCTTCTGACACTGTTATTAAAAAAAAAAAAAAACACTAATTTTAGTTTAGTTAGTCTTGTTGCATCTGCTGGCGAGCTCTTAGTCAGAATTGCTGTCTTTCTCTTCTCTTTACTCCTTTCTTCTCTAAAGTTTTTGGGATGTCTGAGAAACATTTTAGGTTTCAAACAATGCACTGCCTGTGGGCACAAGATTCCCTTATCTGATGCCTACAAGGAGTGTGTGTATTGTCTCAGCCCTGCTCACCTCAAAGCCCTCCAGTACCATCTGTGAGGGCTTCCATCAAAGAGCACTGGCCAACAGAAGGAAGAAGCTTATTTTGAAGGGCCTTTTACCTCCTCCTGCCCTGTTGACAGTTTTCTTCTACAGGGACTCATCCCTCTTCCAAAAAGTGCAGAGGAGACATGGGACATAGAAAATGTTCCGTGTAGAAGTCTGCTTCCTCATCTTTGGATGAGCCTCCAGCCTAGGCTGCTAAAGTGTCGGATCCCAGATCTTCAGATTTGAATAAGTCTGTGCAATCCTCTCCTCACTCCTGAGCTCCTTTGCCTTCAGAGCTCCCTCCTCCTACTGTAGGTTTGCCTCATATAGAGAGATCTCCAAGGATCTCATCCAGGCCACCTTCCAAAGATCTTCTTTTAGGTCTACTCTGTCTTTCAGAAGTAGAAGTGGACAGGTTGATGAAGCAGTTCCTTCAGACACAGATCCAGATGGGGGTATTACCAGCCCCTTCCCCTCCCAGGACTGTGGGTAGACCATCACTCTTGAGACCCTTAGCTCCTTCTCTGATCCAGCCTGCTGCTTTGGTGTCCTCTAATCTGAATGCCCCGAGAGCCGAGGTGTCAGAGCTGATAGTGGATCTCACTTCAACCCTGGCATCTTCCCTGTATCGCTCTGTTCAGACTGTGTCGGAGCAGAGTAGTTCTCAGAGCTGAAGCCTTGATATTGCCTCTGAGGTGTTGACCTCGACTCCCGAAGTTTTCAGAGCAATCGCTTCTCCTCAGAGCATTGGCATTTGACAGCTCTGCCTCCCCTTCCCTCTGGGAGCAGAGGGCTGGGGGAGATTGGGGATCCTCTGTCCTGGTAATTTTGGCTGTGGTAGAACGATCTTTGGCTTTTCCGGCCATTCTCCTTTTGACGTGGTGGAGAGGGTGCTCTCCATGCCAAGAAGATCCTCTGCTCCAACCCTTGTGGATCCACTTGTCACCCCCTTGGAGACTTTGAGACCTCAACACTTCCCCCCCCATCAGTACAGCTGACCCAGTAAATCCTACAAGTACTTCCACTTTTGGAACCCCAGATCTCTTCCGTCACCTCGGAACACCCCACTGAGGAGATTCCCCAGAAGAGAAGGTGCAGAAGGAGGCACCTGGATACCCCAGAGGAATCTGTCACCAAAGACAATGATTTTGAGGAAGGGGAAGGGTCCCACAGCTCTCCACCTGAAGATGTCTCCTTTGGACACCTCTTAGAAATCCTGTGCCAAAGAGGTGGATGGTCTTCACAAAACCCTACCCTGGAAGAATTGGTGTTCTTGGCTTTCAGGTCTGGCCTATCTACATTTTGGATGTTCCCCTCCTACTGATGCTCTGGTGTCAAGCAGGGCTTGGAAGGACCTGGACATGGTATACACAAGCTTGAGGACAAAATCCTCAGTGCTACCCCTGACCAACCCCATAGGGCTAAGGGAATCCCTGTAGATGCCATGGCTGTTGTGGCAGCCACCAAAAAGGAGCTGGCCCAAGAAAGCTCCTCTGTCCCTCCCACTAACAAGGAGTCTAGGGCTATGGACAGATTCAGTAAAAAAAAGTTTACTCCTAGTCTGCCTTCACATTACAAGCATTAAACTACCTTGGCTGCAGAGGGATTTAATCAAAACTCTATAGCTCGGTCCTAGAGTCCATGTCTGGTGAGGAAAGGAAATCCTTCTCCAGATTGGCCACTCTACAATCAATTTCCAATGCATCCATGAGGTTAATCTTCCATGAGGAGAAAATGCTGAGAGAAGAAAGGAGCCACTTTTGAGATTTTAAGTATTTTTTTTTCTTCAGATTATTTAAGATTTCTGCATTGCCACCTACTTTTTGGCGTTTTCCAGCTTGCTAAACTTGATATCTGTATTAGGAGCTGTATTTAGAACACATCTAGAGCCTGTTTACTGCATTTCCTGTGTTGCACTTATTTTAAAGTTATTTTTTTCTTAAAACTTGCATTTTACCTGTCTCTGGCCTAGCACTCAAGTGTGGGGTCATTTATTGCACAGTTCTAACTTGTTGCTACTTGTGTATCTCTGCTATCTTTAAACAAAACAAACAAAAAAAAATCTTGTTTTTTTCCCACTTTCTGAAATTTAAGAAAAAGTTCAGTTACAGATTTGCTGTTCTGAACTGTTTGTAAGTTTCTTGGAGGCCATTGCTTGCTTGGGCTAAAGGGAAGTCTCTGTGTTCACGAGTGGCAGTGGTAAACACTGAGTAGCCTGCCTGTCCCTGTAGGAGTGGTTACTGCCTAGTAACTGTAGTTTTTTTGACCATTTTGGGTCATTTCCAAACTCCTTGATCCTCTTTTGCTCGTTTTTGCGCACAGCGCAGCATCGGGCAGCGCCGCCTAATCAGGTTTAAACTATTCCCGGCTCCACAAAGTCTGCTCTTTACTTTTTCCCATAGAACTGTTCCAAATCTCAAAGTAAGCACTCTTTTTTTTTTTTCCTTCTAAAACCCCAGCAGTAGCTAGTGTCTTATAAATAAGCACTAATAAACTAACGCACTACACCCTCTTATACTCCCTTTAAGTACTTGGCTCCCTATTGGTCCTTTTTGATCAAGTCAAAAAGTAATTCCTTATACTATTCTGGCATGTCCAAAAGTCAGTTTCAGGTTTACTCTCCAGTCCTGCTTGTGAATATGGGAATCTTGAGGTAATGTTACAACTGCTTATGTGCACAAACCACCCTCTCCTCATCCCAACACGCTCAAATATATGTGAGAGATACAACTATATAGCCAAACTGGAGGCTGAGCTCTCTCAACATAGTACTGGCACGGTCAGTCTGGAGGAGAAGGTAATCACACACACCACAAATCCAGTTTCACATAGACCTATCGCAACAGCAAACCAAACACATAAATGCACAAAAACATACTCGGAGGCTCTAAATAAAAATCTGCCCAAGCAACAGAGACCTCCAAAGCAGACATCCAAGCAACTGCTACCCCACAACAATACCCACGTATCACATAGTTCACAAAGTCAATGTGCCACACAGTCACAGCCCTTAAGGCTGAACAACACACCTAATACACTTGTAATAGGTGACTCTATTGTCAGACACACTGACGTCCCTCTCACCAGGCTGAACAAGGAGAAGGTCACTGTAAGCTGCCTGTCAGGTGCCAGGATCCGCCACATAACACAAGCACTCAGGTCACTCCAAAGCAAGTACAAATATGACTCCGTCATTGTCCATGCTGGTGTGAATGACCTGGGACGTATCTCCCTGGATTACATGAAAAGAGACCTAGAGAAGCTCTCTGATCATGTGGCCCAGGCCGGTATGACCCTGACCTTGAGTAGCATCTTACCCTCACCAAGAATGATACCACAGTATAAAGACAAAATGATCAATTTCAACAGTTGGCTAAAGTATTGGTGTCACTCAAAGGGGATCCAGTGTCTGTCAGCCTGGGATGACATGCTTGACAAGCCACGTTGCTTCACTAGGGACGGCTTGCACCTGTCACCCCTGGGTTTTCGAATACTGGACAAGGCTCTTGCCACCCCCATAGTGCCTTTTTTAGGCAAGGCTCAAAAGACAAACCCACCTCCTTAGACAACACAAGGAAAAAGAAACTAAGGGTAATGCTGCACAATGCCAGAAGTCTAAACCTCAAGATGCACGCACTCGAGACTCACCTCAGTATGGAGAATATCGATATCTGTGCAGTAACAGAAACCTGGTTCAAGGCTCCCGAGAGCACCCCAGCACTACCAGGCTATACCTCATACCATGCTTTTCGGCCCCAAAACTCAGACCGAACCACAAGAGGAGGGGGAGTATCCATATTCATCAAAGATACCCATACCTCCAGGCTAGTGGCACTGCACGAAGCATCTGAGACATCCATGTGCAACTAACAGTGGGCAAAACTGCCTTCCAGTTTGTAGCCAGATACAGACTATCCTCCCAAACTCAGGAACCCCACTTGGCTTTCCTGAAGACACTGGAGAATATAAAGGTCTCTACAAACACCATTATATTGGGTGACTTTAACTACCCAAATATAGACTGGGAGCACTACTCAAGCCCCAACAACCTAGCCCAACGGTTCCTAGAATTTATAAACTCATGGAACAACTAGTCACCACAACCACAAGAGGGGAAAACATATTGGACCTGATCATCACCAACATGGGGACTCTGTTCCATACCAGAGATATTCCCCTCATTGGTAAGATCTGACCATAAATTAATCACTATGGACATCCATATCCTGTCCCCATCCCCAGCAAAGGAAGCCACAGTCAAAAACTTCTCAAAAGCAAACTTCCCACTTTTCAGAACTGAGGTGGAATTCTTCAAAGCCTCAGGGCCAGTGGAAAATACGGCCCAAACTGCAGAATCATTTACAAACGCATTCTATGGATACCTACAGGAATGCATGGATCGTGCTATCCCAAATAAAACTAAGACACACTCCTCCAAAGGCAGGAGACCTTTCTGGTGGACCCCAGCCATAAATAAGCTGTACAACAGTAGGAGGAAGCTACTACATGATAGAGCAAAATCCCTGAAAGGGAAGGCAACTCTGATCAGTACTAGCAAGAAACTACGATCCCTCATAATATCATCTAAGGCTAGCTTCGAAAGAAGAATTGCACAAGACGCTAAAGATAATCACAAGGCTTTCTTTAGTTATGTCAGAAACCTGGGTGGAAACTCCCAGATATGCTCTGAGTTAGTGCAAAATGACAAAAAATACACTGAACCCACAGACATTGCCAACATCCTGGCAGACAGGTTCCGTGCAACCCCCCCCCCCCCCACCAAATGAGCAAATGACTATCCCAACAGAGTGTAGCCTCCCTGACATCACAGATGCACAGGTGAGAGCTGCCCTCTCCAAAGCAAAAAAACACAGCATCAATGGGACCGGACAGTGTCCCGGGCTGCGTCTTACACGAACTCCAAGAAGAACTGAACCCTCACATAAAGTCACTGTTCAATCTCAGCCTTACTACAGGATATGCACCCAAGGAATGGCGTACAGCAACAGTGGTCCCACTCCATAAAGGTGGTGCCACAATGGACCCCAGAAACTATCGCCCTATAAGCTTAACTAGCCTGGTCTGCAAAGCTATGGAGCGTATCATCATGGAACTCTTAAACAAAGACATTCGGAACCTCCAAACACTGGATCCTACCCAATTCAGCTTTAAGGGCAGATCTTGCCTCTTGAACCTGGTCAGTTTCTTTGAAACAGTCACCAAGGCCATAGGCGAAGGGAAGGTAGTCTACACAGCTTACCTTGACCTTGCAAAAGCCTTCGACACAATACCCCACTCGGGCATCATAAATAAGCTCACCAGCTTAAATATCAACCCCTATGTCACAAGATGGGTTGCAAACTGGCTTAGGGATAGAACCCACATGGTCAGAATTGCAGGTGCCATTTCAGACTCTAAACCAGTTACAAGTGGCGTCCCACAAGGCTCAGTCCTGGGACCTCTCTTGTTCGGTATATATTTCTCTGAGGTACAGGCTAACACAGGAGGACTATGGCTGACAAAGTTTGCAGATGACTGCAAACTGGGGGTCATAATCGACTTGCTGGCTGACACAAGCATCCTCCAAAAAGGTCTCACAGAGACTGATAACTGGTGCCAGAGCCATGGCCTAAAGCTAAATGCCAAAAAGAAGTGCATAGTCATCCCCTTTGGGAAAAGCAAAGTGCCCACAAATTACCACATAGGTGGTAATCCATTAAGTACGGAAGAAGTAATTAGGGATTAGGGGACCCATGTAGATTGCAATCTCTCCTTTGACAATCACATTATTAAAGTGGTTAGAAAGACGTTCTATATAGCCTACCTTATCACGAAGGGGTTCACATCTAGATCAAGAGAGGTCATTGTGCCCCTCTACTCATCAGGCCCATAATTGAATACAATGTCCCATTTGGGATGTACCTTACCCGACACCTGCTACAACTAGAAAGACCCCAAAGTACCTCACCAAGAGGATCAAGGGACTCAGATGCCCTACACAGTTATGCTAAAGAAACTCCAGCTCTACTCAGTTGCTTACCACCTACTCAGAGGCGATCTGTGCCTGACTTATAAAGCCATGTCCAACCCAGAATTAATGGACATGCTCCACCTCAAGAAATCCAAATCCATCAGAACTACATGCTCCAGTGAATTAAACCTCAGCATAGAAATAAATAGAACATGCTGGAGGGACAGATTCGTATCCCAGAGGCTCCCCTCACTGGAACAAAATCCCAATCAATGTCAGACAGAGCCCCTCAATGACCCTCTTCAAGAAGAATCTTGACGTTTGGATGGGAGATTGTAAATTTACCCCTGGGATCTCTTCTGTGTCACTGCTAGAGGCATGGTAAACTAACCTTAAATGGGCTATCTTCTGTGACCTACTATACAGAGGGACAGTCAACTAATCTAAGAAGGGTGGCGAAAGCCAAACACACTCTGGCTAGGCTTGTAAATGCCCTAGGGCAGATGGCCTAGTATCAACCTATGAACCTGTGAACCAAGCGGGGAAGGGTACCTCAAGGGCCGCCAGTTCTGGCATTGTCATTAAGTGTCATGCTTGTATGGGGCTGTGTGACTTCGTGGAACCTTTAAAGGTGTCCTTCGTCAATGCCCCTTTTGACAGATCATCTTTTTGGGCCCACTGTTAGACACACATTCCTGTAGCAAAAAATATGGAAAGACCATGTCTGCCATCGGTATCTATTTTTCTAACCCCACAAAGATCCTTCTCCAGAAATCAGCGGGGGGGGGGGGTCAAGAAATCTGTGTCCTTTTCAGGAGTCACAGAGAGAATACTCCCCCAGAGGCAGAGGGGGAAACTGCTACAATGGTAGGCTCCACCCATGTGGCAGAGGAGGTCTGCAAAATATAGGATCTCCGGATTCTTTCAGGGTTCCTGATGCGTTGCCTGGCTGTCCTTCTCTTGAGGCAGTCAGGGGCTTTATCATTGCACCCAGAAGCCTGGCTAGCTATCACAAATGCTTGGTGGGTGCAAAGCATATCCAGAGGGTACTTGATTCCCTTTTCAAAATTCCCCAAACCAAAGACATCTCTCCCAGATGTTCCACCCATTCAGAGAGGCAGCGGAGTTGGAGATCTCATAGCTGCCACAAAAAAAAGTGTCATCCAAAAGGACCCACCAGATCGGATTAGGCATTTACTCAGGATCCTTTTTAGTACAAAAAAAAGACCGGGGACCCTCAGGCCCTTCTTAGATCTGACATCCTTGAATGAGTCAGTAAAGAATACAAAGTTCAGGATGGTCATGATCCAGTCCATTCTACCTCTATTTTGAAAATGGACAACTGGATGTGCTCATTAGACCTGAAGGATGTGTACTACCAGATCAAGGTGGACAGGTGCTCCAGAAGGTACCTACACTTCAGGCTGGGAGCCAGTCATTATCAGTTTAGAGTGCTTCCCTTTGGTCTCACCACAGCCCCCAGGGTGTTCAACAAATGCATTGTGGTGGTTGCAGCTCATTTCAGACTGCAAGGATTCCATGTTTTTGTGTACCTAGATGACTGGCTCCTAACTGCTCCAACCAGGCATCTACTCACCCAAGCCAGGGACTACCTGTTACAGCTAGCTGCTACCATGGGCATAACATTCAAGATACAAAAGTCCCATCATCATCCAGTTCAGAGCATAGATTTCATAGGGGCGTGTTTGAATACAACCAAGACCTTTGTAATTCCTTACTCTGGACAGGATTTTAAACCCAAGACTACATGTCAGATTTGGCAATCCTAGTTCCTCCAACCAAACTAGCACTCAGGGCCCTGAGTTCCATGGCTGCTACCATAATTCTGTTACCAACAGCACTCCTACACATGAGAATTCTCAGTGGACTGTAGCAGTCCAGTGGTCACTACTTCAGCACCCCCCCCAGCTATACAGTCATACTGTCATGAGTTTGCAAGGATTCTCTTCTCTGGTGGCTTCAGTCCCTGGCAGTTTTTCAAGGGCGCCTCTTTGTTCTTCCTCCCTCAAATGCCACATTGATCATGGATGCCTCCCAAATGGGGAGGGTGGGCATTTTCTGTGTTGGACAGTCCAAGGCATGTGGATGTCCCAGAAGACCAACCTGCATACCAGTGTCATAGAGATGAAAGTGGTCCTTTTTAGCATTGCAGGCATTTCTCAGCTTCCTTCCTCCAGGGATTATTGCGATACAAATGGACAATTTGTTGGTAGCTTTGGTACATCAACAAACAAGAGGGAGCCACCAGATCCTACCCCGTATGCCGATAAGCAATGAGTGGGACAGTGGGCGATATCTACCAACCGCTTTCTGATTGCAGCACACATTCCGGGGGAGTGCAACATTCAAGCAGACAGACACAGCAGAGTCATGAGTGGTCTCTGAATCAGTCAGTTGGGAACATGATTTTCCGCAAATGGGCTCAACCTTGCCGCGATCTCTTCACATCTCCACACAACAACAAGAGCAACAGGTTCTTCACCTTAATCCCCCCTCAAGGGCAGTCACCCAGGGATGCTCTGGTCCATGCTTGGCCTCCCAGATTACTTTGCCTTTTCTCCTCTCCCGGTTGAAGAACAAAGTGAACCTCCGAGCCCCCTTTTGACCTCAGTAAATCTGGTTCACCTTCCTTTGGTCTCATGTGATTTGCCCTCCATGGATACTTGAACTTGATCCAGATCTACCGTCTTATCAATCAGGGCAAATTTATCCAGTTCTCCCACATCTGAAACTAACCACATCAGTTCTCCAGTTCCAGTGATGGCTAGATCTGCCAGGCTGTCATCCCCAGTCCGAAACATTCTGATCTCCTCCCACAGTTCTTCAACTAGAAGAATTTATAGCTGATGCCCGCTTCAGTTAATTCGCAGGCCGCTACTGAGACCCTTTCGGCATCTGGTTTGCCGCAGAACTCTTCTTCGTCTAAGGATCCTGCGGTCATCTCTGCCTTTGATGGGTCCAGAGCAGCTGTGCAGGCACCGGCTTCCGAGGAAGTCCTTTGCAACACCGAATCCAGACATAAGCTGGCCTTCTTTCATGGCTACCGTTGTTTCTAAAACAACCAAATTCCTTAGGTCCAGGGGTCGAACCACACCCAAGAAACTGACTACCAGTCATTCTCTGGCGTCTGCGCCCTTGCCTCAGTCACATATGCTTAAAATGGCAGAGGACCTTATCCTGATTAGGGGTACCAAGCCACTCCCTCAAAAAGAAAGAGATGTGTCTCCAGTAGTTTTGTCTGAACAAGAGTCAGATGAATCCAATGTATCTAACTATGAAGACATGCAGCTCCTCTCTACATATGAGGATTCTGATGCAGAGGAATCTGTTCCTTCAGCCTCTCCCCCAGAGGATTTTTCCTTTGGGGAAACCCTGCATACTTTAAGGGAGCATTTCAAATGGGAGAGTCAAGACTACTCACAGTGCAAAAAGAGACTCATAGAGTTCCTGGACCTTCCACAGCACAGGCCCTTAGCCATCCTCCCAGTCCTAGATGTGGTGGATGATGTCTTCCTTGAATCCAGCTTGACTCCAGACACCCTCCCTCCTGCTCCCAGAAAACCAGACAGGTACTACAGAGTCCCTGACTCTCACAAATATCTTTTTAAAAACCCAACAGCGGACCCTGAGATCATTACTTAAGGCTAATTCAGCTAAGAATCCCACCCCCTCAGACAGGGATTCCAGAGCACTAGACAGATGTGGCAAAAAAGTATACACCTCAGCTACTCTTGCCATCAGGGCACTAAATTGTCAGTTCTATATGCTTAAATATCAGCAACATACCTTGGAAATCCTTAAACAAAACATTTCCTCCTTTCCTACATGGGCAGAATCTAAAAATTTACAGGAGTTAATGCACTCTGCTGGTCAAGTAACTAAACACACTTTGCACTGCGGTTTTGATGCCCTAGAAGCTTCTTGCAGTGCAGCAGTCACTGGATCTGTATTAGAAGACATGCATGGCTTGAGGAACAACCCCTACAAGACCATGTCAAATCAAAATTGTTGGATGCACTCTTGCACAAAGATAACTTGTTTGGTACTAAAGCAGAAGAAGTGTTAAAAAAGATGGAAGAAAAAGCAAAATCTATGCAGACTGTTAAAGATTTCTTACAGGTCCAGCCCCTTAGGTTCAGCAGGCATTTTCCTTCAAAACATTGGTCCTTTCCTGCACCTAGTAAACAGGGCCAGCCTTGGCCCCTTGGAAACAGACCTCCAGGACAACAGTCCTAGAGGTTGCAGAGATCTAAGCAGTTGACTGCCTCCACTTTAAAACCAGGGAGTTCTAAGCCACCCTCTTTATGGTAAGAACTCACAATGACTCCCGACCTCCCCTCTGCCCACCATCACATACCCCTAGGAGGAAAACTCTCCTTTCACTCAAGCACCTGGGCCGCCATTACCAGGGACCAATGGGTTCTGAACATTGTGTCTCATGGGTACAAATTCTCCTTCCACACCCTTCCAACCCCAAAAGGGTTCCCAGATCTACCACCAAATCAGTGAGCAGAGGCTCAAAAGCAAATCCATACCCTGCTCTTCTTGGGAGCAGTAGAACACATTCCTGCAGAGCAGATAGGCCAAGACTTCTACTCCAGACTTTTTCTGGTACCCAGAAAGGAGGGCACCTGGCACCCCATCCTCGATCTATCCATTGTAAACACCTTCCTGGTGATCCTAAAATTCATAATGCTCACCCTCCAGCAGCTGCTACCCATGCTCACCAAGAACACCCTGGACCTAAGAGGCCTAGTTCCACAGTCCCATCAAGGAGTCCTGCAGAAAATATGCTTCAGGGTAGGATCTCAACACGTTCAGTACTCTCCATATCCCTTTGGCTTTATCTACTGCTCCCAGAGTTTTCACAAAATGCCTGACTTTAGCCATTGCTTTTGCAGACAAATATTCAAATTTACCCCTACTTAGACGACTGCCGTATTCAGTTAGACAGCCAGGAAAAACTGCTCAAAGACCTGGCCTTTGTAAAGGACGTACTAACCTCCTTGGGGTTCATAATAAACGAAAAGACATCCAAACAGGTACCCACCAAAAGGATAATCTTTCTGGGAGCAAGACTGGACACATCATCCCAGATGGCATACCTAACACCAGAGAAACAGTTTCCTGTCAGCTTACTTCTCTCAACTGGCCACCAGGCCCCAGCTTTCTGCAAGGGAAATCCTGCAAGCCCTGGGGTTTATGGCATCTTGCATACTCCTAATTCCATTTGCCAAACTGCAGAGGAAACTTCAGTGGTACTTATAGTCTTCGGTGCCAACACTCTCAAGATCTGGAAACTCTTTACCTATTATTCCTTGCCTGAGGAAAGAATTTCATTGGTGGGCAACAGCCTGCTCCCTCAACAAGGGACTGCCCTTCTCCCCACACCCCGCCACCCAGACCCTCGCCACAGCCGCATCAGACTACGCTTGGGGTGCACACCTGGACGGCAGGTGCATACAGGGCCAATGGAATCTCCAGCAACTACCCCTGCATATCAGTCAAAAAGAGATGATGGCTGTGCAGCAGGCCTTCATAGCTTCCAAACCCCTTCTCTCTCCAGGGGTTCTCTTGTTCAAAACAGACAACACCGCAGTGATGTGGTACATCAACAAGCAGGGAGGAACCCACTCCTACTCACTCTGCAGGCTGGCCATGACCCTTTGATTTACAGGCTCTTCCATGCAACTACACCAGTAGCACAATACCTGCCAGACTCTCTCAACTCCCTGGCAGACCAATTAAGCAGAAAACTTTTGGACCCCCACAAGTTGCAGCTCAACCGAAACACCTTCTTACTAATAACTCAGAAATGGGAAATCCCAGAGGTTGACCCCTTTACAATCCACAGAAAACATCTACTCAGCAAATTTTGCACCAAAGAGTATCATTGCATGGCATGGAAAGTGGATGCCCTGTCCTTCCCCTGGGTAAACCTCTCAGTCTGTGCCTTTCCTCCTTTACATCTCATTTCCAAGGTACTGATCAAAATAAGGGAGGAAAAACCAAGGACAATTCTCATAGCTCCAGACTGGCCCAGACAGCACTGGTACCCTTTGCTGCACAGCCTGTCCCCACTGCCCCCATGAAGTCTTCCTCAGATTCCCAACCTCCTAACCCAGAGGGAAGGGGAATTCATGCACCCCCAGTTGCAGACACTCAGTTTAGCAGTTTGGGTTATACCCTGACCAATCTGCCATCCTCAGTAAACAGGTTCTGGATGTTACCCGAGAGGCCAGACGCCCTAGCACCAGAAACTCTTATGCAAATAAATGGAAAAGGTTCTGCACCTGGATCCAGGCTAAGGGGGCCAATATGGCACAGCCCTCCATCCCTCTCATCCTGGATTACTTAGCTGACCTACTACACAGTGGTCTCTCTTTCTCCTCTATAAAAATTCAGGCCTCTGCTATTTCAGCTCATTTTCCCACTGAGCAGCCTCTTTTTCTTCACACCCTCTGATCAAACTGTTCCTCAGAGGGGCTAACAACTTGAGGCTCCCCAGAAGGGCCCCAACACCAGCTTGGGACATTAACTTTCTCTTGGAAAAGGTCACCCTGCCTCGTATAGAACCAGCTTCTTCTGCAGAGCTAAAATGTTCTCTCCTGAAAGACAGCCTTCTCCTGGCCATCACTTCCGCCAGAAGAGTCTGAGCTGCAAGCACTCATGGCAGTGGAACCCTTCATCATCTTCCATGCAGACAGGGTATCCTTCAGAACTAATCCATCCTTCATGCCCAAGGTGATGTCCAGTGTGGCTCTTAACCAATCCATCCATTTAACCACCTTCTTTCCTAACCCTCAAAACAAGGGGGGAAGGATTCTGCACACTCTGGATGTGCACAGACAGATCAGATAGTATCTGGACAGGACTACACCCTTCAGAACATCTGATCAACTGCTGGTCAGCTTTGCTTCAGGGGCAGAGGGCAAAGCCATCTCCAAGTAAACAGTTTCCAAATGGATAGCACACTGCATCCATTTCTGCTACAAACGGCATGGCAAGCCTCCCCCAAGGGGGTCAGGGCACACTCCACCAGAGCAGCCTCCACCTCTGCAGCTTTCCTCAGAGGAGTCCTCACCAGGGACATCCTGGAGGCTGCCACCTGGACATCTGTTCACACCTTTACCAAACATTACAACCTGCCTTTCTTTTCCATATCCAGGACAGGTTTTGTCTCTGCAGTCTTGCAGGGCATGCTAGCCAGCCCCTAGCTTTCTCAACTGCCTCCACCTCTTTCCTCAGCTTTAGGAATCTACTCAAATGTGATGAATGCAACAGTGAAACACAAAGAGCATAGTACAATTGTGTACACTTACCATAAATGTAGACATTAGAGTGTCTTCACTGTTGCAGTCCTGGTTTCCCTCCCTTCTTCCCCCTTTTTCTTTTGGGTTACCTTTCTTCCTTGTTGTTTCCCTTTCCTTACAAAGGGCATATTGGTACTTATTTTCCACTAGTAGGGTTCTGCCACCAGAGCCTGGTCTCCTGTTTTGGGGGCTCCTAACTGGTTAGGGCAAGAAAAACTGATGTAATGGCGTTGGCTGCCTTCCTTTATACCACTGACGTCAGTCTTCAAGCGACAGCAACCGACACAGAAGTAGTAAGTCTCTGGTATTCAGGCTGGCCGAGGAATGTGATGACTGCAACAGTGAAGACACTCAAACATCTACATTTATGGTAAGTGTACGCAACTGTACTTTTGCAATTCATCTCAAATGGTGGACTGAAGTTTTGTTCATACTTTTGAGTGCCTCCTGGTCACTGTAGTATGAACCAGGTCAATCTGATCTTGAAGCCTTAGGGAAGCGAAGCAGGCCATGCGTAATTATCTCTGTCAAGTGAGGTACCACTAGCTCGAAAGAGGGTTTTCTTTGAGATTGTTACTGAAAATGTCATACCTGGCTTATGGATGATCGATCAGGTTTGAAATCCAGAAGTCGATTGTGTCGTGCAGGGGGTAAAACCTTGACTGCAGCCTAGATATCCTTGGGATTTATTATTGCCCAGACATAAGAGAGCTGATGAAGGGGGTGGGAGTGAACAGCCCCTGCCGGGCAGGGTGGTGATGGTGGTGGTTAAGGGTCTGGTCTGGTCTGCTCCCTTACCTTTTATTTTTATTTTTTTTTTGCTAAAGACTAGTGGATGACATTCTTTGCATGGTTGGTGGGGAAAGCATTTGGTCATTTTTTTCCAGGGGTGGTGATGTAATTAATATTTTAATTGCCTTCATTTTCAATGTACATATTCCCTGAAACAACTAAGATTAACTATTACTCACTCACATCACTGTCCTGGAGAAAGAGTGATGTAAACAGAAACCACAAATATGATGTAAGGGATAATAATATACATTTTCAGTGTTTTATATTGTAAAATAAAATAATACTTTGCACTAAATCATACAATTTTGTTTATACATAATGAGTCCGTTCTGAAAATTGGATGTGTTCTACAGAGTCAATGTCCTTGGACCAGGTAGTAAACAAGGAACAGAATAAAAGATCCTGTATTGCTAGTCTGAGATGAAAGAATCTTCTGTTTTAAAAGCAGGCTTGAACCTGACATGTGAGACGGGGAAGATGCATGCACATTACAGGCAGTCCCCCGGGTTAAGGATGACATCCGTTTTTTAGTCTGTCCTTATGTCAATTTTGTATGCAAATCGAAATACGTACATATAGTATTAAAAGTCACTTAGCCAAATGTTTGCCTCAGTCCAGTATTTATTTTACTTTTCTTTACATATAAAACACTTTAGAAACACTTTAAAAACAAAAAAAAATTGTAAACATTATACTGTAGTTATGATTCCTTACTTCTATGAGCTATGTATCCTTACTTCCCATCAGCAAAGCTGGTTTAGGGCATCTTGATATTAAATGCATTGTTTGTGAGGACTTTTTCATGAGCACACATGTACACAAACCATACCTCTCAAATATACAGATTTTCTCAGAATGTCCATATTTTTGCCTCATATATTTTGATCAAAAGTAGTGGCAAATCATTAAAGACTGAAGTTAGAAAATAATGCCAGACATTTGAGTTTCAGAATTCATACCCTTCAGAAAATTCATGCTAATGCAAAACCTGTTATTCTATCAACTTTAAGTTTGTAAGAGCAATACAAATTGTCCCTAGTTTTGTGCATTTGCCCCACTTTTATTTATGGCTTTGTCCAGATTTCTTGCTCTTGAGAGTTTAGAGGTATCACTCACTCACTCACTCACTCGCTCGCTCACTCACTCCCCTAATTTTACCTATTCCATAACTACCCCCCCTCCCCTTATGCAACCACCCACCTCTTAACTGCTGCCACGGAATCGCTCCCTCGCTCTCACTCTTCACTCTCACTCATACACAGTCTCGTCTTCATTCATACCTGCATTCACTCACACATCGCTTTCACTCTCCTGATCTCTCACACTCACTACCTTTGTCATTTATGCCTGCATTCACTCACACATCGCTGTCACACTTCACGGTCTCTCTCACACACAGTCACTTCCTCATTTATACTTGCATTCACTCGCACATCACTCTAACTCTCCCTATCTGTCAACACAGTCACTTCCTCATTCATACCTGCATTCACTCGCACATTGCTCTCACTTTCTCTTGATCTCTGTCGCACACCCACACGTACACACATATGCAGATTTTGGCAACTTTAACTATTTTAATTTTTTTCATGTTATCTCCTACATTGCGGCAGCCTGTTCATATCTATGGGTTGTTCTTGTGTCGGATGTTTGCAACCCTGGGACTGCCTGTGCATGTCAAACAGACCATCAGGTATTTGATATCCATGTGCATCCACAATGATACGCAGGCAGTGTACAAGCTAATATTTTTCAGTCAGTCTGTGAGCTGACATTTAGGAATGTTGTTTTGACTATATGTAATTGGCTTCTGACAGGTAAACCTTCCCATCTTCAGTTATCCAATATAAAAATATTTATACAATCAGTCTGCACAAGTTTTGAGACGTCTGTCATTTGCGATAGTTACAAGGCCAAAGAAACAAACGTCCACCACTCAAATGTCAGCACAAAGTTCTGTATTTTAAGTCATGATCAATACCCAAGATGAGAGCAGAAACGGCGTACCGGTTTTGGGGCAGTAAAGCCTTCAGTGCGGTAATCACACATGCCCCACCCCCTTCTGAAATAACAGAAATGTACACGTCATTGGTTAAATAGAAATATTCATAAAGACCAGGAGAAAAAAGTGGTCCTAACTGAATGATCCATTTCTCTTCTTTCTTTTCCAATATGTTGTGCCAGCCTGATTTATTTGTATTATTAGACATAATTCTGTCTGTTGTTGTTGTTGTTGTTGTGTCTTTCGGGTTTTCCCGGTTAGGGGTCGCCACAGCGGAACTCCAGTCCGCTAATGATTGGCACTAGATTTTTTTACGTGCCGACTTGCCGGGCCTGACACACAACCTTCAACGAAGGAACGCCCATTCACGCATGTTGCCACAGAAGATGCTCTAACTGAGAATCGAACGGCACAACGTCTTACTGTGAGACAACAACGCTACAAAACCTGGCTGTAGGATGCTTCCTAGTATGTTTATAAAGAGCATTGGGATGGCGAGCACATCTGATCTCATTAAGATGTTCAGAAATGTGTAATTTTAGTGGACGAGTGGTTTGCCCCACATAATAAGTGGGGCACATACATGAAACTAAATGACAATGTCTGACTCACAGGTACCATAAACAAATAGAACAAATATACGTGGGGGTATTGTGAGAGGTAAACTGTTTAGTTTTAGAAACATATTTACAAAACCTGCAATGATTACAAGGCTGACAACCCTTCAGTTACATACTCATGCAGTGTGGTCTACTGTGCCCCAACAGTCCTGTCATCAAATTTCTTATGATGATTGCACCAACCACCTAATGTCCTACTCCTCCTGTAAGAAAAAAGACATTCGTAGGATATCAGATCCTCAAGGCATCATCAGACAATAGAATTACCCAATGTTTATGATCTAAATCAGTCAGGAGTGATGTATTTCTGCTGTAATTGGTCACTAGTCTAAATGGAGATCCTAAACTCACTTTCTTCATTTTGTATTGTAATAAATCCAGTCCGTTAATGATTGGCAGTAGATTTTCTTTACGTGCCGACTTGCCGGGCCTGACGCACAACCTTCAATGAAGGAACGCCCATTCACGCATGTCGCCAAAATTGTATGATTTAGTGCAAAGTATTATTTTATTCTAATTTCCTAACCACATCTCTGGAATGAATAATGTCTTGATATTTATATCTTCTGTGACAAAACCTAGCAACCAGATCTTGTTCCTGTGAGGCAAACATTGCAAAGCCTACAAAACCGCATAAATTGGGTTTTGGGAATGTTCCTAACAATATGCTGCGGATGGCAACTGCTAGCCTGTAAAAATGTGTTAACCTGCGGACGTTTCCTATAAACTTGGGTACCTAAGGTCCCATCTTCCTGTAGATAAATTTCCACATCCAAAAAAGTAATCTGTGCAGAATCAAAATTGAGTACAAAACATATGTGCCACTTGTTTTAATTCAGATAGTCTACAAATTCATGTAGATAATCTGCATCCGAATGCCAAACCAATCGGCAATCATCTAGATAGCAGCACCAGATATCCACAGAATCCCAATAAATATTGTGTGTTTGATTATAAATCTGTTCTTCTGTATAGCCTATGAATAAGTCTGGATAAATTGAGGCAAATGATGCCCCCATAACAGTACCCTTAAGACGCAGATAGCATTCATCCTTAAAATAGAAAACGTTTTTAGATGACACATGTTATGTAAGGCAAATTAGAAAGGTGTTAAATCCTGGGCTATATAGAGAAACATGATTCAACCAATATTCCAGGGTCATTAAACCTGCCCAGTGAGGTATATTGGTATACAAAACTGTCAGATCTAAAATGCACATATACCACCCTGGTTCAAGTTGCATCTCTTGAATAACATTCAAAAACTCTGTAGTATTCTGTATACAATAATAACATATCCCAATAAAGGTTTCAAAGTAAGAAAAGCAGATAAAGGTTCCGCAAGAGAACCTTTTCCAGATATTATCTGTCTACCCGGAGGTTAATTTAGATTCTTATGGGTCTATGGTAACATATGCTTTCTATAAACATACTATGAAGCATCCTACAGCCAGGTTACGTTTTGTTATTATAGATTAGAATTATGTCTAATTGTTCTTCTTTTGGCTTTTCCCGGTTGGGGGTCACCACAGCAGAACTCTGGTCTGCTAATGATTGGCAGTAGATTTTTTACGGGTGCCGCAGTGCCAGCTCGACGCCCAACCTTCAACGAAGGCATGCCCATTCTATGCATGTCTTTTGAACGCCACTCGACCGCAGAGAGGACATGCAGACTCCACACAGAAGGCGCTCCAGCCGAGAATAGAACGGGAGAACTTCTTGCTGTGAGTCAACAATGTTACCGCAGCTTGAATTATGTCTAATGATAAAGATAAATCAGGCTGGCACAATATATTGGCTAAGAAGAGCAAGAAATGGATCATTCAATTAAGAGCACTTTTTTCTCTTGGTCTTAATGGATATTTTTGATCAACCAATAATGTGTAGATTTCTGTTATTGAAGAATGGGGTGGAGGCATGACAGTTTTCCTGGGGGCAGCCAGAGGAGGAGGGTGTAAAATTTGAAGCTGAATTTGTCAGCCAGTAGATTTTCTGTATCGTAAGGCTCATCATAGATGGATCCATGTACAATCAGTTCTGCACATTGCTGTATGTGCTGCCTTTGAGGTTTTGGACTAAGCTGACAAAAGCTTTGTGGTTTTCCTTTGCCTGGGAGCCTTTTCTTTAGCTCAGTTTTGGCTTTAGTGGCCTTAATTTGTCCTTATAGTTGTTTCCTTAGATTGAGGAGTGTTTTTATCGTGCTGGGTGTAATACTTAATCTTGGCTATATTTTTCTCTTGTTGCGTAACCTGTTTAGATTCCATCCACCAGGTTTATTTCTTTTTTGAGTTTCTTCTGGGCTTATTTCTGGTAGGCACAGCTATCTTGTGTATTTACTGGCACAATTGTACAGGTTTCTGTGAACAACTTAACATAGACAAAAGTGTTCTTGGGGTTTGGGGAACTTAAATTTTGACAGTTTATCACTTAGTTGCAGGAATTTTGCCTTAGAGTAGTTTCTAAATGTTACGGGGTAGCCGAGATCACAGAATTGATTTGTATTGTATTGTTAAAGAGACCGGTCTGTATCTATTGCCTCCAGAAGTGAGATGAGGATTCTGTGTCCAGTGGTCCCATAACCAAGATATTAGGATTCCCAGCTAAAACAGCACCTAACTTCCTCCTGGCTGTGGTCCTACTTCACCCCGACTAACCTTCATCACAGTTTCCTACTCCTACTTTCACTCTCACCCCTCTCTCCCACTACCTTTTCCTACATCAATACCATATAGTTCCTCTTACGTCTCTAGTCTGTCCATCTAACTGTCTAACTCTTCTTTCTGTCAGTGTTTATGCCTCCCCTACTGTCGTCCTCTCTGCATTCTTACCCTTTCCACTGTCTCCCATTCATTCATTATTGTTTGATTCTTTAAAATGGCTCATTCAGAGAATCTTTTAAATACTTTTTGAAGGAGGCAAGAAGTCGGTCATTATTTTTTGAACAAGTCCTTCTCTGCATGATCCTTTTCAACAAAGACCCTGACTACTTTAATTTAACAGCCATTTCTAATCATAAGAATCTGTATGACCAGTTCAGAGCTGCTTTCAGACTTAAGGCTACTACAAAGGAAAAGATTTTTGCAACCCATTACCCTTAAAGGGTTGTATTCCTCAGTGGGCATCTTGTGTGCTACAAACCAGTCTCATTCCAGTCCAACCAGCTCCTTCTGAATGTTGATATTTCTCTCCCAGAAGGGTATTATTTGTTACAGACCCTAGAGAGGCCACCATGCTGTACTTGGTCTCTGAAAGCTTGGATATTTTTGCATACCCACTCAGAAAATGTCCCTAATGTTTTTTGTCTAATCTGCATTGATTCATTCACCAGTTTATTTTATGAAGAGAGCTGAACGGGAATATCTGAACACATATTTGTAGACATCTGAGATGTTGACTGTCTTGCTCTGTAGGCTTCTGAAAGAAGACCATTTCTTTTGCTGAAAGAGAAGGTGAAGAGATTCCTAAAACTGTGTTTGTGATTGTTGACACAACTGCATTTTCTTCTGTTGTGAAAAGATGACAGACTTCTGTGACTGCAACAGAGGGTTCATTTTACAGAGCTGTTATTTACTTCTACACCTTTTGCGTCATTTCTGTGGTGGTAAAGTGTGTTACAGCCATTTGGCATATAAACAGATAATCCAAGTACTGTTAAGTTAGATAGCATTCCCAAGATTTGTTTTCTTATGTTAGGATGATGTGTCAGAGCCTACTTTGAAAGTTACATCACCATGTCTCCTGAATGTCACATGGAACTGTTCACAGCTTCACTCTGTTCTCCTGGAAGTTTCTGCTGCAAGAATGTAATAAAGTAAGAAACTGCATTTATGTAGATTCATGCAAATTCGTCAAAGGTAAAGTCAACAAGTCTCAACTTCTGAAATGGGTTTGCTGAAAACATTCATCAAAATTAAAACAACAAAGCTTGCACTCTGTACCTGTTTTATGAATGTATTTTTTCTATGACGCAATTTCAGAAGTTTAGGTATTGCAGAAATTACCTTTGCAGAGTCCTCGTGTTCCCATTGTAAGGCAGCAAAGTGGATCATTTAGATGACCTAGTGAACCTTACTTTGAGTAGCAGTATGTGCCAAAAAGCTGGTTAGGAAGTAAGATGAAAGAGAAGGAAGAGAGACCCCCATATGTTCTTTGTGTTTCAGTGTTGCAGTCATCACATTTAGGTTATCTGCTTGCAGCAGCCCTCAGTCGGCCTGATTAACAAAGTCTTGGGTCCTGCGTCAGTTGTTGTCTCTTCTTCCATGACGTCAGGTCTTCGGGGCTATAAAACATGCAGCCGATGCCATCAGTCTTTCTTGCCGTGCGGTGCCTGAAGTAAAAGCAGTTCGCAAGTGCCGTCGGCCAACTCCTGACATTTTCATTTTCGAGTTTCAGAACCGAAGTCTTCAACTAAAAGCTAAGTACCCCATTGGGGAAACCTTTTCTTGCTCTTAACCGATGTCAGTAAAAGTAAATAACTGCATTACTTGTGGAAAGCAAATACCTCAAAAATTTTCATTCATACTGTATTCCTTGCCTAGACCCGGATCACGACGTACCTTGCTGTCTGTTTTGTGCCTTATTTAAACCACGAACTATTTGTTGTCAGTATATTTTCGCTTCTAAATATTTTGGTGCTCCGTTCAATTATCCTGATATGTCTTCGGTAAGCCATCCGACTAAAGACATTCTGAAAAAATGCAAAGATAAAGACAAAGACAGACCGCCTTGGTCCAAAGCTGCCAACGACACTTCTAAGCCAAACGCCAGTTCGCCGGTACTCAGTGAGGTGCTTTCACAGACCATAATACCTGCTACTTCAGATTCACAGGCCTCTACTGAGACCCATTCAGAGTCCAGTATGCCACGAGATGCTTCAACTGTGGAACCTGTGGATGTCTCTACCTTGGATGGGTCTGGAGCCGCTGTGCAGGCACCAGCTTCTGAGGGTGTATTCAGGCCTACTGACTTGCATATTAAACCAACGGCATCTTCTTCTTCAAGGCCTATATCTCGAACCATGCCTAGAAAACTGATGCCTCTATGCCTAAAAAACAAATGATAAGAATGGCTGAAGACTTTATTACTTTAATTAGGGGAAGTCAACCTTCCCCTTCTGAGACCTAGGACTGAGTTTGCTTCTGACCAGGATTCTGAATTTTCTGTTTCCTCTGATGACCAGGATTTACCCTTATCTACCTCTGAGGATTCTGATGCTGAGGACTCTATTCCCTCTGCTTCTCCCCCAGAGGATTTCTCTTTTGGTGAAACCTTGCATACTCTCAGGGAGCACTTTCACTGGGAAAGTCAGGATTTCTCTGATTCTAAAAAGAGGCTTAGGGATTTCTTTCTCCTGCCCTATCACAGGTCTTTAGCCAATCCTCCTGTACTAGACATTGTTGATGACGCCTTTTCGGAAGCTAGCTTGGCCCCTGAATCTCCTGCTCCCAGAAAACCTGATAGATATTACAGGGTCCCTGACTCTCAAGTTCATTTTTAAAAACCCTACTGTGGATCCTGAGACCATTTCACAGGGACCCAAGGGCATTAAAGCTACTACTGCCAAAAGTCCTACCCCCTATGATAGACTCCAGGGCGTTGGATAGATGGGGTAAGAAGGTATACTTTGCCATTAGGGCCTTAAACTGCTAGTTTCATATGTTAAAGTATCAGCAGCATATTATTGGATTGCTTAAGCAGAAAATGATATTGTTTCCTGGTTGTGCTGAAAATAAGGATATACAGGATTTACTGCATTCAGCTGAACAGGTTGGAAAACATACTTTGCAGTGTGGTTTTGATTCACTAGAGGCATCTTGCAGGGCTGCTGTAACTGGGTCTGTACTTGGAAGGCATGCTTGGCTTAAGGAGTAGTCCTTGCCAGATCATGTTAAAGCGAGATTACTGGATGCTGCCTTAAACCAGGACCACCTGTTTGGCAACAAGGCAGAAGTTGTTCTTAAAAAGATGGAGGAAAAAGCTAAATCCATGCAAACTGTACAACCTCCAAGGCATTGGCCTTCCAAGAATTGGCCCTTTCCTGCCTCTTCCAGACCTTTTCAGTCCAAACCCACATCCAGCAGAGCTCCCAGGCTTCAGTCCTAGGGTACGCACAGGACTAAGCAGTGGGGGCCTCCACTTCCAAATCTGGGTGTAGTAAAACTCCCCCTTATGGTAAACTGTCTCAATGACTTATTTTTAAAACTTCCAGGCACTTCTCAACTGACTGCCCCTTTGGGGGGAAAGATTGCTCTTCATGCCAAGAACTGGGAACTAATTACCCAGGACAAATGGGTTTTAAATAGTGTCCCAGGGATACAGGTTTCACTTCCACATGTTACCAACACCAAGCGGGTGGCCAGATCTGCCCCCAAATCAGTGGGCAGAGGCCCAAAAGCAAGTACTTTCTCTCTTAAGCATGGGGGCTATTCATTTGGTACCAGAAGAGGAAAAAGGACAAGGTTTCTACTCAAGACTTTTCCTGGTACCTAGAAAAGACAATTCATGGCATCCTATCCTGGACCTGTCTACTCTAAATACCTTTTTGGTGATTCCAAAATTCAAGATGCTGACTCTTCCTCAGTTGCTCCCTGTGCTAGGCAAAGATGCCTGTTTGGCAACACTAGATTTAAAGGAAGCATACCTGCACATCCCAGTCAGGGAATCTTGCAGAAGATACCTACACTTCAAAGCAGGCTACATGCACTATCAGTTCTCTGCACTGCCCTTTGGCTTATCTACTGTGCCTAGGGTATTCACAAACTGCCTAGCTCCAGTCATTGCATTTTGCAGGCAAAGACATATTCAAATATACCCATACCTGGACGTTTATCTAATTCAGGCAGAAAGCCAGGACATACTGTTGAATCATCTGGCCTTTGTACAAAGGGTACTAACTTGTGTGGGTACACCTTAAACAAAAATAAATCGCACCTCATACCCTGTCAACAAATTATATTCCTGGGAGCAAGCTTGAATACAACTCCCCAGATGGCTTTCCTCACGCCGGAGAAACAAATTCATTTGACAACCTACTTCAAACAAGTGGCCACAAAAACCCTGCAATCTGCAAGGCAAATACTACAAGCCTTGGGGTTCATGGCCTCTTGCATTCTTCTAATTCCATATGCAAGACTGCATATGAGGAAACTACAGTGGTATCTAAAAAGCCTATGTTGTCAACATTCTCAGGATCTAGAAGCAATGATTCCTGTCATACCTTGCCGACGCCTAGAGTTCCTTTGGTAGGCAGAGGCCTGCCACCAAAACAAGGGACTACCATTCACACTACCCCCTGCTGTCCAGACTCTAACAACAGACGCATCAGAATACGCATAGGGGGCTCACCTGGCAGGGAAGTGCATTCAGGACAAATGGAACCCAAGTCGAATGCACCTGCATATCAATCAAAAAGAACTGTTCGCTGTACAGAATGCTCTGACAGCCTTCAAGGACCACATTCTTCCAGGACAATTAATGGTAAAGACAGACAACACCACTGTCATGTGGTACATAAACAAGCAGGGGGTACCCATTCTTACCCCCTCTGCATACTAGCTATGGCATTGTGGAACACAGCCTTGAGCTACCAAGTGCATCTACTACCTCAATTCTTGCCAGGAAAACTAAATACACTGGCAGATGGACTACGTAGAAACCTCATGGACCCACAAGAGTGGAAACTGGAACCAAGGATTTTCAGCATGTTGACAGGCAAATGGGGGAGCCCAGATATAGACCTGTTTGCCTCCCTTCAGAACTATCAATTGGACAAATTTTGCACAAGGACTCCCCACAAACAAGCATGGAAAGTGGATGCTTTGTCCTTCAGCTGGAAGAACCTATCAGTTTATGCCTTTCCTCCTCTGCCTCTGCTCTCAGAAATACTACTAAAGATCAAACAAGACAAACCAAGGATGATTTTGATTGCACCAGACTGGCCACACCAACACTGGGTACCCCCTGTTGTGCAGTGTGTCACTGTTGGCCCCATGGAACCTGCCACAGACTCCTACCCTGTTGTCTCAGCAGGAGAACCAGATTCTGCACCCTCAGCTTCAAACTCTGAAACTAGCAGCCTGGTTAATTTCCTAATCTCTCCTTTACCATCCCTCAGTAAACCAGTGATGGATATCATTTTAGAGGCAAGGAGGCCTAGTACTAGAAAATCTTATGCTGAAAAATGGAAAAGATTCTGTGCCTGGAACCAATTTCAAGGGACGAGCACAGTAGCACCCAAATTACCTCAGATTTTACAATACTTAACTGAGATGCTTCACAAGAGCCTGTCTTTTTCCTCCATCAAAATTCACGCCTCAGCCATTTCAGCTCATTGTAACACAGAAATTCCCCTTTTCTGTCATCCACTGCTCAAGCAGTTCCTCAGAGGGGCCAAAAATTTAAGACCACCCAGGAGAGCTCCAACTCCAGCCTGGGACCTTAACTTTGCATTGAAGAAACTCACTCTCCCTCCTTTCGAGCCAGCTGCTACTGCAGATTTAAAATTTCTTTCTTGGAAAACAGCTTTCCTTTTAGCAATCACTTCAGCTAGAAGGGTATCTGAATTACAGGCCCTTATGGCAGTGGAACCTTTCATCATCTTTCATGCGGACAGGGTGTCCCTCAGACCCAATCCCTCCTTCATGCCCAAGGTGGTATCCAGTGTGGCTCTTAAGCAGTCCATCCATTTGCCAACCTTCTTTCCTAATCCACAGAACAAAGGGGAATGGATACTGCACTTCTAAGATGTGCACAGACAACTTGGATTCTACTTGGACAGGACTAAACCTTAAAGGAAATCTGAGCAACTGCCGGTGGCATTTGCTGCAGGGAGAGAGGGGAAGGCTATTTCAAAGCAAACCATTTCTAAATGGATAGGCCATTGCATTCATTTCTGCTATAAGCACCATGGAAAAACTATCCCACAGGGGATCAGACCCCACTCAAGCAGGGCTGCATCTACCTCTACAGCCTTTCTCAGAGGTGTCCCTACCAGGGGCATCCTAGAAGCTACCTGGAGTTCTGTACATACTTTCACCAAGCATTACCATTTTCCAATTTTTCTCTAAGTCCAGGGCTGGCTTTGCCACTGCAGTCTTGCAGGGACTTAATGCTATCTAAATTCCTCCTCTCATCCTTAGCTTTGGGAATCTACCCAAATGTGATGACTGCAACAGTGAAACATGAAGAACATAGTACAGTTGTGTACACTTACCATAAATGTAGATGTTCGAGTGTGTTCACTGTTGCAGTCCGGGTTACCCTCCCTTCAGCCCCCTGACTTCTTTTGGCTATACCTCTACTCTCCTTTACTATGCTTAAAAGCTTTTTGGTGTATTTGCTTTTTTGTTGGAGGTATAACCTTGTATTTTTATATATTTAATTGCTTCCCATTGGGGGGGCATCTGACATTTGGGGCAAGAAAAACTGATGTAATGGCGTTGGCTGCATGTTTTATACCCCTGATTACTTTGACGTCACAGAAGAAGAGAGAGCAACTGACGCAGGACACAAGACTTTGTTAATCAGGCCGACTGAAGGCAACCTGCAAGCAGATAAGCCAAATGTAATGACTGCAACAGTGAATACACTTGAACATCTACATTTATGGTAAGTGTACACAACTGTACTTTATGGAGAGGGGAGTTCTAATTTGATATGTCAACGAATGTAGTTATGTGGGGAAGGGCAGAAATGATTGATACTGCAGGTCACAATGATCTCTGAATGAAAGAGCAATTTTTTTCATATTTTGATGAATGCATTTTCACATGCTTGTGAACTCAGGAAAACAATTATCGGAACATGGTTTCTCTAAACTGCACTACTGTATAATTTAATTACTTTGTCATTCTGTTTAAAGATTATCTCAGTCAGATTAAAAAAAAAAAAGAAAGCTTTCCTGGAATGAACCGCTTTCTGAAAGCGCAAAGTTCGATTTCCTTCAAAAGCGTACCCTAAAAGTATTGTTTTTGTTGTAATAACTTGTAAGAGTATCCCAGAAACACTAGTAGTGTGGGATGATGTACTGTGTTCAGTATAAAATGCAAAGTAAGATTCAAGGGAATGTTTGTAGTATTAGTAATAAAAGCTATTAGCTGGTCTTTGGGTCTGTGCCATAGGATTCCATACCTTGCAGGGGAAAAACGAGCATTTTGGCATGCAAGTTTGGTGTTTGGTATAAAGGTGCATGGCACATGGAGTGTGTTTTTTCTTTTGACAGTTTTTATATTATCAGTATTGAGTGGACCTAGTTACTAATGTGCATCCTCCCATGTAGTTAAGTCATCATAATCCATTTTCTGGTGTCAGATGCAGAAGTACAAATACAGTTTAATCAGTTTGAGTATGGTTTTCTGCATTGGGGAATGGGGCAAAGCAATGCTGACTTTTGTGATGGCACTACTTGTTTGCTTTACATTTCTGAAAGTAATCTAAGAGCATGAGATGCACTATCAGATTTGGATATATTTTGAGCTGGGAGACTTCAGTTAGTGGTTGGTGACCTTTAGATTGGGGCAAGTGTTGCAGGAACTTTATCTGCCGCTGTAATCCTGACAAGATTACTGACTAATACCCTGGCAGAGACAGACGGTTTACCAGAGTATTTTGTTCTAATGAGCTTTGATAATCAGAGTAAATAACATACCTAATAAAGGTATCTGTACAGTTCGTACAACATTTGATTTATAGGAAAGGCACCTTTGTTTTCTTTGTGGAATGTCTGAGCCTTGTTGAGGGAGATTAAGGTTACGGGGTTACTGTTAGTCAGATGACTTCTATGCATTTATTCATACAGGATTCTTGTGTCTCTCTTGGCTATCTCTTTATAGCTTACAGCAGACAAAATTCAAACACTTGAATTCCTTCCTCTAAAACTTAGACTGCCTTATCTGAGACCAATAAAAAGAATAGCCTAAATTATATGTTTCATTGCTTGTGTGCTTTTATTACAGCGGTGGGTGCAGCTTTTTCATGATGGTGATTGGTAATGTTTTGTTATTGCAGTCATGAAGTGGTCACATCACTGTCCTTACCTGCAGTCATGAAGTGGTCACATCGCTATCCTTGCCTGCAGTCATGAAGTGGTCACATCGCTATCCTTGCCTGCAGTCATGAAGTGGTCACATCACTGTCTTGTCTGCAGTCATGAAGTGGTCACATCACTGTCCTTATCTGCAGTCATGAAGTGGTCACATCACTGTCCTTCCTATCTGCAGTATGCTACATGTGTAAAAGCTGGATAATAAATTAGTGAAAAAAATTAGAAAAAGGTAGGAACTATTCGTTATACAGAGAATATGCTGTTGCAGGAAGTCATGCATGGAGTTGCCTAAGTGGTGAGTCTGAAATGTTTTCTGATCGGGAAAATTGTACGGTAGAGTACTGTTCATGTTATTTGTAAGGTTTGTCTACACTTGAGTTCCAGCTACAAGGCTCCACTCGCCTAGTTTTCACTAGCAGTATTTTCTTTACTTTGGGAGATTTCTCCCCTCATGTTTTTATGATCATAAAGTTGGCGTTTTTAAATATTAAGAGGAATTAAAAAAAAAACGTTTATTTTAATTTTATGCGGTGGCTCGGATCTGAATTAGTTTAACCTGTCGAGATGAGTACTCAAGTTAAGTGTCCACAATTTAATATGGGGAAGCTGTTTGTGATATTGCATCCTTTTATTTGCTCTCTGCAGTTCTATATTTTTTATGGATGTTTTGTTGTTCTAGGTGAAAAAGAACAGCTCGCCACCACTTTCTCTCTATGGTCAGCTTCTTTGGCGAGAGTTCTTTTATACCGCTGCCAAAAACAACCCCAATTTTGACAAGGTAGAAGGAAACCCAATATGTGTTCGCATTCCATGGGACCGAAATTCAGAAGCACTAGCAAAATGGAAAGCTGGAAAGACTGGTTTTCCTTGGATTGATGCCATCATGACCCAGTTACATCAAGAAGGTTGGATTCATCACCTAGCTCGACACGCTGTGGCCTGTTTTCTTACTAGAGGGGATCTTTGGATCAGTTGGGAAGAGGGCATGAAGGTAAACTGTCAACATCTGTAAAGAGACAAGTTAAAAAGTTATCAGGACTGTTGCATACTAATGTTCCTGCATCAAAACAGTGCTTAATATTTGGAAGTCTGGAAGTGATTTCCAAAATCTTAAAATATTTTTAGAGGCAGACAGGCCTTAATTCTTCTTTCCATATAATGTTTTATGTCATTTGTTGCCTTTTGCTAAATGAAGCAGTGTATTTTATGTGCAGTAAATCTGCAGTGTTAGTGCAGTTACAAGAAGTTAAGTTGTGTAAGATCACTCCAACAGCTGATCTGTGAAGTAAGACAAACGTATCCATTATAGATGTATTGTATGGATTTAACATACCAAAATCCCTACATCTGTTGTTCCAGCCTGCACTTTTAATTCCTTGTATAACCATTTCCACTTGCACCATTGACCCTTGTGTAGCTATTCCCATCTGCACTTGTATGATTGTTGTGTACTCATTCCTGCTTTACCAATGACTCCTGAATAGCCATTCACTTCCTAGAGTAATGACTCTTAAATGTACATTTCCCACTTTACTTGTTGTCCTGGCTGAAGTGCTGACCTTTATATAGGATCATAGGCAAGTACTAGGCTAGCTGCCCTTGCAGACCTTTTCAAGTCTAGCCTATTTCCCTTTTGTGCTGAAATTAACCTATCCTGTTGGTTATAGACTGGACTTACCCATCCAGTGGTTGATATATTACCCCTACTGAGAATAACTGGAGTCATACAGTAGTTAATTAGAGGGGACCCATGCATGGGGTAAAGCATTTAGAAATTGCCTGTGTCCATTAGTAGTACTCGGGGCAGTCCTGGGTAAATTTTCTGTTTCCCATACATAGATCTAAGTTGCGCTTGAAATATGGACAGGAATGAACTTTGTTTTATGTGAATAGTAAGTCTGTTCCACAGCAGTGGTATCCCCTGTGAGATGTACTTCCCCCTCCAAACCATTCTGTTGATATTGCAGAAAATGTTTTAAAGCCATATAACTATTTGTATAGCCAGTTTTCCACCTGCATTGGTTACCCAGTGAGGAATTCCACACCTGTATTAATGACCCTTGGTTGCCATTTCTGCTGATAAATACATCAAAAACTATGCATATGAGATCTGGGAGACATAAAATGAATGATGAATATTTAATACAGCACACAGTTATTGAAACTGTAGATGTTCTTAGTGTTTCACTGTTGCAGTCATCACCTGTGTGTTATAACTGCTGTGATAGCCCTCGGCCAGCCCGAATACCAAAGTCAATGTTTTTGTGCGCTGGCTGCTGTCACCTGTAGTCTGATGTCAGGTCGTCAGTACTAGAAAGCAAGGCAGCCAACGTCATTACACCAGTCTTTCTTGCCATGGAGCCGTAGCAGAAGCAGTTTGCACTAGTGCCGGTCAGTCGCTACCAGAAGTCGAATTTCAGAAGAAAATGTCTAAAGCTAAGTATCCCGTTGGCGACCCTTTTTTCTTGCTCTAACCGATGTCCGAAAACAATTCTCACCTGAGGAAAGCAGATCCCACACTGAGACTTTCATTCTTACTGCATCACTTGTTTAGGCCCAGGCCAGTTATGTGCCCTCTTTTTGTAGACCATTATTTTCATATTCATTCGTCGAATTCCAATATGGCATCCATCAACCAGCAATCTGCAGACATTCTGAAAAAACGTAAAGATAGACAGGCCTCACAAGGCTAAGCCTTTTGACAATGCTACCGCTAATCAGTTGCTCAGTTCTCCGGAATTCAGTGAAGCGCTTTTGCAGACCCTGATGCCCGATTTGCTTTCTACCCAGGCCTCTGCCGAGACCCTTTCAGAGTCCGGTTTGCCGCAGAAATCCACTTCGTCTTGCGAGACTTTGGCTGTTTCTACCTCGGTTGGGTCCGGAGCTGCGACGCAGGTACCGGCTTCAGAGGAGGCCGTTCGCACTACCAATTCTAGACAAAAAAACGACATCATCTCTTCCGACTACCGTCTCAGAGACCGATGGATTCTCTCAGGTCTTGAAGCCAGGCCACTCGTAGGAAATCTGTTTCTAGCCACCATCTTGCTGCTGCTCCCCCACCCCAAGTTCAAATGCTTAAAATGGCAGAGGATCTCATTTCTCTTATCCAAGGTACTCAAGCCCCCAGTCCAAAAAGGAAAAGGGTTTATTCTCCAGAAATTATGACAGACCAGGAGTCTGAGGAATCTGATTATTCTGCCATTGAAGAGGAACAGCAGCCCTTAATTATTTGAGGATTCAGATACAGAGGAATCCATCCCCTCTACCTCTCCTCCAGAGGACCTCTCCTTCGGGGAAACTCTTCACTCCCTCAGGGAACGTTTTCATTGGAAATCTCAGGACTACCCACAGTTAAAGAAACAACTTGGAACGTTTCTGGACCTGCCCAGCACAGACCCCCCCTGCCCATCCCACCAATTCTAGAAGTGGATGATGTTTACCTTGAATCCAGTTTAGCCCCTGATGCCTTGCCTTCTGCTCCAGCTAAACCTGATAGGTACTACAGAGTACCGGATTCTCACAAATACCTGTACAGGAACCCTGTTGCAGACCCTAAGGTCATTATACAGGGACCCAAAGGAGCTAAGACTAGTTCTGCCAAGAATCCTTTCCTTCTGACAAAGACTCCAGAGCTCTGGACAGATGGGGTAAGAAAGTGTACACCTCTGCGACCTTAGCTATCGGAGCACTCTGTTGTCAGTTCCATATGTTAAAATATCAACAACACAATTTGGAACAATTAAAATGGAATATTGCTACCTCTCTTGATGGTGCCAACTCAAAAGAGCTTGCAGAATTACTACACTCTGCTTGTCAAGTGGCCAAGCACTCATTACAATGTGGATATGACGCCCTAGAAGCCTTTAGCAAGGCAGCAGTGACAGGATCTGTTATTAGAAGACATGCATGGCTGAAGGAACAACCTTTCCCTGATCATGTCAAGTCTAAATTATTGATGCACCCCTAGACAAGGAACGCCTGTTTGGGGAAAAAGCAGAAGAGGTGCTTAAAAAGATGGAAGACCGAGCAAAATCTATGCAAACAATAAAACATTTCTTTCAAGTTCAACCACCCAGATTCAGCAGGAACTTCCCCTTTTAAGTCTGGTCCTTCCCTGCACCCAGCAGACAAGGCCAAAGTAAGCCTCGCAGGGACAGGACATCCAGGCCCCTATCCCAGGGACAGCAAAGAAGCAAGCAGTGGACCACCTCTGCCTCTAAGGCAGGGAGTTCTAAGCCAAGCTTCTATGGTAAGCACTCACAATGATCCCTCCCCCCCCTTCACTCATCTAAAATTAGGAGGAAAGCTCACCCTCTTCAAGGACAATTGGGTCTCTCTAACCAAGGACCAATGGATATTGAAAGTTATTTCTCAGGGATACAGATTCTCCTTCAGCGAACTTCCAATTCCAAGAGGGTACCCAGACCTCCCCCCAAACCAGTGGGTAGAGGCATTAAAATGGGTAAAAACCCTAATATTCCAAGGGGCAATAGAACCTGTCCCTCTGGATCAAACAGGAAAAGGTTTTCTACTCCAGACTGTTTCTTGTTGCCAGAAAAGAGGGCACTTTGTGCCCCATCCTGGATTTATCCAAACTGAATACCTCCTTGGTGGTCTCAAGATTCAAAATGCTAACCTTGCAGCAGCTCCTGCCTATGCTTGCACAAAGTGCCTGGCTGGTGACACTAGACCTAAAAGATGCCTACCTCCACATCCCCATCAGGAAATCGTGCAGAAAATTCCTGCAGGCAGTCGGCACTTTCAGATGTTCATCGTGTTTCACTGTTGCAGTCATTACTCTTGGGTTATCCTGCTGGCAGGCTACCCACAGTCGGCCAGAATTCCAAAGTCTAGGTCCGGCGTCGGTTGTTGTCGCCTCCTCCCTGACGTCAGTGTGCCAGGGGATGCAGCCGACGCCATTTTCTTCAGTCTTTCTTGCCGTGCGATGCCCGAAGCAAAAGCAGTTCGCAAGTGCCGTTCGGCCGACTCCTGAGATTTTCACAGACGAATTTCAGATCCAAAGTCTTCATTTAAAGTTAAGTACCCCATTGGGGAAACTTTTTTTTTTCTTGATCCAGACTGATGTCAGAAAAAGTTAACAATTGTATTTCTTGTGGGAAGCAAATACCTCATAAGGATTTTCATTCTTACTGTATTCCTTGCCTAGGCCCTGATCATAACGTTGCTAGCTGTCGGTTTTGTGCTAGATTCAACCAACGCACTATTAAGTGTCTGTCTGATTTTGCTTTTTATTACTTTGGCTGAAAATTCAGTTCTATAATGCCATTGGAACAGCCGACAACCGGAGTTTCTAAAAAATGCAAGGAAAAAGAGAAGGAAAAGCATCCGAGATCCAAAACAGACGAGGTTTCCACTAAGCCAGTTGCCGGTTCTCAGTGAGGTGCTTTCGCAGCCCCTGACATCCGCTGCCTCAGAGCTACAGGCCGCTGATGACTCCCACGTGGAGCCAGCTAGGCCTCTGGATACTCAAGGTATTGGACACTTGGAAATCATTCCCTCAGATGGGTCCGGAGCCGCTGAGCAGGCATCGGCTTCTGTGGGTGTTTTCAGACCTACATAGCTATATGTAAAGCCTACTTCAGCTTCTAAAGCAAAGACTAAAGCAGCTTTAAAGACAAACAAGTACAGCATTCTCCAGGACAAACTTCCATGCCTAAGAAACAGATGCTCAAAATGGCCTAAGACCTTATTACCTTGATCAGGGGTTCCCATCCCCCTCCTGATAAGAGGCCTAGGCACGAGACAGACTATGACTCTTCAGATCAGGTTTCCATTTCCTCTGACTCCTCTTCTGTACAGGAATAACTCTCTTCCTTCCTATGAGGATTCTGATGCTGAAGAATCCATTCCTTCAGCCTCTCCTCCTGAGGATTATTCTTTTGGGTAAACCCTGCATACCATGAGGGAGCACTTCCACTGGGAGAGCCAAGATTACTCAGAATCAAAGAAAAGGCTTAGAGATTTTCTTTTACTTCCTCAGCATAGACTTCTTGCTATTCCCCCTGTGCTAGACATTGTAGAAGATGTATTTAGACATTGTAGAAGATGTATTTTCAGAGTCCGGCCTATCTCCAGACTCCTTCCCTCCAGCTCCTGTTAAACCAGACAGATACTACAGGGTTCCAGATTCACATAAATTTCTTTATAAAAGCCCTGCTGCTGACCCAGAAACTATTTCTCAGGATCCCAAAGGGGCTAAGGTTGCTACTGCAAAAAACCCTATCCCTTCTGATAGGGATTCAAGGGCACTAGACAGATGGGGGAAAAAGGTTTACACTTCTGCTGCTTTGGCTTTGAGGGCTTTAAATTGTCAATTACATATGATTAAATATCAGCAATACTTAATGTCGCTGTTAAAACAGAAAATGTTGGCCAATTCTGATTGTGCAGAAAATTAAGAAATGCAGGATTTACTTTATGCAACTGAACAAGTGGGAAAGCATACTTTGCAATGTGGTTTTGATTCTCTGGAGGCCTCCTGCAGGGCCGCAGGTATGGGTTCTGTCATTAGGAGGCATGCTTGGTTAAAGGAACAAAATCTGTCTGATCATGTTAAAGCAAAATGATTAGATGCTCCATTACAGCATCATACTTTATTTGGTGTTAAAGCAGAAGAGGTTTTGAAGAAAATGGAGTACGAAGCGAAATCTATGCAAACAGTAAAGGATTTTTAGCCAGGATCAGCCACCAAGATGTAGCAGGAACTGGCCTACAAAGAATTGGGTCCTTTCCAGTGTCGGACAGACCACAAAGAGGCAGATACAGACGTCTCAGAGGCAGATCCCAGCCCCAAGGCTCATACAGGCCTAAACAGTGGGGCGCTTCTACCTCCAAAAGTGGAGAAGACGAAGCACAGCCATACAGGAAACAGTCCCAATGACTTGCCTCTGCCAGCACCAAGCACTTGTCTTCTTGCAGCCCCCTTGGGGGGGAAACTAGCACTTTTCTCTCAAAACTGGCAAATGATCACCCAGGACAAATGGGTACTGACTATAGTGTCCCAGGACTACAAGTTCCACTTTCACACCCTGCCAAAGGCAAAAGGTATGCCAAACCCGCCACACAATCAATGGGCAGAGGCACAAAAACAAGTTTTGTCCCTTACGAACATGAGGGCCATTCAGCAAGTACCACAGCAAGAGCAGGGACAAGGATTTTACTCAAGACTTTTCTTGGTACCCAGAAAGGACAAAGCCTGGAGACCAATACTGGACCTGTCTTTTCTAAGCACATTTCTGGACATTCCAAAATTCAAAATGTTAACTCTGCAGCAGCTTCTGCCCATGCTGGGCAAGAAGGCTTGGCTTGTAACATTGGACCTAAAAGAGGCATACCTGCATATTCCAGTCACAGTCTTGCAGAAGATACCTCAGATTCATAGCTGGCTCAATGCACTACCAATTCTCTGCACTGCCCTTTGGCTTATCTACTGCGCCCAGGGTCTTCACAAAATGCCTGGCACCAGTAATTGCATTTTGCAGGCAAAGAGGAATTCAAATATATCCTTACTTGGATGACTGCCTTTATACAAGCAGAGAACAAGGACACTCTACTAAAGCGTCTGGCGTTCGTAAAAAGATTATTAATTTGCCTAGGGTACACAGTAAACGAAAAGAAATCAAAACTAGTACCCTCTCAAGAGATAATATTCCTGGGTGCAAGCTTAAATACAACTGCCCAGATGGCTTATCTAACGCCAGACATACAAAGGCAACTAACTTCTTGCTTCAAAATGTTGGCAACAATGACCCAGTTATCTGCAAGAAAAATTCTGCAGGCTTTGGGCTTCATGGTATTATGCATTCTGCTAATTCCATATGCCAGACTGCATATGAGGAAACTTCAGTGGTACCTAAAAAGTGTCTGGACTCAACATTCTCAAAGCCTGGAAGCATTAATTACCCTCATTCCTTGCCTGCAACAGGAGTTTCGATGGTGGGCACATGCCTGTCACCTCAACAAGGGACAGCCATTCACTCTACCCACAGCCAGGCAGTCAATAACAACAGATGCATCAGATTATGCCTGGGGAGCACACATGACAGGAAAATGTATTCAGGGCACATGGTTCACAAGCCAAATGCATCAACATATCAATCAAAAAGAGATGCTAGCTGTTCAGAATGCCCTGACAGCTTTCAAGGATCTACTCCATCCAGGACAACTACTGATAAGGACGGACAATACTACAGTCATGTGGTACATAAACGAGCAGGGAGGCACACATTCCTACCCCCTATGCAGACAAGCCATGACTTTGTGGGACACATCATTGACTTATCAAGTACACCTGCAAGCTCAATTCCTGCCAGGAAAGAACAATACTCTGGCAGACGACCTAAGCAGAAACCTCACGGATCCCCACGAATGGAAACTGGATCCACAAGTCTTCACCATGGTAACAAAGGAATGGGGATGCCCAGACATAGATCTATTTGCCTCCCCTCACAACTGCCAACTACAGAGATTCTGCACAAGGACTTATCACAAGCAAGCATGGAAAGTGGATGCTCTCTCATTCAGTTGGAAAAGTCTAACAGTGTATGCCTTTCCTCCTCTGCCTCTCCTCCCCAAGGTACTCCTAAAGGTCAGACAAGTGAAGCCAAGAATGATTCTGATTGCCTCAGACTGGCCATGCCAGCACTGGTTCCCAAAAAGCTTGTCTCAAGGCCCAGCCTGGACATTGCCTCTAATTCCTCACTTACTGACCCAGCGAAACAATCAGATTCTGTACAGCCAACTCAGGACCCTAAATCTGGCAGCATGGCGGATAATGTAACCATTCAAAACACACCTCTCTCTAAAGCAGTGATGGATGTTATTTTGGAGGCCAGGAGGCCCAGTACCAGAAAATCGTATGCAGAAAAATGGAAAAGATTCTGTGTTTGGAACCAGGCACAAGGAATTGACACATCTGTTCCAAATATTCCTCAGTTTTTACAATACCTAACTGAGATGCTGGACAAAGGCCTATCCTTTTCATCAATTAAAATGCATGCCTCTGCCATTTCAGCTCATTACAATATGGAACCTCCTATTTTTCCCCTCCATTACTAAAGCAGTACCTCAGAGGGGCCAAAAACATAAGACCTCCAAGGAGAGCTCCAATACCTGCATGGGACCTCAATTATGTCTTGGAAAAACTCACACTGCCACCTTTTGAGCCAGCCAATACAGCTGATATAAAGTTTGTATCTTGGAAAACAGCTCTGCTCCTAGCAATAACCTCTGCAAGACTAGTGTCAGAGTTACAGGCACTCATGGCTGTGGAACCTTTCATCATTTTCCATCCAGACAGGGTTTCTCTAAGGATGAACCCAACATTTATGCCTAAGCTAGTGTCCAGTGTGGCTCTTAAACAAACCATTCATTTGCCTACCTTTTATCCAAACCCACAGAATAAGGGTGAGAGACTCCTGCATTCCTTGGACACAGACAACTACGCTTCTACTTGGACAGAACTAAAGCTTTCAGAAAAACTGAGCAACTTTTAGTGGAATATGCTGCAGGACCTCAAGGAAAGCCTATCTCAAAACAGACTATTTCAAAATGGATAGGCCACTGCATTCATTTCTGCTACTCACAACATGACAAATCAGTGCCCAAGGGCATTAGGCCTCATTCTACCAGGGCAGCAGCCACTTCAGCAGCCTTTCTCAGAGGAGTACCAACCAAAGACATTTTAGAGGCTGCAACTTGGAGTTCAGTGCACACTTTTACAAAGGACTACCATTTACCTCTCTACTCTAAATCCAGAGCAGGCTTCGCCACTGCAGTTTTGCAAGGCCTTATAGCCTCTCCTAATCCTATTTAGGCCCAGCCATCCAACCTCAGCTTTGGGATTCAACCCAAGAGTAATGACTGCAACAATGAAACACGATGAACACAGTACAGTTGTGTATTTACCATAAATGTAGATGTTCGAGTGTATTCACTGTTGCAGTCCAGGTTACCCACCATCCCCCTTTTCTTTTCTGGGACTTGCCTGTACTTCTCTATTTTATACAACCTGTATGGTGTATTTGCTTATAGATGAAGGAAATGTTTATTTTACTGCATGCATAATTATTGGCATAATTTTTTAGCCTACCTTTTTGGGGACACCTGATATCTGGGGCAAGAAAAACTGAAGAAAATGGCGTCGGCTGCATCTTTTATACCCCTGGTGCACTGACGTCGGGGAGGAGGCGACAGCAACTGACGCCGGACCTAGACTTTGGAATTCTGGCCGACTGCGGGTAGCCTGCCAGCAGGATAATCCAAGAGTAATGACTGCAACAGTGAATACACTCTAACATCTACATTTATGGTAAGTACACAACTGTACTTTTTCTGCACTGCCCTTTGGCTTATCTACTGCTCCCAGAATGTTCACCAAATGCTTGCCCCCCAGCTATAGCATTCTGCAGACAGTGAAATGTACAGATTTACCCTTACCTAGATGACTGCTTCATTCAGGCGAACAGCAAAGAAAAGTGGCTCCCGGATCTTCTCTTTGTCAAACAACTCTTAGCTTCCCCTAGGGTTCACCATCAACGAGAAAAAAAATCAAACAAAGCCCCACCAGAAAAATTGTTTTCCTGAGAGCTGTGCTATACACAGCTACCCATATGGCCTTCCTATCCCCAGAAAAGCAGAGTTTCCTGCCCCTCTTCACCCAGCTGGCTTCCAGAAGTCACCTCACTGTGAGGAGGTTCTTGCAAGCCCTGGGATACATGGCATCTTGCATCCTTCTCATCCTTGTCACCAGGCTTCACTGGAGAAAGCTTTAGTGGTACTTAAAGAACCTTTGGTGTCAGCACTCAGTCCCTAGAGACCACTCTCCCACTGATCCCTTGCATAAGGGACGAATTTCTCTGGTGGGCAGAGGCCTGTGCCATGAACAAGGGTCTTCCTTCATCCTCCGCCATTCTGGTCAGACAATCACCACCCATGCCGGAGACATAGCTTGGGGCGCTCACCTAGCAGGCAGATGTACCCAAAGCCTTTGTAATGCCCAGCAACTCAACTTGCACATCAACCAGAAAGAAATGATGGCAGTGCAAAATGCTCTGACTTTCTTCCAACCCCATTTCAGGCCAGGGGTCCTCCTTATATAAACAGACAACATCACAGTAATGTGGTACATCAACAAGGAGGGAGGCACCCAATCTTACCCCCATGCAGGTTAGCCATGAGTCTGTGGCTTACAACCACCTCCATGGGGCTCCAGCTAATTGCCCAATACTTACCAGGGATCAACAACACACTGGCAGACCACCTAAGCAGAAACTTACTGGACCCCCACAAATGGCAGCTCCACAGAGAAATCTTTCTGCAAATCACCCAGGAGTGGGGGACCTCAGAGGTGGACCTCTTTGCCTTGCGGGTCAATCACCAGCTGCACAAGTTTTGTACCAGAGATGATCACCTCCTAGCATGGAAGTTGGGTGCCTTGACCTTCCCCCGGAGCTCCCGCTTTGTGTATGTATACCTTCCTCCTTACAGCCCCCCCAAGCTGCTTCCTCTAAGGTCAGACCTCTTGACCCAGGAGAGGGGGGAGGTACTGCACACAGACCTACAGACTCTCAAACTTTCAGCATGGTTCATACACTAAAAACTAACAAGAAGGCACTGCTAAGCAAACAGGTCCTGGACATCATCACAGAGGCCAGAAGGCCCAGCACAAGAAAATTTTATGCAGGAAAATGGAAAAGATTTTGCTCCTGGAAACAATCAAAAGGGGGCAGTAACTCCCAACCTTCCATCCCTCTCATCCTGGATTACCTAGCAGAGTTGCTCAATAAGTGGCCTCTCCTTCTCTATTAAAATGCATGCCTCGACCATCTCTGCCCATTGTGATTCAGACCTACCGCTCTTCTCTCATCCTTTGATTAAGCAGTTCCTCAGAGGGGCTTCTAATGAGTCCTCCCAGAAAGCCTCCGATGCCACCCTGGGACCTGAATTATGTTAGAGAAACTAACCTTACCTCCTTTCGAAACTGCCACTTCAACAGAATTGAAATACCTCTCCTGGAAGACTGCCATCCTGCTAGCTGTCACCTCAGCAAGAAGAGTCTTGTAACTTCAAACTCTCATGGGTGTCAAGCCCTTCATAATTTTCCATGCAGACAGAGTCTCCCTGAGGACTAACCCCTTCTTTATGCCCAAGGTGGTATCTGATGTGACCCTTAACAGGCCATACACCTTCTCACCTTCTTTCCCAACCCTCAAAACAAGGGGGAAAGAATTCTGCACTCACTAGACGTGCACAGACACCTCGGATACTATCTGGACCGCACTAAGCCATTCAGAAAAACTGACTAGCTTCTTGTAAGCTTTGCCCTACTGGCAGAGGGGAAGCCCATCTCCAAACAAACCATTTCCAAATGGATATCACACTGTATCCATTTTTGCTGCAAACTACATGGGAAACCCATCCCTAGGTCAGTCCGTACCCACCCCACTATGGCAACCTCCACTTACACTGCCTTCCTCAGAGGAGTACCTACCAGGGACATATTGGAAGCGGCCACCTGGACCTCTGTCCATACCTTTACAAAGCATTACCATCTACCTCTCTTTTTGAAGTCTAGGGCAGGGTTTGCCTTTGCAATTCTGCAGGGCCTCCTGACCCATACCTATACCTAGGACTCTGTCTACCCTGCCACCTTTTACCTCAGCTTTGGGAGTCCTCCCACAGGTGATGACTGCAACAGTGAAACACGAAGAACATGGTACAGTTGTGTACACTTACCATAAATGCAGATGTTCAAGTGTATTCACTGTTGCAGTCCCGGTTTCCATCCCTCCAACCCCCTTCTCTCTCTCTGTCTCTCTGTCTCTCTCTCTCTCTGTCTCTCTGTCTCTCCTCTCTCCTCTCTCCTCTCTCCTCTCTCTCTCTTCTCTCTCTCTTCTCTCTCTCTCTCTCTCTCTCTTCTCTCTTCCTCTCTCTTCCTCTCTCTCTCTCTCTCTCTCTCTCTCTCTCTGTCTCTCTCTCTGTCTCTCTCTCTCTCTCTCTCTCTCTCTCTCTCTCTCACCCCTTACAGGGGTATTGGTGTTGGTATTTATTTGTTACTGGTGGTGTTTTTCCCACCATAGCTTAGCTCCCTATTGAGGGGGGGGGGGTTCCGACATTTGGGGCAAGAAAAACTGATGTAATGGCATCGGTTGCCTGTTTTTATACCACTGGCGACCTGACGTCAGTCCTGGAACAACAGCAACCAACGCAGAAATACTAAGTCTCTGGTATTCGGGCTGACTGAGGGCTACCTGCAGGCAGATAACCCAAGTGTGATGACTGCAACAGTGAATACACTTGAACATCTAAATTTATGGTAAGTATACACAACTGTACTTTGTGTTCTCTTACTAGCAGGCATCACTATTTGTAAAGTTCTCCTTTCTCCATTCCCTCATTGGCTTACTACTTAAAATACTTTGTGCTACTTTATGAATATAATATTTGGCATGGTTACTTCCAAGATGGCTTTCAGAGAATAGTATCTACTTTGAGAAAATCCCTGAATGCCTGCAGAGATCATCTCTTATCCAATTTTTCTTTTCTTTTTTTCCCTCAGCCAATCACTCTCCACCAGACTGTAGCCAGTTTCTCTTTATAAGATTGTCTCCATGGAGACATGAAAACCAGGCAACCAGTTTATCTTTATCAGACTGTTTCCATGGAAACATGAAGACCAAGTGCAGAATTGCTACTGATCTTACATGTATTTGCTAGAAAAAAGTATCATAGTATTCAATATTCTTTTTTCATTTCCTTGCTCTCTCTTAAAACTTGTTAATAAATCAATCTAAGGTCTTTAATCCAGTTATTGCCCCATGCAAGAATGAGAAAAAGTACATTAATTTAATAAGGCTTGGCTATGTTTCTTAAAGCCGAACAAAAAGAGAGAGAAGGGAAAAAGAAAAGAAAAAGAAAACAGTAGCACCTGCTTAGAGTCTCCATTACACGTAACGTGTAAAGAAAACCACATGCCACAAAACTGGTACTATTTAAGAAAAAAATCTTTACTTACAGTTAACTTTCTCCCTCCTCTTGCTCTTCCCAATGCACTTTTCCGAACATTAATGACATGAAGTAGGACATATGCTTTACAGTCCCCCACAAGTCCAACAAACTCTGAAAAGTCCAATATGTCCAGATTTTCTCGTTGTCATATTTCGCAAATATGATTATTGCATTGTAATCCCAAATTAAGTTACTAGCTTTATTACTGTTCATCTCAGAAATCCTGCTTCATTTCCAATGTCGTCTCGATTCTTCTGGTCAACACTTGTGCTCTCTTTCTTCTCTGCAACATTTTCCATTGAAAATTTTTAATAGGTTTCACCGGTACAGTCCCTCGGTCATCCTTATTACCAAAAGAACAAGCAGAATTTCCTTTTCCACTTGGATTTATAATCCTGTGGTTGAGTTGTACATATGAGCCTTAACTGTGTAGCTTTAAAGTACCTCTTCAGATTTGGTAATCCTATACCACGTTGTTTTATGGGAGACTAATTTTATCCCACTTAACTCTTTCCCTCTTCCTATCCATGTCCATACTCAACTTCCAGTTTAGTTTTTTTTTTCATTATTTTCTCTTTAGTCTCTTCAGACATATCCTTAACTAACCATAACAGAAACATTTTTAATCCATCCATCATCCACAACACCTTTTTCCCATTTTTGCACATGGAGTCAGGGTGTCACTTCAACAGTGCCAGTCTGAAGCCAAGGTTAACACCACTGGGTGGGTAGCCCTGCCATGAAATTTTTTATCTACATATCTAAATATTTTATTTTCTAACCTCAAAAGTATTGGTATGCATAGGTACATAGTTTACTGCTAGAGATGGTGGTATATTCTTCATTTATAGCCAAAAAAGATTTGAAACGTTCTTAAAATATTCCACAATGTATAGAGTACAAGTAATGTTTGCAAGTAAAGCTAATGTTTCTTGACTACCGCGCAGTTATATCCTTGGAATTGTGAATCCCTTATTCTGTTTGCTGACAACTTCAAGTTTATAGCAAACAACAAAAGGGAAAGAAGACATCCCTAACTGGTACCTCTGTTCAAATACAACCTGTCAGTGTGGAACCCTCCCACTTTTAATTCGTGTCTTTGACCCTTCATGTATCCTCCTTATTAACCCTATTCTATTATGGGGGAATGCTAATGCTACCATTGCCCTATTCAAAATACTCGCTGACTCTATCTAATGCTTTCTGTGCATAAAGACTCCCCAACAATTACAGTTTTACTTTTTTCCTTGAGGATCATCACTGCAGCGTTAAAGTTGACAAATTTTATCTCTGTATTAAAAAAAAATTGATCTGTGTAAATTCTGGCAACATCTTTGCCATTCTCTTGACTAATGTAGACATAAACAGTTCATAATCATGGTTTAAAATGAAGTTTAAAGAAAGAAATCCGTAAGACCATTCAACAAGTCTAAGAAAAGGCCCCCCGACCTCACAGCTCTCAGGGGTCTGGCACCTAAAGTTTTGAGGCTGTCGGATCCTGCTGTGTCCAGGATCCAAACCCCCTCCCTGAAAACGTAATTTTTCCCATTAGCCCGAGTATTCACTCACCCATACTGCAGAAGATCCCTTCAAGGCCTGCTTCAGTAGCCTCATCTTTGAGATCTGGTCAATTCATTAGGAGTCTCACAGAGTGTAGACTTCTACCAAATGGTGAGGAATCAGCTGTGAGTCCTCCTGGCTCCATCCCCAAGTAAAGGATTGGAATCTGTCCCTTTGACTTTGACTGTTCTGTTTCCAAAACTGTCTCCATTTTTGGAGCTGGTACACATTGGCTCCAACCTTCCTGCCTTACCATCTTTGGAGCAGATAGTTCTGGAGACTTTGGCTTCAACTTCTGTCATTAATTTGACACAAATGCACTCTGGTTAAGTAGAGTCCGGAAACTAGAGTGTCAGAGCACCGATGGTGGAGTCAACTCTTGAGATATTTCGAGCCTTCCTACTGCTTGGGACTTCAGCCGTAGACATCCCGGTTCCAAGGTCCTCTGCTCGGTTGGCTGAGTCAGCTTTTGAGACTGTGGAAAGAGCCTTGGCTGGACCAAGACAACTAGTATGTGCTCAGGGTTGGATCTTTCCAGACTCCCCTGAATACTTTCTCTTCATCTCATTCTGGTCAGCAGAGACATGCGGATCTTACAAGCTTCTAGACCACGTGGCAGTCGAGCTCCATGTCTGACTCCAATGTGTTTCCCTTAGAGGTCCCAAGGCACATCCCAGGGAAGAGGATTTGCAGGTGGAAACAGATGGACTCCTCTCCCAATTCTGTCGCAGAAGACACTGACTTAGATGAAGGGGAAGGCTCCTGAAAGTCCCCCTGAAGCCCTCTACTTTGGAAACATCCTTGAATTAATGAGACGGGGGGGTATATTGCTCTAAACCCCATTCTTCTGATGAGTTGGTGTTTCTGGAAGCTTTTGTGTCCAGCCTTTCAGCATCCTGGGTGGTTCCTTCACAAATGCCTTAGTGGACCTCAGTCAAGAAGACTGGAAAGTGCCTGATGTGGCAGGGCCCATCCCAAAAAAAAAAAAAACACAAAATCCTAATTTCCTCTAAAGAAAGAAACATTGCGTCAAGGGTCGTCCTGTAGATGCCATAGTGGAGCAGCAGCCACAAAAAAGAACTGTTGTAAGAAAGTTCCTCATTCATCCCCTAACAGGGAGTTGAGGGAATTGGATTGACTGGGGAAATGGACCTGTGCTTCAGCAACATTTTGTTGTCCATGCACTGAAGTATATGGCACAACTGACATGTTTCCAGAGGGATTTGATCAAGGAGCTTTCAAATTGCCTGAAGGGTAATCTACCTTCAGATCTCCATAAATCTGTGGATACCTAGTTGTGTGCTGTACAGTCATCCTCGAATGATATCATGAGAGTACTATACAATGTAGGATGTGGCACAACGCAAGCAGCTGGCACAAGTATTACCATTCGATGTCATGCCTGGATGCGGCTCTCCATCTTCACAGAAAGCTTTAAGGTATTCTTCATAAATGCCCCCATGACGGTTCCATATTATTTGGTACAAAAGTAAAGGAAAGGTTTACCAGGAATGAGCAAGTGGTAAGACCTTATCTGCTGCTGGAATCCCTTTTTCAGCTCCACAAAGATCCTTTTTTTCAGGAATCAAAAGTGAAGGGAGGAAAATGTGATTCAAGAAATCACAAGGTTTCACTAGGACACTGCTGGGTATAGGTCTCCCAGAGGCAGATGCAATTCCATGGGACGTTTTCCACAGGACAAAGTCTGCCCACAGAACCAAGGATCTGAAGTAGTTTACTTCATTTGGTCTTCAATGTGGGTTACAGATCAAATCCGAGCAGACAACTTTTACTAGCATCAGCTCCGAGCTCCAAACTCCTCCCCTTACCCATAATACACCTCCACTGCCTTCCATCCCCAGATCTCATTTTCCGTAATTAGCTTTTGCATCGTGTCTCTTGAGCTCCAATTTAGTCAAGTGAGTAAAACCTTTGTGAGTATCTTTTTTTCTTCAGATTTTTGTTAGTTTTAGTATAGGCCCCCATTCTCCTCCCCTCGCTTGGTGCATCGAGTTAGAGTTTTAGGATAGTTAGAGTAGTTTAAACTGTTGTGTGGATTGTAGCCCCCCCCCCCCTAGTGTGTTTCTGTATACGAGTGTGGTGAGTGGGTGAGTCAGTTAGAAAGGAACTGCCTTTTTTTTCTCAAGTTCTCTTTCTACTCAAACAGTATGGCTGAAAAGCTTGTTTTCAAGCATTGCACAGTGTGTGGCCATAAATTATCACCTGCGGATGGCCACACTCTGTGTTTTGTGCTTGGGCGTGGCCCATTGAGTGTTGACTGTAGCATATGTGTGGGCTTCAACCCCTGCGCCGTAAAAGATAGGAAGGCTAAGTTGGCCCTCAAAGGCCTTCTTCCCCCTTCAGAATCTGTTTCCTCGCCTCCGGCTTCGGTCACAGTGGCTGCTGTGGCCACCGGTCCTTCCTCTCTTCCACTGGCTTCTCCTCCCTCCCAGGCTGGGACTCAATCTCCTGTACCAAAGCCTGTGGTAGTGAAGCAGAAAAGAGGGAGAGAGAGTCGAAGACGAGGGTAAAGAGAAACCGGTCTCCAGACCTCACTTCACCTACGAAGATGGCACAGATCTGTGACTCCCCTTGGCTCAGATGTAGGAGGTTCTCCTCTGAGCCGGAGGAGATCCGTCCAGCTTCTTGGGCCTTGGTGTCCCGAACCGCCAGTTTGGAGTCCGTGGCCTCGTTGCAGTCCACTCAGTCCTTGTCTGACATGGATCTGGATAGTCATGATGAGGTTTATCTGTATCCAGATGGGGGTCTTGCCAGCCCCCCCACCATCAGGAGGGGGAGCTTGCTTCCTTTTTTCAAACCTATATCTCCTTCTCAGATCCAACCTTTGGGTTCGGAGTATTCGTATCAGAGGTTGGCTTTGGTCAGGGGGTCGGCGCAGACTGTACCTGCTTCCTCGACACCAACAGCTGCCTGGAGCATTTCGAATCTGACCAGCTCGGATCCGAGCCGCTCTCAGAGACTGAGCTTGGGTGTCGGATCTGAGGGAGTGGAACTTTTTCTTCAGCTCAGACTTTGTCGGGCCAGGTTCCCTCCCTCAGAGTTCCATCCAGCTCAGGCCCGGCTCCAATTCTCTCAGACTCAGGGAGACCAGCCTCCTTATTGGTTTCTCAGGAGGTTTGCTCTCCTTCGGCGTTCGTGGTAGAAATGGTTCTCTCTGTTGGATCGAGACCCCTGACTGCCCCCTCGGACTCCACCCAGACCCCCTCGGCTCTGTCTACAGTCCGCATCATTTTACCAGAGGGACAGCCTATGCTCGAAGAGTCCCAGATGGTTCCCTCCGAGGAACAAGTGGCTTGCAAGCTCCCCCTGGAGAGCCCCACTGGAGAGGTACCTTGCAAGCATACGTGCAAGAGGAGGCACATGGACACCCCTGAGTCCCTCATCAAGGACACTGACTTGAATGATGGAGAAGGTTCTCCTAAGTCACCTCCCGAGCGAGGCTGTCTCCTTTGGAGACATCATGGGAGTTCTGCACCAACGAGGAGGTTGGTCTGCCCACAAACCTTCTTCTGATGAGTCTGTGTTCCTGGAGGCTTTCGGCATGGGCCCATCTACTTTCTGGGTGTCACCTCCCGCAGATCCTTTGGTGGATATGCTCACCTCGCGGGCATGGAAGGAACCGGACACCATTGAACCTATTCCAAAAAGACCGGATAAGATCTTAAGCCCCCCCATAGACAGACCAGCATGGAACAAGGGCTGCCTCATAGACGCCATGGTGGTAGCAGCAGCCACTAAGAAAGAACTTGCTCAGGAGAGTTCCTCGCTCCATCCTCCTGACCGAGAGTCACGGATGATGGACCGCCTAGGGAAGCGGGTTTACGCTTCAGCTACCTTTTCGATTAGGGCACTGAACTACCTGGCCCATGTCACCAGACACCAACACGACCTGGTAAAGGAGCTGGAGGAGTTCCCCCTCAAGTCCATGTCACAGGAGGACAAGGCTTCATTCTCCGCGAGGATGGCCACTTTAAAAGCAGTATCTAACACGTCCATGCAACTCCTTTCACATGTTACAGAAGGAGCGGCTAGGGAGGCTGGGTCCAGTGTGTCCATGAAGCACAATGCCTGGCTCAGGTTATGTCAATTTTCCGAACCCTTCAAGGCATCTTTTGCCAGTGCCCCTTATGATAGCTCTACACTCTTTTGTAAGACCATCAAAGAGACATTATTCCACAGTGAGAAGGATGGGAAGACACTGTCTGCCGTCGTGATCCGCTTCTCTAACCCTCAAAGGTCCTTTTCCTGGAACCAGAGAGGGCAAAAGAAGATGTGGTTCCAGAAGACATAGTATTCCCGGGACATATTCCCAGGACACTCAGGGCTCTTCTTCCCCCAGAGGCAGAGAGGGACAGAATGGACACTGGCCCAGAGGCAGAGGGGGTCCAAGGAACTTTGGGTCTTGAGAACCTTTCTTGGACAGACCCAGGCAGCAACCCTCAGGGATTGCCGACCGCTCTACTCTGGAGGCAGTCAGGGGACGATTGTCCTTGCACCTAGCAGCATGGGAGTCCATAACAACAGACCACTGGGTGCTTCAAATCATGTCTAGAGGTGATTCTATCCCCTTCATGGGTTCCCCCAAATCTCCCAGACACCTCCCTGACATACCACCCACACAAAGGGAGGCAGCAGCAGCACAGGGAATTTCCAAGCTGCTAGGAAAATGAGCCATCGAGACCGTTCCCCCCCAAATCGGGCTTCTACTCCAGGTTTTTTTTGGTGCCAAAGAAAACGGGGGACTTAAAGCCCATTCTGGACCTCTCTACCCTGAACCTGTCAGTTGCCAAAGAGAAGTTCTGGATGGTCACATTACAGTCCATCATATGCCTGCAAGAGAGCGACTGGATGCGCTAGTTAGATCTCCAGGATGCTTACCATCACATAAAAATGTACAGAAGCTCCAGGAGGTTCCTCCACTTCCGGCTAGAAGTCGGTCATTACCAATTTCGAGCCCTACTCTTTGGTCTCACCACAGCCCCCAGGGTGTTTACCAAAGGGATGGCAGTGGTAGTAGCACACCTGAGGCTTCAGGAGATTCAGGTCTATCCGTATCTGGACGATTGGCTCCTCACTGCACCCACCAGGTATCTACTCTCCCAAACCAGGGATTATTTCCTGACTCTTGCTCTGCATTTGGGGATCACAATCAATGCATCCAAATCTCTCGTAGATCCTGTACAAGTGATAGACTACATTGGTGCCAGGATAGATACTCTTCAGTGCAAAATATTCCTGACCTCTGAGAGAGTTCAAAACCTGAGGATGCATGTCTCCCTGATCTACCACTCTCATCTCCCAGCGGCGGAATCGGTGTTGAGGGCCTTAGGCTCGATAGCAGCGACCATAACTCTTCTCCCTGTGCTCGGTTGCACATGAAAATTCTACAGTGGACTCTAGCTGTACAATGGTCCCTGTTGGAACTGCCATTGACATATCCAATTCAACTCAGTTGAGTCTGTCGGTCGCCCCTAATGTGGTGGATGTGCTCTCCGGACTTTTTGGAGGGACAACCTTTTGCTCCAGCCATGGCCCAAACCACAGTGACCACGGATGCCTCCCAACTTGGGTTGGGGGGCATTGTTCGGGCAGGGCAGTCCAAGGCCTGTGGTCCCCCATAGAGACTAGCTTGCACATAAATGTCCGAGAGATAAGGGCGGTCCTTCTACCGTTGCAGGCCCTTCATGCCTTTCTTCCTCTGAGGACGATTGCTATTCAGTCAGACAACATGTCAGTGGTCTGGTATATCAACAAATAGGAAGGGATCAGATCTTACCCCCTTTGTCGCGAGGCCATGAGAGTGTGGGAATGGGCGATCTCCACCGGTCGCTTTCTCATTGCAACGCACATTCTGGGACAGTCCAGCATCCTAGCAGACAGGCTGTTGGACCATTCTGCTGCCTTATGAGTGGTCTCTGAATCTGTCAGTAGCGGACCGGATCTTCAGGGAGAGGGGATCAACTTTGCTGCGATCTCTTCGCATCTCCTTCCAAAGAGAAGTGCAGCAAGTTTTTCGCTCTGAACCCCCTGCCGGGGGAGTCGCCCAGAGACGCTCTTGTTCATGCTTGGCCTCCTGATCTTCTGTATGCTTACCCACCAGTATCTCTCATTCAGAGGTTTCTACAGAAAGCTCGACTGGGGAGCAAAGTGATCCTCATTGCCCCGTTCTGGTCTTGTCTGGTATGGTTTCCCTTTCTTTGGTCTCACCTTCTGGCTCCACCTTGGATCCTAGATCCCATTCAGTATTTAATTTCACACCCTTCAGAGTGCCTCATACGAATCTGGACAGCCTGAAGCTCACAGCTTGACTGCTCCAGTTCCCGTGATTGCTTCGACTCCTGGACTATCCTCCTCAGTTAGATCTATTTTGGTGGATGCTCATAAGTCTTCGACCAGGAAGGTTTTTCACAGCAAGTGGAAACATTTTTCTTTTTGGGCCTCTCAAAGGATTTTAGACCCTTTCACGGCTTCTATTTCCACCATTCTTGATTTTCTAGTTGATATTTTTCAGCACAGAGCTAGTGTTTTTACTGTCACAGTTCAGTTGGCTGCCATCTCTCCATTTTCATGTGGGGGAGAATTCTGCCTCTTTAGCTGCTTCCAGACTGTGTAAAACTTTTATCAAAAGCACCTTTTGGTTATGCCCCCCAGTCAAAGATCATGTCCCCCATGGGACCTTACTATAGTTCTTCAAGCTTTGGTTGCTCCACCTTTCGAGCCTGCCGCAACTGGAGAGCTGAAATTTTTATACAGCTTTTCTGTTTTTTTGGTAAAAACTGTGTACCCATGAACTACCACATAGGCAGCAATATACTTAACACCGAATGTGTGATAAGAGATCTTGGGACCAAGGTGGACAGTTGTCTCTCCTTTGATAGTCACATCGCCACAGTAGTCAGGAAGTCCTACGTGGCACACCTCATCATAAAAGGGTTCTCATCCAGAAAAAGAGGTCATTGTTCCCCTCTACTCGACACTCATTAGACCCATTATAGAGTACAAAGCCCCTTTTGGAGTGTACCTCACAAGACATCTGCAGCAGCTGGAAAGGCCACTGAAGTACCTCACAAAGAGGATTACTGGCCTCAAACAAATGCCCTACACTGACCGCCTCAAAAAACTCCAGCTTTACTCCATAGCATATCACCTACTCCAAGGTGATCTCTGCCTAACATATAAAGCTATGTCAAACCCAGAGCTGTTGGACATGCTACACCTAAAGAAATCCCAATCCCTCAGAGCTACACGCTCTATTGACCAAACCTTGTCACCACAATAAACAGGACATGCTGGAGGGATAGATTCCTGTCCCAGGCTACCCATCTATGTCAAGCAAAGTTCTTCATTAGCACTCTTCAAAAAAAAATCTTGATGAGTGGATGGGAAATAGGAAATACACCCCGGGGATCACTTCTGTGTCTCTGCTCGACAGTGGCACAGGAAAATAACTTTCTTGGGTGGCGTAAGCCAGGGAACTTTGTTGGCTAGGCTTACTACGTAGGCTCTTGGGCCGATGGCCTAGTACCTACCTATGAACCTGTTACCTCTGCAAAAAGGGTTTGAGAATTACAGGCCTTGTCCATCAAAATTCCTTACATGATTTTTTCACAGAGATTGGGTTTCCCTTTGAACCAATCCATCCTTTCTTCCTAAGGTGGCATCACCAGTCAGTATCAATCAGACCATCAGTTTGCCTGTGTTTTTTCTTTATTTTACTAACAAGATCGAATACAAACTCCACATGTTGGATGTTCATAGACAATTGCGATTCTGTTTACACAGGGCAAAAAATGTCCATAAATCTGATCAATTGTTTGTATCCTTCTATAAACCCTTTTTGGGGAAACCCATCTCCAAGGTCATTATAGCTAGATGGAGTTCTTCATGCATCCTGCAGGTCTGTAAGGACAGAGGCATGTCTCCTCCAGGTCAGGTGAAAGCTCATTCCACTAGGTCCATGGCTCCGTCTGTGGCCTTTTAGTCTAGAGTGTCTTTAGATGATATTTGTTCTGCAGCTACTTGGTCCTCATCTCATACATTTATTTCTCATTACAAATTGGATTTGACTTCCAGAAAGAGAGCGTCCTTTGGTTCCGCGGTGCTCCGGAATATCCTTCCATGAGGGCCACCCAGGAGTTTAGTAGCTGGGGACTCTGTCCCACAGGTTGAAGACCAAATGAAGTAAACTACTTCAGGTAAAGAAGTTATGTACTCACCATAACGTTCCATCTGAGTAGTTTTACTTCATTTGTCTTCAACCATCCCTCCCTCCTTCCCCTGGACCTTGGCATATGATCCCTCCTTCCCCTGGACCTTGGCATATGATCAGCCTACTGGCTGCAGTATGGGTCACAAGTAAATTTTTTTCAGGTCGGGTTCTCAGTATAAGGTTCAGCAAACTTGATCTGGGGATGGAAGGCAGTGGAGGTGTACCTGTACTGAAGGACATTTGGATATGCTCTGTTGATCTGCAGGACACCTCCTATCGTATTGGTAGCCCAGGAGATTTCTCTTTCTGGCTGGAAGCCAATCGCTATCAGTTCAGTGCATGCTCATTCTGTCTTCCCACAGCCCCTTGGGTGTTCACCGAGGTAATGGTAGCTGTGACAGCCTATTTCAGGCTGCAAGGGATCCAGGTATTCCCATATGTAGATGACTAGCTTCTAACTGCTACCTCCAGGGATCTACTACTGAAACATCAGTCTTTCCTGTTATATCTAACGACTCATTTGGGCATTTCAATAAATGTGAACAACAGCAAGCTATCCCCTACCCAGGCCATAGAATTCATAGGCTGCCACACAGACATTGTACATCAGACGGCAAAACTTCCCTTAACATGAGTCAGGTCCATAAGATCAGTAGCCCTCCAGCTGGTAAAGCACCTCCGGCCAGAAGTTTGACTCATCCTACGGCTCTTAGGTCTAATGGTCTCATCTGTAATGATGATTACTTTGGCCGGACACCACATAAGAGTTCTAGCTTTACAGGGAATACACAAAATGCATTCCCTTCACTACAAAGTTTGACTCTGATCTGCAAAGACCATATTCAGTGATGGATTTCATCCATTTCAGTTACTCAGGGCAGCCACTTCAATCCCCTAACTGCTAGAGCCACTGTCACCACGAATGCCTCCCTTCTTGGGTGGGCTGAGGGGCACTTCCCAGAAAAGACTGTCCAGGTGATGTGGTCATCAGTAGAGGTCGACCTTCACATCATTGTCTTGGACTTGCCTGCAATGTAAGGAGAATTGTCATTTCAGGACCTTCTACCCGAGGATATGATTGCCTTACACTTAGAAATGTCTGTAGTTTGGTACATCAGCAAGCAGGGTGGAACATACTTGTACCCTCTATGCTGAGAAGTCAAAAGAGTTTAGCAGTGGGCAGTGTCTTCAAACCACTTCCTAGCAGCAGTGCACCGGAACATCCAATATACTTCTGCCTCTCAAGTTGTCTCTCAACACAACAGTGGCAGTGGAAATTTTTAGCCACTGGGGTCAACCTTGCTGTGACCTTTTTGCTTCTTACCTAAGCAACCTTTGCAGAAGATACTCCACCCTCATCCCTCCACAGGGACATTCACTGAGAGATGCTTTAGTCCATCTGTGGTCTCCAGGTCTCTTTTATGCCTTTCCACCAATTCCCCCTGATCAGCTTTGTTCAAAAAGCCATGGAGTGCAAGACTAGAGTAATCCTCATTGACCCCTTTTAGCCTGGGCAAGTATGGTTCCCCTTTCTTTGGCCTCATCTGGTTTACTCGCCATGAGTTCTGGATTTCCTCAATCACCTGTCTGGGCTACCTGCACCGGATCTCAAGACCCTAAAATTGACTGCATGGTTTCTCTAATTCTAACATTTGCTAGAGATGCCAAGGTTTCTTCCCCTATAATCCATATCATATCCTCTTCTCAATGAATCTCAATCAAAAAGACTTAAAAGTGCAAATGGAAGCATTTTTTCCCATCTGTGCATTTTCTAAGGGAGTAGACCTATTTTCAGCACCTTTACCTGAAATTTTGAAGTTTCTATTGGAATTATTCATAGCTGGCTGAAATTACTCTGCAATTAAAGTTCAATTAACAGCCATCTCAAACTTTCACATAGGGTCAACAATACATCTATTGCATCCCTCAATGCGATCAAAGCCTTCCTCAGGGGAACTTTTTTATTGGGACCCACAGTTCGTGATCCGAACTGTCCATGGGACATTACCAGTTGCTAACCCAAAAACCTTTTGAACCAGCAGCATCTGTAGATACAAACCTTCTTTCATGGAAAACCATTTTTCTGGTTGCCATTACATCTGGAAAACGTGTCAGAATTAGAGATTCTCTCTTGTAAATCTCCTCTCCTTATTTTTCACGGGAACAGTGTGTCACTGAGAACAAATCCTTTGCTTCTTCCCAAAGTAGCTTTAGTTCCGACATGAACCAACAGATTGATTTACAAGTCAACAGATTGATTTACAAGTTTTCTTTCCAAATTTTACCAACAAAACACAAAACTAAAAACGGATCCTACCTCCTATCTACTCTTCTCTACTGCTCTCAACTTTTCACTAACCTGCACAAGTCTGATTTACATCTACTTGATTCCTGCCATAGCAAAATAGCAAAATTTGCTGCTAATATACCCAACAGGACCCGTCATTGCCTTGCTCGTCCAGAACTGCATTGGCTTGAATTTCCCAATCTGTTATCATTCAATCAGATCACCACTGCCCACTCCATTATCAACAAACCTGAATACTGCCCTGCACTCTCCAACCTAGTGCCACTAAATACCAAGCCAGGACCCTTGGATCATCTGATAATCTTGTACTTAAGGTAACCAAGTCCCATAATTACTTTGGTGACACACTCTTCTTTTTTAGCGTAGCCAAAGAGTGGAACCTATTACCCCAGAATATCCTAGAAAACACATTGTCATAGCTTCAATTGTCATAGCTTCAAAAAACTCCTAAAGGAATATTTTACTCAACAATGGCTATGCTCCTGTAATACTCCTGGCTGGTTTCTCATGTCTTTGATCAAATGTTTTCTATTCTGCTATCTTCTTGTCTTCTACCAAATGAAAGTACCACAATGGTTTTTAGTTATATATCTAATGTTTCATATTGCTATCTGTAGTAAGGATTAAGAAATGTAATGTTTTCTGTTTTTCATTCCCCTTTTTGTAAATTGTGATTGTTGGCAACTGTCAAACTTTTGTATATTGTTTGTAAATCTTCTAAAAAATTTTTTGTGCTATTGTTATAGAGCTTATCTCCCCAGATCTCCGCTGAAAATAGACTACTTTGCCAACTGGACTCTACCTGGTTAACAAATGTAAAATAAGTAAATAAATAAAGCAGAACATACCCTAGATTTCCGTAGAGCACTCAGGTTCTATCTCCATTGTACTCTCAATTTCAGAAAATCAGTTCAGCTGGTTTATCTTTTTCCAAAAACAGGCTTGGACAATAGGTATCTAACGTAACACTATCAAGATGGTTAGCGGACTGTATTTCATTTGTCTGTTATGCACAAGGTATGTCCTTACAATCAAAACCTAAGGCTCATTCTTCGAGGATGATATCGATTTCAGCTGCATTTGCAAAGGAAGTGCCTATAAGTAATGTGTCTCATTATGAGTTGGAGGAGCAATCTAAGACTTGGGTATCTTTTGGCTCTGCCATACTTAGGAATGTCCTTTCTTGAGACCATCCAGGTCCCTGTCGGATAGCTTGGGAATCTATACCAAATATAATCCAAACCAGCATGTGTTAAACGTCAAAAACGACACCAACAAACAAGTAGAAGGGCTGCCAAGGAGACACAAATACAATAGTTTAGCTCTTGTGTCCTTTTTTTTATTTTAAGTAGAACTTCATCAGAAAATAAATTAAAATGTACTTTCTTCCATTTAAAAGGTCCACCAAGGGCCATGTGATTGGTCTGACGAATCAGAAGAAATTGTGTATGTAGTGAGCACATTTACTTAAAGGAATATACTCAAACTAATAAATCTATGTTAAAAACAAGTACATGTAATATTATAATCAAACTCATTAAGTGAATATAATCTTAACCATATAGTCTAGTGGTGACATAAATAAACTGGAAATAATTAGACAATAGCAATAAAATGTAAATAGATTATGAAATCATAACTTTGTGCCAAAAGAAATCACTTAAGGTTAATATATTCATTGAGTACTGGTCTTCTGTTGGCTGCAAGCCTAATTTGCCATTCAGCCTCTTTGCATTCGAAATCAGTAAATCTGTACAAATAGGCAAAGGGAAGGCTCGTGTATTGAGCCCCAGAGGGTTGACTAACTTTCTCTAATCCATCCCCAGTTGACAAGCTGACGCAATTCATATTACTTCTGAAGATGGGCTTGGCTTCTTCCTTCCTCAGTTCGACTACTTCCTTTATGATAGTTTCCACTAAACCGGTCGAATACCCTCTGCTGATAAACATGTTTTTAAGTTTTTCTACTTCAGAACTGAGTACAGTGTCCTCACTGGTAAACCTGCTTAATCTTGTTAATTGTTGAGCCTCATCTTTGTCTAATTTAAGTTTTTCTACTTCGGAACTGAATACACTGTCCTCACTGGTAAGCCTGCTTAATCTTGTTAATTGTTGAGCCTCATCTTTGTCTAATTTAAGTTTTTCTACTTCGGAACTGAATACACTGTCCTCACTGGTAAGCCTGCTTAATCTTGTTAATTGTCGAGCCTCATCTTTGTCTAAGTTTGCTATATGTAAGTCTTCCACATTAATTTGCTTTGTAACCATGTTCATATCATTTTTCGAAATATCGCTAATACGTCTGTAGGATCTCTGGATATTTTTCTCGTTATGGCTTCCCTAAGTTTGGATACAGCTTTTATTTTCTGTTGCTTAAGTCTGCTGCTAAAAGTTGTGCGACTAGAGATGTCAAGAAATGTTTTGATAGCAACCTTTTGTGAGCTTGTGCACATTGTTCAAATATTCCCTTGTTTCCCATTTGGCACTCTGCTGTTACTCCTCTTCCTGCTCTGATTCCCTTCGTTCTGCAGTACTTTAACTTGTAACAACCCATCTGAGTAATTACTATTACTTTTCCATATTTGTTTCACTTTCATTGCTACATGTTTTTTAAGCTTCATTTCAGTCTGTCCCATTCACGTGCTATCCCTTCTGAAGAAATTTCTGTATTCTCTAATAACACTCCGATCATTTCCACTACCCGCTTCTTAAATTCCTCTGTCTAGCATGTCGGTAGGAAACTGTCAGTGTTTCAGTTTTACTCTGCTACCTTACATATTTATAGCAGTTTTTAATGGTGCATATGTGTCATAGCTTTCTAGTAAATGCACATGGTCTTGTGAAATAGAATTTTAGTCCTGCCCAGTTACTGTACCGTGAGAATGTCAATTCTGAATTCCTACTACTGAGTTCATATCTTCCATACTAAATATTCTCATATATTTCTTAAGAAATCTATCCCCCTTGTTTATATTTTCCTTTTTACGTCCCCAATGATGCATCCTCATATTATAAATCAAGTTCTAGTACCCACTCATAACAAGTATTCCCTTCTGAAAGCTGATTATTTCTCCCAAAATTCTCTTAAACTCCATAATAGTGGTTTTAGGTGTAATATAAATACATGTCAGCATAATCCTCCTCTCTTCCCAGTAACTCCTTACTGCCACAAATCTGTAAATGTCCTTCCATTTCACTGTTGCAGTATTCATAACTATAGGGATCCCCTCCCAAGGGTGGCCTGATTTCCAGCCAGTATACCAAAGCCTTTAGGTTGCTTTAAAGTGCACAGTACATCATACACATGATGCTCACGTAGTGTAGGGCATAAAGGCGTGTCTGGATGTACCATCTTCAGAACTTCTTTCTCACCAGTCCAAATGCCATCTCTTGATCATTGGTCTGAATGCCTGTTCTATTGCTGGTTCACCAAGCCATTGCAGATAAATGGCCCATCGGGGTTTTGTTTTACTTCTCTTCTTTTTATTATATTGTTGCTTATGGAATTTTATGTCATCCAAGAAGGGTAAATGCCAATGTGGGAGATGAGATTCCCCATAAAGACCTCCACAAACAGTGTCTATTTTGCCTTGGTGCTTCTCATGACCATATGTCTTGCTCTATTTGTCAGGCGTTTGTTTGACCCTTTGTAGTAGACTTTTTTCTCACTAAGGATATGATGGAGGGAACTTCTTGCTCCAAGGGTCAGCCATCTGTGAAGAAGGCCAAGAAATCTAGGCAGGAATCTTCTGCTGTTCAGCTTCCACTGGACGTCTCTCCTGAGGTGAGTGAATGCCTGGAAGTTCACCCAACTTTATCGTTGGACTTCTCTGCCTTGACTGGGTTGGAGGCCAGTGGGGATCTGACTTTAAGCATGCCTGAGGAGGTTTTGCAGACGACCACTTTGGAAGTTCAGGGGGGATCATGGCTGATGATCTCCAAAGGGCCTAGGGAGGTTCCTCAAATCTTAGTCAGAGAAGAAGTCCCTAATATCTTTATTGAATGCTGTCCTGGTTCAGAGCCTTCTAAATTTTATAAGGTGGCTGTCCCATTGAAGAAAAAGCAAAAACCTAAACCTATTTCTCCTGCCCCTAAGGATCCACATAGTGAGTGTCAGTCCTTCATTCAGGGCTTGTTTAGTGCTTTGATGGCTTTAAAACCTTCTCAGGGAATTTCTATTCCACCCCCCCCATGGTCCTCCACCCCCTTAAAGGACCCGGAGAACAGGATTCCTCTGAGGAGGAGTTTGATTCGATTGCGGAATCCATTGCTTACCCCTCTCCGATACCCTCTGCTTTCCGATTATGGATCAAAAAAAGAGGAATCTACTAGTCCTGATACTCCCTTTTGAAGAGATTTTTTTTTTGGGGGATACTATCTGTAGGATGATGGAGTTCTGCAAATGGGATTGTGCTTAGGCTTCTTAGATACAAAAAAGGTATTATGAGCTTCTGCAAATTGATTTGCCAAGACCTTCTGCTGTCTTCCTGTTTTGGCTGCCTTCCCCCTTTTATGGGTATTCCTCAGCCCCTTCAGGAAAAACTTTCTTCGTTTCCAGAGGTGCTTCGGGGCCTTTTGACTCGGGATACTATTCAAGAGGTGCCTGTGCCCCAAAGGGGGAGGAGGTTTTACTCCAGGATGTTTCTAATACCCAGAAAAGAGTGTATTTGGAGACCAATTCTAGACCTCTGTCATCTAAGCACTTTTCTGAAGGTGCCCTCCCTTTGAATGTTATCCCTTCAGACTTTGTTCCCTCTTTTGCTTCCTCAGGCTTAAATGATATCTGTGGATCACAAGGATGCTTATCTCCATATCCCGATCCAGCCCCTTTTCAAGACATTTCTACATTTCTGTGCTTCCTGGATTTTCAGATGTCCTATTCGCAGTATTCCTAACATGAAGGAGTTCCCTCCATAGGCGACCCGACATTCGGTCAGTATGCAAAAGACTTCACTACTGTAGGGTGCGTGGTATGTCGCACCTAGGTTGCGATCCGACATCAGCCGTAAAAGTGATGTATGTGCGCACCATCATCAGAACTTCTCTGCCACCAGATCCAAACCCCATATTCCAACTTGCAGTCCAAATCTGAGTCATTTGCAATTTGGGGAATTTTTTGACTTTTGCTACTGTCTTTGGTTAGGTCTCATGTCATCCAAGAGGGTCAAGTGCCAATGTGAATGACAAATTCCACACTAAGATAGCCATCCCCACTGCCTGTTCTGCTTAGGCCCAAACCACGAGAACAAAAAATGTCCATTTGTCAGGAGTTTGTCCCAAAGACTTTATGGAATAGATTATCCTCCCTAGCTGTCTGCCTTGAGACTCACTGCTTAAAGCTGCATGGAAAAATCACTATGGAAGGATTCTTGGAGCCCAAAGCAGAGTCTGTTTTGAAGCGGAAGGCCAAAAGCAAAGGCCTGAATCTTCTGCTGCACCTCTGTATACAGACGTCTGTCTTGAGGTGGAGGACAGCCCAGAGACACGCCCAGTTAACAGCTTAGATCTGCAGGCCGGACCTGACGTCCAGGCCACCTTGGTTCCAAGCATTAACACATCCCCAGAGGCCGAGCAGGTATCCGTGTTGGATGTCCGAGGGGAATCGTGGTTCATGATTTTGGAAGGCCCAAAGGGGATTCCAGAGATCCTTGTTCGGAAAAGGTAGATTACAACCTGATCGAAATGTAGGCCTCCGTCGGGCACTCCAACCCTACATAAAGCAGACTTGCACTGGAATAAGAAAAAAAAAAAAAAAACAAGCATTTGGCTCCACGAAAAGAACCTGATAGGGATTGGTAGCAATTCACTTGGGGCCTTTTCAACACCCTTATGTCACTTAGGCCTCCTTCAGGTTTTACAGCCCCCCCTCCAGTACTCTCTCCACTTGATCCCTTTCCCCCCTGGATTATGCTTTCCCAGAAGAGGAATCAAATGGTACAGGCTCCCCAGTGAAATACCTGTCCTTTGGAGAGACCCTAGCTAAGATGAGACCACTTTAAATGGGATATCACCCAAGTATCTGAAGTATAAAAAGATACTATGACCTATTACAAGTGGAATCATCTAGCCCATCTGCTATTCCTCCTGTCTTGCCTGCCTTTCTCAATGCTTTTGCCTCAGCTTCACAGGCACCAGAATCCCAGCCACCTAACCCCAAAAAGCCAGAACACTTCTATGAGGTCCCAGAGGACTGCAGGTTTCTCCAGATGTCCTTGTGCAGACCTTTTGCAGACCTTTCTATAATTTCTGCAGCGTATGATAAGCCATCAAAATTGCTGCCATCCACTACCCTCTTACCGTCTGTTAAGGGTAGCAGGATCCTGGATACACTAGGCAAAAAAGTATACACTTCTACCACTCTAGCATTCAGGGCCTTAAATTGCCAAACACATATAACCAAATTCGCTTTAGAACTTCTGTTCTAAGTTTTATAGGTAATTGCAGGTTTATCGGACTCAAATTAAAACCTGGGCTACTTCTTTGCTTGGTGCTTCTTCTTAAGTAGCACGTCGCTCCATAAAATGCAGCTATGATGCTGCCGAGGCTTTTGCCAGAGCAGCTACCTCTAGGTCAGTGATTAGATTCTCTTGGCTAAGATTTCAGCCTTTACCTGAGGACATGAAAGCTAAACTTGCGGATGATCCTCTGGACAATTATGCCTTGTTTGGACCTGCACCTGCTAACTTTTTCAAGTCAAGGCAGGAAAAGAGTAAGGACCTGCAGGAATTGAAACATTATTTTTGTTTCTTCAGTTCCCAAGTTCCAAAGAAATTACCCTGCAAAGCCTGTATTTGTGTGTAGATATTCCCGTCACACACAACCCAGAACAGAGTGACAGGAGGATACAACAGCCTAGGGCTGCAAGGGCAACTCAGACACCTAAGTGGCCCTTTCCAGACAAGCTGTCCTCTCTTTGACTGCTTTCCCCCTCCCACCCAAATCAAACTTTCCCAGCGCCTTCCCTATTCCTACCAGCCTGGTAAAGCATAACCCAAGATGCCTGTGTCCTCTCAATTGTTCAAAAAGGGTACTTCATGGTGTGGGAACAACTTCCCTCCTTCAGGGGCATCTCTCAACATCCCAGGAACAGCTTGCCTTTTTCCAGAGGTTCTGTCGGAATTATTGAACCAAGGGACCATCCAGAGTGTCCCCAAAAAACAAATAAGCAAAGGATTTTCCTCCAGGTTGTTCATGGTGCCCAGGAAGGAAGGTCCCTGGAGACGCCCATCGTCAACTTGTCTCATCTAAATACCTTCCTAAGAGTACCTACCTTCCGCATGCTGACCTTCCTGACTCTTTTACCACTCACCTGCCTCAAGCCTTTCATGATTACTCTGGATACCAAAGATGCATATCTGCACATTCCCATCTATCCCAGCTGCAGCAGGTTTTTACCCATCATGGCATTTTCAGTTCTGTGCCGTACCTTGATGTCTTGCTCCTGTGATTACCCACTGCAAACTCTAGGGAATACACATCTTTCTGTATCGGGACAAACGTCTCCTGCTAGCTACCTCCACAGAGGAGTTGAAATGAAATATTACCTTTACCATCAATCTTCTTCCAAAATCAGAGGTTCACCATAAACTTAAGTCAGATCTCACCCCTTCACAGGATCAAATTTTCTTGGGGTGCATTATACAAACAAATCTTATGAGGGTCTGTCTTCCCCCACAAAAGGTACAGGACCCGATCTCTTACTTCCAAAACATTATACTGCTTTACCACATTACAGCCAGAGAGTTCCTCAGAGTCTTGGGCCTCATGGCATCCACCGTCCCCATGCTGCCCTTAGCCAAACTCCACATCATAAAAGGGCAATGGTATCTAAAATCAGTTTGGATGCAACACCAGCACTCCTTAGAATTCTCCATTCCCCTCATCCATTGTCTGAAGAAAGAGCTTCAGTGGTTGATACATTGTGTCACTCAACTCAGGACTACCCTTGCACCGTCCTGCTCCTCAGCAAGAGATCTGCTTAGACTCCTCAGACATAGTTGGGGAGCAACCTTCGGCCACCTGAAAGTATAAGGGATCTGGTCTCCCTCTCAATTGAAGGAACACATTAGCCTAAGGAAGATGAGGGTGCTGATATTAGCCATGCAGTCTTTCCACCGTTTATTCCAACCAGAACGTCTGAAGCTATTCATAGACAATACGACAGTCCTCTGGTATGTGAACAAACAAGGAGGGGACCAAATCCTATCTGTTATGCAGACTGGCTCTTCAGGTTTGAGAGCTGGCAGTAAAATTCCGGGTAACCCTTCAGACACTGTACATCCCATCCTCTCAAAAGTGTAGAGCAGATTACCTGAACAGGTCCCAAACACCATCCCATGAATGGATGCTTCAAAGGGAAGTGTTTCTACACATTGTCCACCAGAGGGGTACTCCTCAAACAGACCTTTTTGCCTTCCCCATGAACAGACCACTTGCGCAGTTTAGTGCCAGAGAGCCCCATCCTCTCGTCTGGAAAGTGAACACCCTTTCTTTGTCTTAGAAGGGGATGTTTCTAAGTGAATTCCCTCCCGTTACCCAAAAGTCCTGTCCAAAATTCAGCAGGACAAACCAAAAGTCCTGCTGGTGACTCCCTTTTGACCAAGACAACACTGGTTCCCCTCTCCTCCTACATTTAGCCAGTGGCAATCACCACAAGTTACCTCACAGAGTGGCCCTCTTCCCACAAGACAAAGGGACCCTTATCCATCCCCACTTGGTGACTCTTTAGTTGACCCTGTGGGTGATAGGTGTCTGAAAGGGATTAATACCCTTTCTCTGAGGATGTGCTCAAAGTCCTGCAGGGGGCCAGAAAACCAAATACCAGAAAATCTTACTTGGCAAAATGGAAGAGATTTTCAATCTTGTGTCTGAAATTATTGTTCAGAACTTGTCATCTGATTGATAAAAATATGCCTGGACTGTATATAAAACTAAAGGGACTAAAAACTTTTTTGCTGCTAGTGTTTTACTTTAAATATCCATAAACAAGAGTCTCCAGTTTCTCGTTTTATTATATTTTAGCTGCTGTAACAAAACCCTTTTTAATTCATACTCCTAAGTACTTCATCTCATGTCTCCATAAATATTTGTGTTGCTCAACCAATTCGTTTGTAGGTGCATAAAACAATGGCTATAGCCTTAAATTATGTGCATTCATTTTATGTCCTGAAAAGACTTTAAACTGTCTCAGAATATTCCACAACACTGATGTTTTTTTCTAGGTTTGTCAGGTGCAAAATAATGTCATCTGCAAATAATTTTGTTTCCTTGATCACTGTACCGGTTATATACTCGAATTTTTGAATCCCTTGTTTCTTTGCCAGTGGCTCTAAATATAAAGCAAACAACAAAGAAGAAAGAGGACATCCCTGCCTGTTTCCTCTGTTCAAACACAATTTATCAGAGAAAACCTCCCACTTTAATTCTGGACTACGACCCTTCATATGTCCTCCTAATTAACCTTGTCATTGTATCAGGCAATGCAAATGCTTCTATTGCCCTACTCATAAAATCCCAGCTTTCTCTGCATCAAGATCCACTAACATCAGTGGTATTTTCTTACATTCTGCTTCCCTCTGGATCTTCATTGTTCTATTAATGCTGTCAAATGTTTGCTTCCCCTTCACAAAAAAACACATTGATCCATATCTATCAGTTTTGGCAATACCTTTGCCATTTTAGCTAGTATAGAAATAAACACTTTTATAATCATGGTTCTAAACTGAAATGGGTCTATATGAACCTGGGTTTGATGAGTCTGTATCTTTAAGCAGTGCAGCCACCACATCTTTCTTCCAAGATGTTGGTGCGTCCCCCCTTTTAAAATACTATTAAACAAAATCTTCCAGACCCTTGTCACTTTATTCCCTCTTAACTTCCAAACTTCTGCAGGTGTACCATCTGTTCTTGGAATATTTCCATAAGATTTACTGTATATCACTGTTTTTATGTCATCTCCTACCATAGCTGTTAATTGTTGAGCCTCATCCATCTCGAACATTGGCATAATTAAATCTTCCATAAATATTTTCATTTGTGCTCTTTTTTTTTATTTCAACCTTTCTCTGCCTTGTACACATTTTCACAGCATTTCCGGAATATGTTTAATACCTCCGTAGGATCTCTGGTTATTTTTCTTGTTATAGTCTCCCTAGGCTTAGTGACAACCCTTTCTACATTGTGCTACCTGTGTTGTCATGCTAAAAGTTTTTGTGCTCTGCAGTTGTCCAAAAAAAAAAAGTTAACAGCAGTCATTCTAAACTCATGTATATTATCCAGATACTCCCTTCTTTTCTCTTTGGCACTTTGCATTTACACCACTCTTGTTCTGTGAGATTCCCCTTATTCTGCAGTCATTTAACCTTTTACCTCTGTAAGGAAGCAATTCCTATTATTATTTAACCATCTCTTTCTATTTTATTTCTACCCTTTTTAAAACTCCATTTTCATTTTATTCTTCTGACCAGCTATAACTTCTGAAGATATTTCTGTCTTACCTAATTCTTTAAATGTCTGTGTTTTAAGAGGTATGTGGAAAAGATGCAGTGCCTTATTTTTACCTTCATTACCCTGTATTTCTTAATTTTTATCTGTGCATGGACTGAAATAGTTTTTGAATGTGTGCCAGAGCTTTCAATTAAATGCATTTGTTGACGGGAAATATAATTTAGTGTAGTCTAGCCAAGTTACTGTACCTTGGGGAATTTGGAAATTATGTCAGTTCATACTACTGAATTCACATCTTCCATACCCAATATTTTGATAATTTTCTTGAGAAATCTATCCTCTCGTGATTTTCTTTTCTACATCCTCCTGATACATTGTCGCTATTGCAAGTCAAATTCCTTTCCCTACCTATAAGTAATATTCCCTGCCAAAAGCTGATTATTTCTCCCAATATTTTCTTAAGATGCCCAGTAGTAGTTTTTGGTGGAATATAAATGCCAGTGTAAACCTCCCCCCTTGCCAGTAGACCCTTACTACCACAGATCTACCGTTATTGTAATTTTTCCTTCTATCACTATTGGAGCCCTTCTAGCAATTAGTATAATTACTTTCCTTTTATTTTGTCCCTGAAGTTCTGTTGAATGTCCATTTTGAAATCCTTTCTTTTTCAAATTCGCATGCTCATTTCTTTCCAATTTTTTAAATATAATTCAGTATTGTTTCCTTTTTGTCTATAGCTGTAAGGCCATTTACATTCCAGGAATATCTGGATAGTGTAGCCATTATGATAAAAAGCCGTTGTTTCCACCTAATATATTTTACTTTTTTTAATGCATATTTTCAACTTTTGTTACTTTCACACACTGTTTAGAAGACTTATGTTTTATACATTTGTTTATTCTCATCTCCATTTGAACCTCTGTCATATTTTCAAGACTTTAACTCCTCCATCTATCCATAACTCCTTTTTCCCACTTTTGCATATGGGGTCAGTGTGTCACTTCAAGAATGACAATCAACTACCCTAAAACATTTTTATATACCCCATCCCTTATTAACTTAGAATTAACACACAAAACTGTGTACATCTTCAAAAGTAAAGTTAACCCTTGACCCCCCCCAGATAGGTACAATTTCTCAAATTGACAGTTGCACCCAAAAGTATTACCCAATCTAAAATTAAGATTATCTTTGCTAAAGCACATGGTACAGACTATGTTCCCACTTACACAGATTACTGTTTTTTTTTCTTATCTTTATTCCCCTTCCTAGATGTGAATAGCAATTTGTATGCTTTCAGAAAACAAACTTTTAACCCTAAGAAAAAGTGCACTGGCTATCTTTAAGTAAAACTAAATTACACAGAGTTCCATTAACTGCTTTAAAGTTTTGAGGCTGCTATCTATTATTCACTTAACATAATTTCAAACTTTATTTTTCACTGAACTGCTTGACACTGTGCCTTGAAATGGTGCATTTTCCTCAGCAGAGAATGCTCACAAATCTCAAATTAATTGCTTGCACCTGCATACACATTGACTACATTTAAAAGTAGTAAGCAATGAATTTTTGTTAATTTAATTCGGAACAGAATGTAAAGCTGCCTTCAGCTGCAGACTTCTTGACCTCCCTGAACATTTGCCAATGGAAACGATAAGCTTGTGCCTTTGCAAATGTAAGAGACTTTGCATTTTTTGTCTTTCCTCATTTTGTCTTATTTTTCGAGTCTAGTTGCTTGCATAAAACATAGCTTTAGCCAAGAGTATTAATCTAGGCATTCATCCTTGTAAAAATAAGAAATTGTTAATTTTGCATATAATATTAGTACCCTGTTACACCCCACCCCCACCCTAGCAGCCCAAGATTATAGCATATCGACAGTAACCTTGCTTTTGTCAAGTCTTTCTACTGTTATTATACATTAAAGCCTATATTGCTTATAACTAAGAAAAATTACTTGTTTACTTTAATGTCTCTAACACAGTCATTGGAAGCCCCCCCACACACACACATTTAAAATAACTGGCGCGATTGCACAAAACAGCTTTTATATATATATATATATATATATATATATATATATATATATATATATATATAAAATGTTTTATAAAAACATAAAAAAATTGTTTTATGTACAGATGTTCTTCATCTCACATTGCTGCAGTCCTGACACTTGGGTAGTCCGCTGTCCCAGTCGGCCCCATGACCGTGCCGCATGGTCCGATGCAGAAGCAGTTTTGCAAGTGCAGGTTGGTTCTGAGATTTTTCAAGTCGGAGTTTCAGACCGAATCCAAGTTGGAATATTTTTGTTTTTCTTGCCTCAGTATTTTACCGATGTCAAAAGTGAATAACTGTATTTCTTGTGGGAAACAGATACCTCATAGGGATTACCATACCTTGTGTATACCTTGCTTAGGGCCTGAGCACGGCGTTGTTGGCTGTCGCTCTTGTGCTAGATTTAACAAACGCACTATAAAGAGAAGATTAGATTGTGCCAGGTTAGTGTTTGGGAAGCGGTGTAATTATAAAATGCCGTCGGATGCTCCAAAAGCGCAAGGACAAAACAGCAAAGCCTAGGCTGGAAGAACGGTTCTTTAGAGGCTCGGTGGAGCCAGAGGTTCAGCCAGAAATTTCTTTGGAATCCCAGGGAGACTTTATTACTGCAAGATGTGACCTCTCAGGAAGGGGCTTCTCAGGTAGCTGTCCTCCCTTCCTAAGGTGGTTAGGCCCTCCCTGCTGTTTCCAAGGCTTCTCCCAGGGGCAGGCCACGTTTTGTTTCAGGTCTTCCCCGTAGTTCTTCAGGGTCTGTACCTAAGAAGCATATGCTTAAGATGGCAGAAGATTTGATTACAATGATTAGAGGTTCTATGCCCCTCCTGATAAGAGGCCTAGGGTGGAACCTGAGCTTGGGAGTTTTGAGCAGTGTTCGGATGCTTCTGAGTCTTGACTGAAGACTTGCAGGAGTATTCCCTTACTCTGATTCTGATATAGATGATTCTACCCCTTCTGCTTCTCCTCCTGAGGATTTTTCATTTTCAGAGACTCTTCATTCCATGAGGGAGCATTTTAAATGGGAAGGTCAGGATTTCTCTGATTCCAGGAAAAGGCTTAGGGAATTTTTGTTTCTACCCAGCATAGGCCTTTAGCTATACCTCCTGTTCTAGATGTGGTGGAGGATGTTTTTTGCAGAGGCTTCTCTGAACCCTGATTCTTTGCCTCCTGCTCCAGTTAAACCGGATAGATATTATAGGGTGCCTGAAGCTCATAAGTATCTTTTTAAGAGTCCTAGGGCAGACCCAGAAACTATTTCTCAGGGGCCTAAAGTTGTTAAGGCTTCTGTTGTTAAAAATCCTGTTCCTCCAGATAAAGAGGCAAGGGCTTTGGATAGATGGGGAAAGAAAGTGTATACTTCTTCCACTTTGGCCATGAGAGCTTTGAATTGCCAGTTTCACATGTTGAAATACCAAAATTATCTCCTTTCACAATTAAAGTCTAAGGTAGATGCTTTGGCGGAAGGTATTGAGTGTAAAGAGTTGCAGGATTTAGTTCATGTTTCTGAACAGGTGGGTAAGCATTCTTTGCAATGTGGTTTTGATGCTGTGCAGGCCTCTTCGAGGGTGGCTGCCACTGGTTCGGTTCTTCGCAGGCACGCCTGGCTGAGGGATCAGAATTTAGCTGAGCATGTGAAGACAAGGATTTTAGATGCTCCTTTACAATCTGATGTGTTTGGTTCGCCTGTGGAAGCAGTTCTAAAGAAAATGGAAGACAAGGCTAAGTCTATGCAGACTGTTAAAGATTTTTTGCAGGTTCAGCCTCCGAGTTTAGTAGAAATTGGCCTACCAAGGGGTGGACATATCCTGCTTATGATTCCCAGTCTAGGGGTAGGTCTAGACGTGGTAGGGGCAGAGCTCAAGGTTCTTTTAGGCCTAGAACAGGAGTTCACCTGCTCAGTCTTCTGGTGAGGGCAGGGTCAGTCCTTGTAAACAGACCCAATGACCTGCCTTTTCAGCTGCCAGAATCTTCTCGTCTGGCAGCACCTTTGGGAGGAAGGTTGGCACTTTTCAAAGAAAACTGGAGTTTAATTACCCAAGACAGATGGGTATTGGATATCATTCACCACGGTTACAGGTTTTATTTCCATACCTTGCCTCCTTTCAAAGGCATGCCAGACATTCCTCCTCAACAAAGGAAAGAGGCTCACAGGCAATTCTCTGTTGCTCCAAATAGGGGCCATTCAGCGGTACCTGTGCCAGAAAGGGGCCTAGGATTTTATTCTCGCCTGTTCCTAGTACCAAAAAAGGGAACACGTGGAGACCAATTTGGATCTGTCTATCCTCAACACTTATCTGGACATTCCCAAGTTCAAAATGTTGACGTTACAACAGCTTTTACCTCTGCTGGGCAAAGATCACTGGATGGTAACTTTGGATCTCAAGGAAGCTTACCTTCATGTTCCTATCAGACTAATTTGCAGGAAGTATCTGCGTTTTCGAGCTGGGAATTCTCATCATCAGTTCTCTGCACTGCCCTTTGGCTTATCTACTGCAGAGTATTCACAAAGGTTCTGGCTCCAGTGATAGCTTTCTTCAGGCTAAAAGGAATACAAATCTATCCTTATTTGGACGATTGCCTGCTTCTGGCTCAAGGAAGGGACGTGCTTCTTCAGCATTTGGAATATGTGATAGCAGTGCTAAGATGCCTAGGGTATTCTGTGAACGAAATAAAGTCCAGTCTAGTACCCTCTCAAGATATGTGCTTTCTGGGTGTGAGACTGAATACAGCAACCCAGATGCCCTTTTAACCCCGGACAATCATAAGAATCTTTCTCTTTTCTTCCTTCAACTATCTCATCACTCCGGCTGACTGCAAGGACAGTCCTTCAAGCCTTAGGGTTCATGGCATCTTGTATTCTGGTACTTCCCAATGCCAAACTGCATATGAGGAAGCTACAATGGTATCTCAAAAATGTATGGACACAGCACTGCCAGGATTTGGACACTGTCATTCAAATAATACCTTGCATTCAAAAGGAATTTCTGTGGTGGGCTCAGGAATGTCACCTAAACAAGGGAGACTCTGTGACCCGGCCAGAGGCGAGTCAGATTCTAACGACAGATGCCTCAGACACAGCTTGGGGAGCTCATCTGAATGGAAAGTGGATACAAGACAAGTGGCCTGCCAGACTGCAGCATCTTCATATCAACATGAAGGAGATGTTAGCAGTCCAGTTTGCATTACTGGCTTTCAAGGATTTACTTCTTCCAGGGCAGGTGTTGATTCTAACAGACAACACAACTGTCATGTGGTACATCAACAAACAAGGGGGAACACATTCTTATCCTCTATGCAGGCAAGCAATGATTTTGTGGAACTGAATCTTCAAGCAAGGTTTCTGCCAGAGCACAGAACTCCTTAGCAGATGTGTTAAGCAGGCAAATCATGGATCCCCACAGTGGAAACTGGATCTTCATGTATTTCAGACATTGACAGTGTCCTGGGGAACTCCAGACATAGATCTGTTCGCTTCTCCACTAAACCACCAGCTGCCAAAGTTTTGCACAAAAGGTTTCATCACACAGCCTGGAAAGTGGATGCTCTTTCTTTCAGTTGGAAAAATCTTCATGTGTATGCCTTTCCACCTCTGCCTCTCCTCCCAAAGGTACTCCTAAAGGTCAGACAAGACAAGCCAAGGATGATTTTAATAGCTCCAGATTGGCCTCGGCAGCACTGGTACCCATTACTGAGGAGTCTCCATGGCCCTTACCTTTGATTCCACACCTATTCTCAGAAGGACGGGCATCTACTCAATGTCAAGCTTCACTCTCTTCATCTAACAGCCTGGCATATTCTGTTTTGAACCATAGCAGGTCTCAGCTTCCTCAACAAGTTTTGAATGTGATTATGGAAGCCAGAAGACCTAGTACAAGGAAAGTGCAGGAAAATGGAAGAGATTTTTATTTTGGTGCGCAGCAAAGGATTTGGATGTTTCTGAGCCAAATTTGAGTGTGGCTCTTCAATATCTTACTGAATTATTGGACAAAGGTTTGTCTTTCTCTTCCATTAAGATTCATGCTGCAGCAATTTCAGCTCACTATGATTGTGACCCACCATTGTTTTCTCATCCTTTGTTCAAGCAATTTCTTAGAGGGCAAAGAATATAAGACCCGAGCTCCTACTCCTGCTTGGGACCTCAATTTTGTGTTGGAGAAACTCACTCTACAACCTTTTGAGCCTGCAGCTACTGCTGAATTGAAATATTTGTCATGGAAGACTGCTTTTTTGTTAGCCATTACCTCTGCAAGAAGGGTGTCTGAATTGCAGGCCCTTATGGCGGTTGAGCCTTTCCTGATTTTTCATAAGGATAGGGTATCTTCTAATCCTTCCTTAAGTGGTTTCTAGTGTAGCTTTAAACCAAACTATTCATTTGCCTACCTTTTATGCAAATCCCCAAAATAAAAAGATTTTGCACACTTTAGATGTACACAGGCAATTACGTTATTATTTAAGCAGGACTAAGGATTTTAGGCAGTCTCAGCAGTTGTTTGTTTCTTTTGCTTTGAGTTCTCAGGGTAAGCCTGTGTCAAAACAAACTATTTCTAAGTGGATTGGGTTTTGCATTCCCATCATGGCAAGGAGATTCCAGCTGGGATTAGGCCTCATTCCACTAGGGCTACTGCCACTTCAACAGCAGTGGCAACTAAGGATATTTTGGAGGCAGCTACTTGGAGTTCAGTGCATACCTTCTAAGCATTACCACCTTCCTCTCTACTCTAAATCTAGGGCTGGTTTTGCCACTGCTATTTTACAGGGCATGTTGTCAGCTCCTGCTTCTTTGTGATTTGCCATCCTCCCTTACCTCTGCTTTGGGATTCTAAGGACTGCAGCAATGTGAGATGAAGAACATAGTACAGTTTTGTACCTACCATAAATGTAGATGTTCAAGATCCACATTGCTGCAGCTCCTTCCCTCTGTGTTTAGGGGTGGTTGTGTGGGTAGGATTGTACCTGTCTGACTTTGTATATATTGTACATATATTTGGTACAGGGGTGTTTGGTGTTGTTGTTTTTGGTTTGGCCTTATCTTTTTAGGGTCTTCTGACATCTGGGGCAAGAAAAGACTGGGGAAATGACGTAGGTCATGCGCATTTGTTCCCTGGCGTTCTGGCGTCAGTATTCGGGCCGACTGGGACAGCGGACTACCCAAGTGTCAGGACTGCAGCAATGTGGATCTTTGAACATCTACATTTATGGTAGGTACAAAACTGTACTTTTCTTTCTACTCTTTTTAGAATCCTTCTAAGTATTAATACCAAAGCGAGTTTATATACTTTACAGTCCACCCACATGTTTAACAATGTTAACAGAAGCCCAGTCTTTCTCAGACACTTTTTTTCTTGCAAAGCCATATTTCACAAATGTGATTGATGCTTTGTAGTCTCTCACTTATTCACTAATTTCATTGTTCACTTATTTCATTGTTGCTGGTCATCCTGTTCATCTGTATCTCCCAACATCAGACTGTGATTCAAGTCCAAGGTGCTCCTAATTCTTCTAGTCAGCTTTTTTTTCTCTCCTCTGGAACATTGGAAAAAATTTCATTGCCAGTCTTTCTGAGCTTTATAGGTTCATGGGTAAGTACTAAGCTGACCTTGTGGGTCATTTTAAGCCTAGCAAATTTCCCCTTTTGTGCTTGAAATAATCTATCCCATTTGGTTATAGATTGCCTTTGCCTTATCCCATGGTCATACCACAGATAATTTGAGGGGATCCTTGCATGGGATCTGCCTCTGTCCATTAGTAGTACAGGGGGTAATCATGGGGAATATTTTCTGTTTCCCATTCATAGATATAAGTTGCAGTTAAATATAGACAGGAATTAACTTTGTTTTATGTGGTAGAGGAGTCTGTTGAACAACAGCTGTATCCTCTTTGAGATGTACATAACCCTCCAAACCATTCTGCTGATGTTGCAGAAGAGGTTTAGATCCCTAGACAGAGTATTTTTGGTGCCATTTGACTTGCTGATTTCCAGTAAATCCATAAGTAAAGGGTTGGAGCATGTCTTGTGTGCCAGACACAGGTTATCTCTCATGTCTGTGGGATACCGAGTATAGTGACAAGCTTTGAGTCAGTCCAAGTAGGACTTTTTTAGGCCTTGTATCTTTTTTTAATTGGTATCTCTGTGGGAGTTCCAGTTGTTGCATGTGTCTGAACAGATGCATACCAAAGGGGACATTATATTCAATGATTGGCCTGAGGGCTGTGTAAAGGGGAACATTGATATCCCTAGATCCAGACAGTCCTTTTTTTATAAAGCTGTGCAATATACAGGGACTTTACTACAACAGTAGACACATGTTGGTCAAAATTTAGGTCAGTGTCGGGGTGTGTGACCAAGATGGCAAACTGCTGTAACACAAAGTCTTAGCTCGGCTTTATTTTCTTTTTTTCTGACCGGATTTTATTATGCAAACTTAACAAAAACGTATTTTCTTATACATTTTGAGTCTTTTAAACCAACTTGGATAACTATTTGAAAGAAAAATCAAGTTTTTATGTTTTTTTCTTTGATTTATTTTCCTGTCAGCACCCCCTCTCTGTGCCAGTAATCAAGGAGCCTGAATCCTCACCATGGACACTGGAGCAGGACATTCACTTGGAACAAAAATGGATACACCCAGTATTTCCAGTTGTTGCTCTATGCATCAAGCACAGTTTCCCTTAAGAGCACACATGGAACACACTCAGTCCAGGGGCTGGTTTCTCTCTCTCTCTCTCGATCCCCAGTAAGACTCCCCACTGGCACAGCTGTACTGAGTCCTTAGGCAAGTGTCCAAGCCAAGTCCTCCATCACTTTCCAGTGCTTTGTGTCCCTGCTCCAAGCAGCTGACATACACACTGTCTGAGATTTAACTCAACTCTCACACACACACACACACACACACACACACACACACACACACACACACACCTGGGAAAGCCTAGTGGAGGTTTACTGGCTATGCCCCCTTTTGCACAGACTATAATGTAGTTTTCACCACCAGACACTCCCAAGCCACCTACTCTAAGGCTGTTATGACCTAATTATACTGAGTGAAAATAATATTAATACAAATGGTAATGTTTTTAAAAGTAGTGAATATAGTAGCAGAGTTAAACTAACTGGAATTGAGATCTGTAGAAAAGGGTAGGAGCAAACTACATATGAAAGAATGGAAATGGTGGGAAAAAACATACAGGGGGGAATGAGGTTTAAAGAAGGCAGGACTTAAATGAGCAGTGTAATGTTTGACTGAAAATGATTGGGTAAATTATAAGTGAACTGGGATTGTGTCAGAATGGCTTGTGATGTAAACTGGTTGCAACTAGGATTGTGTTGGTGTGGTTCGTTTTTGTGTATATAAATATATGATTACTTATGTCGTAAGTGATGATTTAATAAAGATGTTTCTTGTTTAAAAAAAAAAAACGGGCTGGAATTGAATAATTTATGTAATGTTGCTTAGGTTATGTTATATATAGCAGTATATGTGAAGTATAATGTTTGTTAATGTTGATTTAATATACTTTAATTACGTTTGCGTAATTTGCCTATTTCACAAGTGATAATTTGATAAAGGTGTTTAAAACTTACAACTGATAGTGTTTTGACCAGTGCAGTAAGGCTTTCTGGAGTGAACACAGTGTCATTGAATAAATATAGGTACTCTCAAAGGTTAAAATATTCTGGAAAGGACTATCGACAATGAAAAGTGTAAATGTATTTAATAAATAATTAAATAATATGAAAATACTAATCATCTAGTTACAATTAACACCACAGTTTCTGTCACAGGAAATTTTAAAATAAAACAGATGAATAGATTCACACAGATACAGAAAAACAGTACGTAACTAATCTCACTATATTTTCCTGACTGATCTAAAGAAGTACTATTCCTTGGTTCACTTACTAGAGCAAGGCAAGATGAAGTAGGTGAGGGGTCCTTCCTTGTCAGGTTCCAAAAATAGAGTGCAATGAGACTTCAGTCTCATCTAATATTAAACATAATTTTTGTCCTAGATTACAGAATGACATCACATACATTTGGTCATCTGACTTCTGGTTCCCATGCTACACCTGTTGCTAGAAACTGCCACAGTTTAGCACATATATGTGTCGGTAATACACACACACACACACACACACATAGTTTTGCTCAGATCTGCTGCAGCTTTTGGAAGTCATAAAACAATTTCAAACTTCTGCCCTTCCAAAGTGGATACAGAAAGCTTCCTAGTACATACTTTTTATCTCAGGCTGCATTGAGAACTGTAAGATACAGTCTTTATGGCTTAGGCCCAGTAATTTAATTTCAGAATATTTTTCAAAGTTAGCTGCAGTTGGACTGTGATTAACCTCTTTTTTCAAGTACTCTCTGTTACTATATATTAATTTCAACAGTTACAATGCATACATGTAATCATTTACTACATGTATGTATAGGTCTTCAACACTGGTAGGCTGAGAAGGTTGTGGTTTCAGACACTTGCATCACTGATGGTACAGGAAACTTTCCTGCTTCCATCTTTGGGGTTCCCTCGAAGTTGGTTGCAGCCACCTTCTCCACCTCTGAGCCCTGGCCAGTGTAGAGACAGTGGTCCAATTTGACCTTCAGGTCAGAGTATCAGGAGACATATTTGAGGATGCCGGGATGTCTTCCACCTAGCAAATTTACTGTACTAGGTGGAAAATGTAAGAATAGCAGCTGATACTGCCCATTTTGTTTGACAGACTTGCATGATTTCAGCTTCATTTAGTCTACAGTCATGACACGTTTCAGCTGGTTCTCTTCACACTGGAACTGCCCACATTGTGACCCTGACTTTTTTAAGACAGCTGTATAATTTGAGGTAATTCCACTGTGTGGTGTGAGTTTTCAGCTGTTTCTGCACATGTTTGCGACCCAGTACCAGCTGGTAAAGCAGTTCCTTAAACAAGTCTGCAATTTCCATCCACTTTTTAATAACCGTGCCCTTAGTAGGATTTGAACTTCATGATCAGCTGATTTGCCTGTACTTAACTAGTTTTATTTCTTTATATTTACTTATTGAGGTAGTGCACTGATCTCAGTTGACTATTTGCAGGCACTGTTGGTAGTTGGTAGTTGGTTTGGGGGCATTGTTTGTATCTTGAAAGGTACTATTCTTGATGCCATCACTTCTTGCAGGATCTTGGAGTAGTAGATCCTTGTGTGTAAGGACCCATGTATAGTCTTTCATAAGTACTGAGTGTCCCTCAGGAACAACCACCGTTTACTCTGCTTCAGTGATCATGCTCAGTTTGAGAGCTGCTGTTACAAAAACATTTTGTCATGCAACTTTAATTCTTCAAAACTTGTATCCTTTTTAAGCTACCCCTTCCAAAAGAAAAAGAGATCTGTCCACTGTAGTTTTGTCTGAACAGGAGTCTGATGACTCTGATGCATCTGAATATCAAGACATGCAACCCCTCTCTGCCTATGAGGATTCTGATGCAGAGGATTCTATTCCTTCAGCATCCTTCCCCCCTCCCAAGGACTTTCCCTTTGGGGAAACCCTTCATACCTTAAGGGAGCATTAAAAGTCAGGACTACCCTCAGTCTAGAGAGACTCAGTGAATTCTTAGATCTTCCACAGCACAGACCCTTGGCCACCCCCCCCCCCAGTCCTGTAAGTTGTGGAAGATGTTTTCCTGGAATCCAGCTTGACTCCTGACACCCTCCCTCCTGCACCCAGAAAACCAGACTGGTATTAAGAGTCCCTGACTCACACAAATTTCTTTCTAAAAATCCTACTGCTGACCCTGAGGTAATTTCTCAAGGGCCTAAAGGAATTAAAGCAATCTCTGCTAAGAATCCCACCCCCTCAGATAGGGATTCCCGAGGACTAGACAGATGGGGTAAAAAAGTATACACCTCTGCTACTCTTGCTATCAGAGCAGAAAATTGCCAGTTCCACATGCTAAATTTTCGGCAATGTACCCTGGAGCTCCTCAAACAAAAAATGTCTTCTTTTCCTGCTTGTGCAGAATCTAAAGAGTTACAAGAGTTAATGCATTCTGCAAGTCAAGTAACTAAACACCCCTTGCAGTGTGGTTTTGATGCCCTAGAAGCTTCTTGCAGGGCAGCAGTCATCAGTTCTGTCCTTAGAAGGCATGCATGGCTTAAGGAACAGCCCTTGCCAGACCCATGTTAAATCTAAATTGCTGGATACCCCCTTGCACAGACAACTTTGGCACCAAGGCAGAAGAGGTCTTAAAGATGGAAGAAAAAGCAAAATCTGTCAGTTAAGGATTTCTTACAGGTCCAGCCACCCAGGTTCATCAGGCATCGCCCCACCAAGCACTGGTCCTTTCCTGCTCCCACCAGTCAGTTCAGCTCAGACCTTGTGGAAGCAGACCCCCAGACAGCAGCCACAGGGAATGCAGAGATCTAAACAGTGGACTGCCTCCACATCAAAAACAGGGAGTTCTAAGCCACCCCCTTATGGTAAGAACTCACAATGGCTCTCCTCCCCCACCCCCTCCCTCTGCCCATCTGCACTTACCCCTAGGAGGAAAACTGCTTTCACGCAAGCACCTGGGCCACCATTACCAACGACCGCTGAGTTCTCAACATAGTGTCCCTGGGATACAAATTTTCATTCCACACCCTTCCAACTCCAAAAGGGTTCCCAGATCTACCTCCAAACCAGTGGGCAGAGGCGCAAAAGCATGTCCTTTCCTTGCTCTCTGAGGGCAAGGCTTCTACTCCAGACTCTTTCTGGTACCCAGAAAAGAGGGCACCTGGTGCCCCATCCTCGATCTAGCCATTCTAAACAACTCCCTGGTGATACCAAAATTCAAAATGCTCACTCTCCAGCAGCAGCTACCCATGCTCTTCAAGGATGCTTGGCTATCCAACTTAGACCTAAAAGAGGCCTACCTCTACATTCCTATCAGGGAATTATGCATGAAATATCTCCGTTTCAGAGCAGGATCTCTGCACTTTCAGTTCTCTGCACTTCCCTTTGGTTTGTCTACTGCTCCCAGAGTTTTCACAAAATGTCTGGCTCTGGCCATTGCCTTTTGCAGACAAAGGAATATCCAGGTTTAACCATACTTAGATGACTGCCTCATTCAGGCAGCCAGGAAAAGCTGCTCAAGCACCTGACCTTTGTAAAGTCCCTACTAACCTCGTTAGGCTACACAGTCAATGAAAAGAATTCCAAACAGGTACCCACCCAAAGGATTATATTCCTGGGAGCAAGCCTGGACACAGCATCCCAGATGGCATTCCTTACACCAGAAAAGCAAACTTTCCTGACGGCCTTCTTCTCTCAGCTAGCCACCAGACCCCAGTTATATGCAAGGAAAATCCTGCAAGCTCTAGGGTTCATGGCATCCTGCATTCTACTCATTCCGTATGCCAGGCTGCATATGAGGAAACTTCAGTGGTACCTAAAAAGCCTTTGGTGTCAACACTGTCAAGACCTGGAGACTCTTACACCCATGATACTTTGTCTTAGAAAAGATTTTATTTGGTGGGCAACAGCATGCACCCACAACAAGGGACTACCTTTCTCACCACCCCTGCCACCCAAACCCTCACCACAGATGCATCAGACTATGCCTATGGTGCACACCTGGACGGCAAGTGCGTACAGGGCCAATGGAGCCACAGCAAATCCATCTGTGCATCAGCCAAAAAGAGATGATAGCTGTCCAGCATGCCTTGACAGCTTTCAGGCCCCTTCTCTCCCCAAGGGCTCTCCTGATCAAAACAGACAACACCACTGTGATGTGGTATATCAACAAGCAGGGAGGGACTCACTCCTACCCTCTATGCAGGCTGGCCATGACCATTTGGCTCACAGCATCTGCCATGCAACTCCACCTGTTAGCACAATTCCTACCAGGTTCTCAAAACTTTCTGGCAGACCACTTAAGCAGAAATCTTCTGGACCCACACAAGTGGCAGCTCGACAAAAGAACCTTCACCCTAATAATTCAGAAATGGGGCACCCCGAAGGTCGACCTCTTTGCCTTCCACACCAACCATCAGCTCAGCAAGTTCTGCACCAGGGAGCATCACTGCATGGCTTGAAAGGTGGATGCCCTGTCCTTTCCCTGGGTCAGTCTGTCGGTCTGTGCCTTTCTTCCACTACCTCTCACCCCCAGGGTGCTGCTCAAAATAAAGGAGGAAAAACCTAGGACAATTCTTATTGCTCCAGACTGGCGTTCCCAGCACTGGGTACCCACTGCTGCGCAGCCTGACCCCAATGCCACCATAGCATCTCACTCAGATTTCAACCCTCCTGACCCAGAGGGAAGGAAAATTCATGCATCCCCAATTGCAGACCCTCAATTTGGCAGCTTGGCTTATTTCCTAACCTCAGATCAATCTGCCAACCTCAGTAAACAGATTCTAGATGATTTACGTGAGGCCAGACGCCGTAGCACTAGAAAGTCTTATGCTGACAAATGGAAAAGGTTCTGCACCAGGATTCAGGCTAAGGGAAGCCAATACAGAACAGCCCTCCCTCCCTCTCATCCTGGATTATTTAGCTGACCTACTACACAGTGGTCTCCCTTTTTCCTCTATTAAAAGTCATGCCTCTGCTATCTATGCTCATTTACCCACTGAGCAGCCACTTTTCTCACACCCTCTGATCAGACAGTCCCTAAGTGGGGCTAGCAAATTGAGGCCACTCAGAAGACCACCAACCCCAGCTTGGGACCTTAACTTTGTGTTGGAAAAGCTCGCCCTGCCCCCCTTCAAACCAGCCTCCTCAGCAGAGCTAAATATTCTCTCCTGGAAGACATCTTTCTTTCTGGCCATCACTTCAGCCAGAAGGGTCTCCAAGCTGCAAGCACTCATGGCTGTGGAACTCCATCTTCCATGCTGACAGGGTATCCCTCAGGACTAACCCATCCTTCATGCCCAAGGTGGTGTCTAGTGTTGCTCTCAACCAATCCATTTGCCGACCTTTTTCCCTAACCCACAGAACAAGGGGGAAAGGATTCTGCACTCTCTATATGTGCACAGACTGTCTAGACAGGACTAAATCCTTCAGAAAGTCTAATAAATTGCTGGTTAGCTTTGCTGCAGTGGCAGAGGGCAAAGCCATCTCCAAACAAACCATATCCAGATGTATAGCACACTGTTATCAATTTCTGCTACAAGCAACAACAGAAAGCCTCCTCCCAAGGGGGTCAGGACTCACTCCACCAGAGCAGCCTCCACCTCTGCAGCTTTCCTCAGGGGAGTCCCCACCAGGGACATCCTGGAGGCTGTCACCTGGACATCTGTTCACACCTATACCAAACATTACCACCTGCCTATCTTCTCCAAATCCAGGGCAGGGTTTGCCTCTGCAGTATTGCAGGGCATCCTAGCCAGTCCTTAGTTTCCTTGACTGCCTCCACCCATTTCCTCAGCTTTGGGAATCAACCCAAATGTGATGACTGCAACAGTGAAACACGAAGAACATAGTACAGTTGTGTACGCTTACCATAAATGTAGATGTTGAGTGTATTCACTGTTGCAGTCCTGGTTTCCCTCCCTCCATCCCTGTCTTCTTTCTTCTCTTTCCTTACAAGGGACATGTTTACATTCTACTGGTGGGGTTCTTCCACCAGAACCTGGCTCCCACTTGCGGGCTTCTGACAGATTAGGGCAAGAAAAACTGATGAAATGGCATTGGCTGCTTTACTTTATATTACTGATGACCTCACGTCGGTCCTGAAGCAACAGCAACCGACACAGAAATACTAAGCCTCTGGTATTCGGGCCGGCCGTGGGCTACCCTGGCAGGGATAACCCAGATGTGATGACTGCAGCAGTGAGTACACTCTAACATCTACATTTATGGTAAGTGTACACAACTGTACTTTCTCTAACCGAACCTTGTGTCACTTGGGTTGTAGTCTGGACTTCAACCTTATCCCTACATTAGAGCAGCTTATGTATCCTGTGTATAGATGGTGTAGATTCCACCCCACCCCCACCTTTTAGAAATAAGAGGGGTTATCCTAGTACATATCTGACCTGCTGATATGGGGACAGAGCTTTGGAAGACTGGTAGCATATCTTTTGGTCATGTGACATTCTGTCCATATTTAAAACATTCACTTTATCTGTAACAAATTATGGTCAGGTAAAGTTTAAAGCAGATCCATCAGTATTTATGTATGCTTAGAGTATTTTTAGTGCTAGAAGCTTTAGCTGTATTTCCTTCAAAGGGTATAGACAAACCTAAGGATATCACAGAGTAGATTGGCCAAATAATAGATTTCCAAGTCTGATGTGCCCTCTCTTGATAATTAATACAAGTGGGATATAAACAGTGTTTCAAACTGTTTTATATTATTTACAATCAGTAGTTTGAGGCTTGCTAGAAATCACAATTTTTAAGGGAGCTTGGGAGCATCATGAGACTTGCACCATGGGGTTGGCATAATAGTCAAAATGTTTACCTTACAAACACAAGGCGCAGGGTTTGATTCTAAAATGGGATAATTGGCTAGGTTTAAAATGGCCCACAATGGCAGTTAGCCTGTTACTAATCTATAAACCTATAAATAGAAAGCCAGTTCATTGTAGTGTTTGCTCCAGAAGAGGACACGAGTAGGAAATTATATGGAATCTTGCATAAAATTTGTATGGTTGATTAAGTAGGTAAGTTAGGTCCTGTGTTGCTTACCAAAGCACTGGTGGAGATGACTGGATGATGTTTCTATATGGTTAAATAAAGCACCACAATTAACTTTATTAGGAACAGTTATATTCCTGTGGACAGTTACATGCGTGGGGTCAGTTTAGACACGAATGTAAACTTCCTGAGAGTAACTGCATTAGATGTAGGTAGCTTATGGACATGGCTCAAAATTTAATATGGTAAATAGTGGGCGAGAAAGTTAGACCTCCTAGTAGTGCAGTGGTCAGTGAATATAGGAGACTGTTCCCTACAGATTAGGCAAATCACAAAAAAGGTTCAGTACCACAATTGTTATAACAGGAAAAAGATGCTGTACGTGGTCTGTCTGTCAGTGCAGTGTTCCTGAAAGTAACAAGGCAGCCACACAAGTAGTAATTGAGATGAGATTAACAGCAGTGGATAGTCGGCGCTGTTGTTGTTAATGCTGCTTCTGACTTGTGCCTGCAAGGAGTTTCATGCACATGGCATCCCCATGCATAGCATGTCCTGTTCCTTCAATATGGAAAAAGCTGATTCGTATTCAGGCATAACTGTACAGGAAGAGAATGAGTAGACGTAGGCATATATAATTCCTCAGTTCCTCAGGTCATTGTTTAGACTTCAGTGTTTGGGTATTCCAGTATTAAAATGTTGCATGCAGTACTTCTCTTGCTGTGTCTTGGTTCCTAGCCTGAAGCACTTGGTCTTTTTCTTGCAGTTACTTTACTGGCTAACAGACATAAAGATGGCCAGACGTGCTGCTGCTGGTTGACCAGTACTTGCATTAGTTTTCTACATTGGAGAGGTCCACTTTTCTAACCTTACTGCTTTTGAGTAGGTTGATTTAAATCGTTTCAGAGGTTGACCAGACCAGCTGAGATCCCTAGACTTTTCAGAAGGGATACTGCATAAAAGAGAATGTGCAGTAATGTTGCTACGATTACTATATGGAGATGGGGTACGTGCAAATTACTGATTTGAGTAAATGGTAAAGCATTCAGGAATATCTTGTTTATAATTGGCACAGCATTATTCATTTTATTTGTAGGTTACAGTATATGAAATGTATTTTACTGTTAAGGTTGCAACACAGGTTGTATTTTTCTGTATATGAAATGTTTGTGAAGCACAGTGCTAATTGCAAATGTTTATTTATGTAGGTATTTGAAGACTTGCTTCTTGATGCAGACTGGAGCGTTAACGCAGGGAGCTGGATGTGGTTATCCTGCAGCTCTTTCTTTCAACAGTTTTTTCATTGTTATTGCCCTGTTGGATTTGGGCGCCGGACTGATCCCAATGGTGACTATGTTAGGTATGTTTCCTTCCAGTTGTCACTGTCCTTTTCACAATGGAATAATAAGTAGAATCTTCTGGAAACCTCCAACAAAAAAATTAATTATGTTAGCAGTAAAAGAACAGTTCTCAGTTTACATTTTAGAGCTGCAGATTAGTAACGTTATTCAGATAACACCAGAGCAGAAGGTGAATCGTCATGTTTGTCCTACTGGCAGATGATGGGCGTGTACAGTAAATAATCGTATTGTTTTATATCAGTATTGCTCTGTTTACAAGTCTGTGACCTGCAGTGCTGGCGTGATATTATGTTGTGATGAGTACTGTCTGTGTGAGGAAGACTTTGTGATAGTGTCATTGCATGCATGTGTAATAGTACACAGTGTAGCGGCATGTGCTTTGTCATGTTTAATTGGTTTCAAAGCATTCGTCCTATGTCACCATTTCCATTTTTTGCTACTATATGCTTTAGAATGAAAAATTGCTCTCCTGCAAATTCTGTTACCATGTTTGTTTTTCTGTGGAGACTGACATTTTACCTCCTGTGGCCTTGCGTGCTATTTTTCACAGCATCAGATGACGGTGTGTTATAACTTTTGCCACGGAATGATTATGCAGATGATCTGTAAAGCCTCGCTGTCATGCAGATACCTTTGTTAGGTCAGATAATGAAAGGGAATGAAAACAGTGATGCAACATCCTTGCTGCTTGTGATTCGGTTCATCTGTTCTTCTTTTCCAAGCATTTCTATTCTGACATTATGCAGTTCATCTGTTTATCGTGGTGTGAATAGCAGTAAAAGGTTCTCACATTATTTGCTAAAAGCAAGTCTTCTAAGTGACTGTGTGGGCAAAAAGTGTGTCAAGGCCCATAATGGCATTTTGTGTACTGCATGACATTGGCGCACAAAGGAAAGCTTTGCCATAAATGTCTGCAATATTGCCAGGTGACCTGCAGATGTTAGCTTGCTTGACTGAAAGGAAAATGGTTCTAGCTGAAAGCTCATTTTGTGGTAACAGCAGGTGGATCCTACACGCAGCCCCAGAGCTCTGCTGGTGCACTGTCAGAAATACCACCAATCAAAAAGCAAGGCTTTCAAGACATAATTCTGTTTCATAAATGGCCTTGTGGTCTCTAAAGATGCTGAGCTAATGTTTAATAAAAAGGACTGAAGTGTTGTGCTTTGTTCTCCTCTTTGGTGAGCTGTAAAGGACCCAGAGGAAGCCTACACCTATATTTCTTTCTGAGGGATGTATATCGTGTGTACTTTGTACATCCCCTAGTTGATTAGCTTAAGAACCTTGATGATCAGCCTCTTCTTGGGGAGCTGTCTTTGGGCTCACTTTCCAGACTCTCCTCTGGGACTCTGTGGAGTATGTCGGGGGGGGGGGGTTCCTCCAGGTCTTCCTGTACCAGGTCTTGTATTTGAAGGCCTACAGGTATGAAAATACAGCACTAGGAACTTGGCTTGACATCAACACAGAGACACATTCAGGATTCCAGTGTCCTTGTGCTACCTTTAGCAGTCACTGTTCTAGGCAGAGGATCACTGTCACATGACTTCCAGTGCATAGGCATTGATTGCAGTTTCCTGCATGAAGCCACATATAAGATTTTTCCTGGAGCTTCTTGGAGTCAGGGGACCGCCTCCTACTCAGGATCACACACTGTTTCTGAGGACTTGAAGGCCATTATTTCTGACATGGTGAAAGAGAGTGATTCTTCACCACCATTTAGCTCCCCATTTGCCTGTCCCTCCTTTGAAAAATATGAAAGCTTTCAAAGCTCTTTTGGGACTGCCATGCAGCTTACATTCCTTCCTTCCCAGGAATATCTTAATGTGTATCTGGAAAAGGACGAAGTCAAGTAGTGTAATCCTGCCTATTAAGTTAGTCGCCTAGGATATTATTGAAGCAGGATAACAGCATGATGCACTTCTTGTAGGGTATGTGCTTAACATGTAACAGGAGCCATGTTTACACACTGCGTTTCTTATGTGAAACAGCCTGTAAGCTGGGATTTGAATTGCTACATAGGATGTACTCTTTGTGAACAGTGATAGGCATTCCATGCTTTCAAAAGTCTTGGTGAAGTATTATGTTGACTATGTTGGAGTCAGCAAATTAAGAGTACTAGATGTGGTGGAGCATAGACGGAGTAAATGTTTAACTAGTGTACTCTTACCATCATCTCTGTACTAAGGACAGATCTAAAGATCGGGGCAAGAGGAGAAAAATTCTGTTTGGAGATTGAGTAAAAGCTTAACTTTTCAAAGGGTTGTGAGTGATGCTAATGCTTGGGGATTGAGCCATGAAGTTATCCATTTTATTTAACATTTCTTTTAGACTGCCATGGAATACAAACTTAGCCTCCTGTGATCAGTGTGCAGGCCGTATTCTAAGGTGCCATGCTTGGTGCCTTATGTCATAGTGACCATAGGTTTTGTGGTTTTAAGAAATTAAGTTTTGTTACATGTTCCTAGTAGACTCAAGATATCGCGATGAATTCAGAAACTTAGCTGAGGGTAGTAAAACCAGAAACTGAAGTAGTTTAAAATGCCTTTTTCATGCTGAAATTCTCTCCTTGTGGTGAGGATACCAGCCCATGTTTCTGGGGACATTGGACAGGTCTTCAGTCATACCAAAAAGCATAGCTTCAGTTTTTTTTAAACTTCAGTAAGAGTCCAAGAGAATTAAACAATTAGTGAATCTTGCCAGATATTTGCAACAGATGTAGCTAGAACAGAGTTAACCTAGCATGTGACATCAACAGGACTTGCTGGAGAGAGCGAGAGAGATGCCTCCAAGAGGTTGCCTCTCCTCAGGAATAAACTTCCAGTACAGGTTAAACAGGGCCCCTCGTTAACCCTTTTTAAGCATAACTTGGACGATTGGATGAGAAACCGCAAATTCACACCCCAGGGGTTTCACCTGTGTCCTCTTGGATAGGGGCAGTCAGTGTTGATTTAGATCTACTTATAACATAGACCATGTATGTCTCTAGACCCTTAAGGGAACCAGGGTTGAACTTGGCTAGTCTTGTAAGGGCCCCAGGGCCGTTGGCCTAGTAACGTTCCATGAAGGTATAGGATAACTATGGTATCAGTGAGAAGTGGGGGTAGGATCATGGATGGGAAGATGGGATCAGTACCTATCACAGGAGTGTACCCTCTGGAATGTGATTTGCTGTTTGTCCTGAGCACGGGAACGTTTTTTTGTAAAGGTTCTGTTTAGTTTGTTCTTCAAGCCATTCCATGGAAGTAAAAGAAACACTGTAGTTGAACTGATCAGTTAGTGTTGGACCAAGTGTGATAACTTTGGGTATGTCAGGAAAGATGAGAGATGTTATTTTGCCATCATCTGTACTCTGCAAGAGAATTATAGGTGAAAAAGAGAGAGCCCATCCCTAGGAACATGGCTTGAAGCCACCACTGGTTCCAGTCCAGGCTTGTAATGTCCTGTCATCACCTTTGGCAGGCATGCTCCCAGCCACAGAATTGCTGTTGCCTAACTTCAGTGTGCATTTATCACATGGACTTTCCTGTCTGAGCTCAAGCACAAGCTTCTTCCTTGAGCTGCAGGACCCTTCTAGAAGTGTAAGGACTTAAAGCCATTGTAAGACCGGTAAAGATGGTAAAGCCTCACTTATCTGTAGTATTCCCCCTTATAACCCCTCCTTTTAATAAGATTCTGCCCAAAGCTTCTGGAGTGGACTTTCCTAGAGGCACTGTAGTTTTATCTTTGTCAACACATCAAATGCCACAGGCATTGCTATTAACAGGACAACCTGACTGAGACCTATCTTTAAGGAGTTAAGAAGTTTCATTCTGGATGTCCCTTTTGAGGAGAGCATCCTCTCCACCTGCTGTACCAGGACCTTGTGGATGACCTATTCAGGAGTCTGGCTGCTGTGGAGACCCTTTATGATCTTTTAAGCCCTGTCTACATCCTCCAAGTCCAGCCAACCCAGAAGGAGCAGTAAGCTTCCTTGTCAAGGGTGTAAGCCTCTGAATTGTTTCAGTGATGTACTGTGTCAAGTCTATATTTTTTTATGAAAGTAGTTTTGTGGAATATCACTTTTTTTTTTGTGACTAGGCAGTTCATGTCTTACAGGAACAGAATGTACTAATTGACATACTGATTCACACTTCCACTCCTGTTTTCGATGTCTGTATTCAGACACCATGTTTGGCTGCCTGACCAGACCTGTAATATTGGATAAATGTTTGTGTAATTGGACGTGGCCTCATTCACCCTTAGGGGAACAGTTCCTGATACCTAGAAACAAGCCTTCATTGTTTTCTTGTGGCTGTCAAGTTAGGTGTGAAGCTGCAAACCAGCAGGACCTGTACTGCTGCATAGAAGAGCTTGATGTAAAGCAGTGCTGTGCAAACTGGCTCCCCTGGATATGCAAGAGGGAAATCCCTTGACCTTCCTTTCTGTCAGGAACATGCTGTCTTCTCTGGTAAGTCAGTGGGAGTTTCCTGCAAACTGGTGTAATCCCGGAAAGTGATGTCTTGCAAACCTGGTCTCAAGTTGAGAGTACTTAAGGTTGAGGACTCCTGTTAAGTATTTATACACATTTAAATGGTAATGGTCTAGCTGCATTGATTAGCATGTCACATGGTGCAAAGAAGCTCCGTGGAGGTCTAGTTTCTACTGCCTGTGCGTTAGACCATTAGGGATGAAATGGTGTCATACTGTCAGAATATATGCCAGAATTCTGTCAGAATATATGCCAGAATTGAAGAAACAGTCTCAGTGGTGGACTATTTGCCTGAATTAAAGAAATACATCTGTAGCAGTAAAGAATATACTTTTTCAAGATTCTTTGTTTAGAGCCACAGAAGTGCTCCTCAGTGCAGCTGTGGCTCTGCACCCTCTTGTCCTAAAAGGAGGAAATCTGGCTAAAAACTGGGAGCTATGGATCCAGAAACATGGTTTATTTCTCGCTCCAAGGGGATTACCTGAAAGAATTGTGCAGCATGCCTGATTTTGTTGCCAGTAAAGAACCCGTAACAGTTTAACTGTTTCTTTCCGTAATGAAGAAAAAAATAACCTTACAATTAAATTCCATAGTTATTGCCAACACTGAAATAATCTGCCAGTTAGACATTATTAGAGCACAGTGTTACCATGTGAATGTAAAGACTTGCATATGTCACTGAACTCAAGACTAGAGCCGAACTGTGAATCTGGTAGGCTATATGATTTTCTAATAAGAAATAAAATAATGTGTGATGCAATACATTATGAAACAAGGGGCAGGGTGTTAAGAGAAGCAGACCTATTTTTATCAGGTTCTGTCAGTGTGTGCTGAACAAATGCAGTATGATTAAAAAAACATTGAGAAGATGTACATTTGTGAAATGAGTAAATGCCTTTGAGGTGTGAAAGCCATAAGGCATAGTGTATCTGAATGGAAAAGCAAGTGTGTTCATATGAATGTGCATGCCATTAAACAGAAATATAAAAGTGAACTATCTTTGGGTACTTAAGTTTCACAACTTGGTACACTGAAATCTGAAAATGGCACAAACAGTAGAACAGTAGTGCAGTTTAAACCATTGACCAGAAGTATCGAGAATTAAAGGGCAGATTTCTAGATTCAGATTGGATACTAGTTCACTGTGCAGTATCTGGTCAGATAGTACTTTAAACGTTTATAGCCGGCCTTAGGCATAGGCCAACTAGGCGTCCGCCTAGGGCGCCGCTCTAGCAGGGGTGCTTTTCCTGTGTTTATTTAATGTAGTTAGACCAGGATGGGGGCACCGGGTGATGTGGTGGGGGGCGCCATGGAGCCCTTTTGCCTAGGGCACCAGTTGACCTAAGGCCGCTTTGATATTCAGCAAAATGTGTGTACAGCTTTATCTTTTTCTGGTCATCCGGTGTCACCATTAGTTTAGAAATTGCTGACACATCAGTACCAGAATAAGTTCAGTCTCCTTTTTCAAATAGTTGCTTTTAAAGAAGTGAACTCTCCTAATGTTTTTGGGTCATGTGGCTTGTAGGAAAGTAGGGATGGTAGAAAGATTTCACAATGTAAAACCAAAGCTAGTATCTGTTCAAAGATAATCAGGGAGTCACAGAAGAGGCTCAGTCTGAACACTGTGTGTAGATACATGACAGTAATATACTCCTGCATGGCTATGCTGATTTGTTAACAGGTTTAGGAAGTTTACTGGGAGACTGCCCCACGCACAAATAAAACCTTATGATTTGCTAGTTGTTCATTATCCTAGAAAAATATTTACAACATTTGGAAGTAAAGTAGAGCAGGAACTGCAGAGAATGGAAAGCCAGTGTGTCATCAGGAAGCATTTAGAGCCAACAGAATGAGTAAATGATGCATCTCACTGTTCTAAGCAAGGACACACATCTGAGTACAATAGTTAAGGAAGAGCAATTTCTAATTGTTTATTTTTGAAGAGAGAGAATGAAGATAGCAAAATTCTAAGTTTTTTTCAGTACTAGAAACAGAACAGAGTTTCTGGCAAGTAATATCAGGCAAATCAAATTTTAAACTATGTTCATTTAATACACTGGTAGTTTGGTACAGATTCCGTTTTACTTCTGTTTATTCAGCGCCAGAAGTATAACAAAGAGCCACTGCCAGGGTCATTGAAGGCTTGACAGGGGCAGCAAATGGAATTGGTATATTAATGTTGGATCAGACACAAGAGCATCATGCAGACAGACTGATAAAGTTGCTGAATAGGTTGACAGCTTCATTTGTTAAATAAGAGCAGATGTAAAATTGGAGGCAAGCTAAAAATATATTGGTTGTATTCTACTGTTAGATCTGAAACCTGAGCCAGAAAAAAATCAAGCATTTTTACAAATGTCAGGGTTAGAAAACTTACTGATGGCGATCTTCATTGTCATTGTTGCAGTTACTGATAATGATTTTCATTGTCATTGTTGCAGTTACTGATGATGATCTTCATTGTCATTGTTGCAGCTACTGATGATGATCTTCATTGTCATAGTTGCAGTTACTGATGATGATCTTCATTGTCATAGTTGCAGTACTGATTATGATCTTCATTGTCATTGTTGCAGTTACTGATGATGATCTTCATTGTCATTGTTGCAGTACTGATTCTAGGTGTCTTCCTGCCATGCAGAAGCCTGCAACCGTCCCAATTTCCAGGATCTTTGCATCACCCCTAGCCGAGGAACATCTGAGTAATGGCATGTGGATGTTTGGGTATAAGAAGGGCATCAGTGGTACCATTTTCAGTTCTTTCTAGCAGTGCAGTCTGATGCACTTCATTGAGTGCCAGCTGTCTCTGTGTGAAGAGCATTTATAGACACACAAAAGAAATGTGTGCCAGTAGAACTTCTAGTGGTACTGTATGGGTTTGAGAAGTTCCATGCTTGTGTTTGTGGTAATTTTTTTATCCTTTTTACACCTGCTACCTCCTGACCATCAGACCCTTTCTTGGGGTCATAGGATCATAGGACGTTACTAGGCTATTGCCCTGAGGCTCTTACAAGCCTAGCCAAGAGTTTAGACAAGTCCAGCACCCAAAGCCTCTGTCCAGCAGGATTATTGGGCCCATTCATTCTTCATCATAGGGACTAGAACTGACCTGAAAAAGATTGTGTTTTAAGGAGGCATTGAGGGCTGTTTGGACTTTTTCTGTATGTGCCCCGTCTTCTGCAAGCACCTGATGATGTTGTGAGGAAGGGAGTACACTGTGTGCTGCAGTGAAGGATGCCCCTCACATCCTGAAGGAGCGTTTCCACTAGGGTAGCCTTGCCCCTACCTCAAACACGAGTGGTGGTTTCATCAGCCTGCACCAGGGAAATGTCTTTCATCAGCCTGCACCAGGGAAATGTCATCATCTCGTGTGTTACCTGAGTGTCCGTATTCATCTCACCCCTCCAGGGAAGCAAACAAGCTGTTCCCAATTCACTCCTCCCCTCACTGCCTAGCTTCCCTGGTGCCAGATCTACTATTGGAACCTTTGCCATCTGGGTCACAGTCAGGGCTCCATCCTTCTGTGCCGGGCTCTTAAGTCTGCTGCAGTTAAGATTATAAAACATTATGAAGCATAATTACCTCCAAGATTTCAGAACATTATTTAGTCTGCGGAAGCATAGGCTGAAAGTGATAGACACACATAGGTGCCAGAACCATCAGGTGAGTGGGGGGGAACCCCCCTCCCCACTTTCAACAGTTGCCCAGTAAGACTTGAAACTGCTGCTAGAGTAGCAATTACACCAAAATGTTCGCATTGGCTTTTCTGGGGGTAACTACAAGATTAGGCAGCTGGAAAAAGATGATTGATTTAAGTGATAGAAAAGCCTATACAAGTGTTTCCTGATACCAGTCAACTTTTTCATCAATAATTTTGGACAAGTCCAAAAATAACTGGTGAATGGAGGCTTAAAACCTGGGGAAATTTTTAAACCTTATTTATCCATTTCAAATTTTAATAGAACAGATTTTGCTTCGGCATGCATTTTCTGATTAAAAGAAGTATGAAATGTTGATGTCTGGTATTAGTAGACTGACTGTAATCCTCTGCATACCTCTCAACTTTTGCTAAAGAATTCTGGACAAAGTTAAAAATGATGGAGTGATTAAACGGCCAAAATCGGGGACAGATTTTAATTATCCCTCTTATAAACTTAGAAAGCTGCTAGAATTACAGGTTTTGCCTTAGTATGCATTTTCTGAAGGATATGAAGTCTCGGACTCTGATATCTTATTTAGTGGATACAGTCCACAGTGGTTTGCCAGAAAACCACAAATTTTATGAAGAACACCAGAAACATGAGGCAATGATTTTGACATTCTGTGAAATTCTGAAGAGTTGAAAAGTATGATCTTGAGGGATTTATCAGAAAGTCAAACATTTTACAAGGGACAGGGCAAAAGTATGACGCAAAATCAGGGATGGTCTTCAAAATTCTGGACAGTTCATTTTTTTATTGCCGTTTACCAGGTAATTGGGCTGGTCTGTTGACCCCTTTTATCTAACACCAGAGATCAGCAGCAGTAAAGATAACAATTTACACAAGTGCAGTAAGACATTATATTCATGTACATACTTGGTATAGTTAACAAGTGTGTTTAATTTCTATAAATTGATGCAGACCTGAGTGTTTATTGCCTTTTACCCATTGAGTACCAGGATAGGCTTTGGCCTGCCTGTCTAATAACCTGTTTATGCAGAATTTTCCACAGAGGTACATTTCACTGGTGCTAGACTAACTTCCAGTGTAATCATTTTGCTGTATTTAATTATTCTTTCATTCTCTTACACCCATTTTATGCTGTTCAGGATCATTATGGAGGTAGGCAGAGATTTCCTGACAAGCTAAGGGAGTCTTTCGGCTTTTCCTGGTTAGGGGTCACCACAGCAGAACTCTAACCCACTAATTATTGGCAGTGGATTTTTACGGTGTTGAGTTGTCAGCCCAGCGCCCAACCTTCAAAGAAGGCACACGCATGCACCTACCTGCATGTCTTTAAGGGTCACTCGACCACAGGGAGGACATGCAGATTCCGCACAGAAGGCGCTCCAGCTGAGAATCAAACAAGAGAACCTCTTGCTGTGAGGTGACAATGCTAACCGCTGCACCACCGCGGGCTGAATGACAAGCTAAGGGAGTAAGCCAGAAAAACAGTTTAGATTCATAGAGAGTCCAAGGCCGGCAAATCTTATGACCATTGATGCTTTGTCAGCATCCTCCATCAGACAGCACCTCCCCTTTTCCAGGAGGGCCGTACCAGTAAAACCCAGAGTAAATTTACACATCCTGTCACTAGTTTGTTTAAAGTAAGATAGTGAATTGCACTTCTTGCCCTGTAAGGGAAGTTTATTCCAAAGGTCTAGGAGGTGCTGCCTTAGAAGCATGCCTCCACTGAGCAGTATTTTCCTGTTGGTGAAAATTTAGGGCCCTGGTTCTAATACTGGTGTAGATATTGGACTTGCGGAGAAACCAGGTCTAGGACAACTGGGTCTCTAATAGTGCAGCAAACAAGACGGATCTCCTGTCAAAAGTTTTTAAAACACTGAATAAAGTGAAAGAGCTTCCATGATATCTTCATAGCTTGGGACGTTAGACCTGTGATCTTTTGGTTAGGAACCTTTAGGGTTATGATTAATGAAATATACCCCAAAGGGGGCATTGTACTTTATAATTGACCTAATTGATAAGGAGTATCAGAGAGTAATTACCTCTTAAGACATGAGAATATTCCTTTGACAATTTGGTGAGCTAAATAAAAGGATTTCCTGACATCTGTTGTTGCATGATGGTCAAAATACTGGGAGCTATCATGTCATGTATCTAGGTCCATGAGAAATGTTTTATTTTGTAGTTGTGTGTTGGCTGTACCATATCATGAGGGGGGGGGTTGTGTACTAAAAGTGATATTACACTTTTTTTATCATTAGTTTGAGCTGTTCTTTAGTACACAGAGTTTACAAGAGAGAGCTCATTCTAAAGCTTTTGGGTGTCGTACTGTGCCTTGAAAACCTTCAGTTTGCAAACTTCTGCAAGCGTTGTTAACCAGAGTCTCCACTTGGAGATCAGAGAAGTAAATACCAAAATGGAGATGTTCCAGCACTGAGCCCTGAGGAGATGCCACTGGTTACATCCATACTTGAGCTACCTGCAAATCGTACTGTGTGGGCTCTGTTTTTCAGCCAGTATGTTATCCATCTTACTGCATACGGGGTTGATTTTTAAAGCAATTAGCTTTTGTATTATGCCAGCATGGGGAATGGTGCTGAAGTTCACCATGTCAGGATGCACCACATGCATTACATGGACACCATCTATGGCCTTTGTACCCCTTTTGAAGAAGTTTCAGGTTAAACAGACAGGATCTACCACTCAGAAAGCCAAACTGTTGGGGGTTGATTCAAACCAGAGTCTTTGTCACAGTTTGCAAGGTTAGTTAAAATACACACCATGGTTTTACAGATGAGACTTGTAAGGCTGAAAGGACTTTAACTACCCAGGACAGTTGTAAGTCCACGTTTATGGAGGGGCATCACCACTGCAGTGTGGCCACTCATCAGGAGCAAAGCGAGTAACTAAAGCTAAGTTACAGTTTGTGGAGTGTGTCTTCAAGGATATGTTTAGCACTGTTATGCAACCAGGTATATGATATGTAGTTATAAATAAAGATACACTCAGAATCATTGCATACAAGAAGTCTGACAAAACCAACCATCTTGTATGTTTTTTTTTCTTGTTCAGATATTAGTGTTCAATGTTTTATAGAGAGTAGCAAACCTTGTTGATGAGATGTGATGTACTTAAATGGGTCATTCCCTGGCAATACTGAATATTTTACTGTTTTGGTAAAATGAAACCCTAGGAAAAAGGAGAAAGAAACGGAGGATTCTAAATGAAAGGCCATCAGTGGGAGAGTTTTTGATAAACTCTAGAACAGAAGCTGGTATTAAAAATGGAATAATTAGTGGAGCATGTAAAATATTGCATGATAACTATAAGAATCAGAGGAGGTTAGAAACGATTGGGAAGAGATTGGATCAGCAATTCACAATGAAACAATGGGAGGATATGTGTATGTCTCCAATATGCAACAAAATCTAGAAGATTTTTGATTTTTGCCTGGAAATGTTTACATATATATTCTATACACTAAGTAGACTCCAGAAAATGTTTCCTCAGGCAGACAGCAAATGGAGGTGTGAAGGGGAAGAAAGAGATAATTGGGAACATAGTTTCTGGGAATGCAGTGAGTTGACTGGTTTCAAGGATTCCCTGCGCCGGAGATGCTGGGTGGGCAGATTGGTCTGATGAGGGAGGTGATTTTTCTGAGCTGTGATACAGAATCAGAATTGCCTAAACATGGTAAGGCCTTGCTGTGTCTAATAATGTTGGCTGCCAAAAAAGCAATTACTAGAAAATGGAAATCAGAATCTAAACCAGCTTACTGGAAGTAGTGAATATAGTAACAGATATAAAACAACTGGAACTGAAATCTTTAGGAAGTGGTAGGAGCAAACTACTTAGGAAAAAAATGGGAGTTGAGAACAATGCATACAAGGGTGAAATTAGGTTGTGGCAGGTCTTCAATGAGCTATGTAATGTTTGTGAGAGAAAGATTTGGTAGATTATAAGTGAATTATAATGTTTGCAGCAGGGAGTGTCAGTATGGTTTGTGATGTAAAATGCTTGCAACTAGGATTGTGTTGATGTGGTTTTTCATTTATATAAATGTATGATTGCCTGTGTAGTAAGTGATGATTTAATAAAGATATCTTGTTTAAAAAAAGGCAGGAATTGAATAATTTATGTAATATTGGTTAGGTTATATGATATATAGTAATATATGTGAAGTGTAATGTTTTTATGTTAATATAGTTTGATTACTTTTATATGACTGTAAATTTGCCTATGTCACAAGTGATAATTCAATAAAAAACATTGCTCAAGTATGGTCTGTTGTGAGACTTGAAGATTAGTGATAATTGGCAGAGTCATCATCATATTTTATAGCAGTGGTCATTTATGAATATGTTGAAAAATATGCGGCCTAGTATGGATCCTTTTGGGACACCAGTAGTTACTGGCAAGAAGGTGGAGAAACCATGTTTCCATTTCACTGCTTGAACTCGCTATGGAACCATTGCAGTGCAGAGTTGGTAAGCCCTAGGAAGAAAGTTTATGTCCCATTTTCTAGTGGGAGACTATATGAAAAGCTTTTGATAAGTCTAGGAAAATGGAGGGGAATAAGCTTCCAGCATTTCACTGGGATTTGGCAGTATTCACAACATTCACCAAAGCGGTAGTTATGCTGTGATGAGGACAGAAGCCATGTTGAGTAGAGGACAGAAGCTGGTCATCTATTAGTTGATAATTTACCTATACGTTTTTCTAATATTTTTGATAAGGGAGATAAAATGGCAACTGGCCAATAGTTTTTGAAAGACCTGTATTAATTTCACCCTTATGCAGGGGAATAATCAATGATTTTTTTCCCATAGTGAGGGAACATTATTTTCAGATATGGTTCAATTTATCAGAACTGAAACTGGATATGCAATAGCCCTAACTGCTTTTTTATGATATTTGCTAGGTAAATTGTTTGGGTAGTTGTAGTAAGCTTTAATTTTTAGAGGTATTTTTTGATGGTATGTGTGGGAGCCGGTTGAGAAGGAAAATGTTGAAAGAAGGTTATTTGAGTAGGGACTTCAAGAGCTTGGTTGATCACATGGTTGGTTAATGATTGTACCATCTGTATAAAATGGGTATTGAATTGGTTAGCTATGGTGTCATTTTGTTTCTGTGTGTTTGGTGTTGGCAGTGTAGTTTGATCTGGATGTAACAGTTTATTAACCGAGGCCCAGAACAGTTTGGGGTCATTAATGCATTTGTTTTGATTGGCTGAATGGTAGGGTTTCTTATCTTTGGTGATAAGTTGTTTTGCTAGGGTTCTTAGTTGTCTATATGCTAATAGAGGAGGAGCTGTTTTCGTTTTCTGTCCATATTTTCCAATGCTTTCTTTGTTCCATAAGTGTAGTTGCTAAGGATAGCCACCGGGCAGAATTGGCTTTGATTATTTTTATTCTTATTTGGGCTAGTGTGTTTAGAACACCTAGGAAGGTTTTGTTTAACTCAGAGATAGCATAGATATTGAGTCAGGTTAAGGCGATGGTAATGTATTGATAAGTGTTTTCATGGAAAGTAGTAAGTTTTCTTGCGAGGATGTAATGACGGGCTTTGGGATTGCTCGGGATTGTTTGTAATTTCAAAAGGGAAAATCAATAGAGATCCATCTTCGACATACCAAGCATGAAGATCTCTTTAAAGTAAGGTAACCATTCTTAGAGTGGTGCCCCCAACTGATCATGCTTGATATGAAAGATGACTGTGCACTAGTTTTGATAATGGTAATATGTAAACAGTTCCTTAAATTCACTGTGGGGAAACTCCTGCTACCAGTTAACCAGATGGTCATTGGCCTTCCTGTTGCACAGCCTTTATCAAACACATGGCCTGTATTTATCTGTCAGTGATTGAGGAGTCCACATTTACTCTTATCTGAATGAATGTTCAATTTAGGCCACGTCCAAGAAAGTTCCCAAAGCAGTGAAACTAACTGTAGTGTTTCCAAGGGGATAGAAGCCTTCCTGAATGCATAAAACAATAGAATAATTTCATAAAAACAATCCTAGATGCCAGAAACTGCAGTGTGTCTTTGTTTCAGGCCAGAATATGATTTACAGCAGACGTAAGACAGAAAAACTTACATACTGGACCACAAAGAAATAGTATTGTTTATTCTGTTCTTCTCTTAAAACAAGATTTCTTCATAATGTATTGTTCTGTTTACCTTTTTTTTTTTTTTAGTTTTATTTTTTTCTTTGCTTTGACATGCTTGTTTTGCCTAGCTTAAAAGAAAACCCACCTCCTTGCAAAAACCTTCAAGGTTCTATTGTGGAACCGCTTCTGTCCAAATCATTCCAAGTCTAAGACCGTATAAGAGGAAGGTCCTGTATTACTTGATGTACCTGTGAGACTCCTGGTTGGTTAATAATTGTACCATCTGTATAAAATGGGTTTTGAATTGGTTAGCTATGCTCTCATTTTGTGAGCAACCCATGGACCGTGTCTTTGTGATTCCTGCAGTGACCAAGGAGTCTGAGTGGTAGCTTCACCAAATCTCCAGGAATCCAGGGCTCACTTTTTTCCACCAGAGTTTGATGACAGCCTGACAGCAAAAGCATCATATGTCTGAGGGACCACTCTTTCTGCAGTTTGTTTCAGTACCTAGCTTAAAGGAAATAGTTGATGGCCATACAGTGCGCTGTTCTAGCTTTTCAGTAAGTGCCAAAACCCAGGGCTGTCTAGACAGAGGCAAAATAATGATGTGGTATTTACTACTAGTTTAACAGGCATGGCCTGAGCTGTAGGCAAACATGCAGTCTGTAAGCATTACAAGGTTGAATTATTTATAGATTGTATTTACTGGGAAGGTCTGACTGGACATTGCTGCTTTTCAGTGGAGACCTGGAGAGAAAGACTCCACAGAGGTTTAATTACAGTACATATTTTAAAATAAAACTATAGTATGTGTGAGTAAGTAAGCATGTAACGTTATTAAGCAGGTAAAGGTAGTTGTAACTTTAACAGTTCGGTTGTTCATAGGAGAAGTATTATATTTACATACTTATGGCATCAGACAGTGGGACCCAGTAGTCTTCCCCATATGGACAGAGACTGTTTTCACTTATCATCCAAAACCACCAAATGCATTACAGAAAAATATCCAAATGACAAAGGCCAGTAATATATCATTTAATAAAAACACAAAACCTCTCTAGCGCCTCGACATAAAGCCTTCCAGGAGGTAACAGTAGTAAAAAAAAAACACTTCTTATAAAGATGCATCGATTAGAAAAAATTAAACAAATAAAACAATTAAATAATCTAATGCAATTAATTCTTTACAATAAGTATTTCCAATTGCATTCCTGATGTAATCCACCAGGTGTTAAAGTGTTATACTTTAAAATAAAAACTGCTTCTTTGAATAGTAACTTATTCTTTAAACAAGTTACATTTGTTACTTTAATTTGTTCAAGAATGCAACCTCTCAATTTTGAATAAGCTCCCCATGTACAGAATTAAAATGGGAAGCAATAGGACTTTCTATCTTATTATTTTTAATATCACGAATGTGTTCCTGCAGTCTGACCTTAAATGACCTCTTACGCTCACCTATATAGAAAAGATTGCAGGGACACTTAAGTGCATAAATAATAGATTACAAGTAAACTCTGCTACCGGTCTAAATTTCAAGCCATTAATTTTATCAAAAAATCTGGTAACGTGAACAAACTGAACAATTTCCACATGCCCAAGTGCCCAACTTATTAACCTCACTTACCCCATTTACTTCAGGTAAGGAAAAAGTTGCATGTACTAACATATCTTTTAAATTACGGCCTCTTTTAAAAGAAGTCAAAGGTGCACACCATACATTTTTTAATTTGTCATTCCCTTCATCCAATCAGATCATGATTTGAAGAAGACTTATGTTGAAAGCGCTTATCGTGGAAATTATCTGGGAGTTTAAGTTGTATTTAATAAATTCAAAGTTTTATGCTTTTATTTTAATGCTTCATTTGCAGTCGTGGAGAGCAGCAAACTCTATTTTGAAATTGTGTATCTTATTGTGTGTTAGCTGCTCTTTGGCCGTGGCAAGTAATCATTTTACTTACCAGATAGGAAAAGGTTTTTTAACTCAAGACTCTTCCTGGTCCCCAAGAAAGAAGGGTGTTGATGCCCTGTACTGGATCTGCCTATCCTCAATCAGTCCCTCCTAGTTCCAAAATTCAAAATGCTCACTCTTCAAAAACTTATTCTCATGATCACACCTCAGGCTCTAATGGTCACCGTAGACCTGAACGATGCCTGCTTACACATCCCTGTAGAAGAATCCTGCAGACATTTTCTTCTCTTCAAAGCAGGTACCAGTCACTTTCAATTCTCTGCACTTCCCTTTGGCTTGTCTACTGCTCCCAGGGTCTTCACAAAATGTTTGGCCCCTGTGATCACCTTCAGCAGAACAAGAGGCATCCAAATTTACCCTTATCAGAATGGTCACACAAGTAGTTTCCACTTCTGTACCAGTATTGTAGGTGTTCCACAAGGCTTGATACTTCAACCATTTCTGTTCATTGTCTTTGTAAATGACATTCATGCCAAGGTTCCTGATGCCACATTAGTGCAATATGCTGATGACTCCATTGTTCTCTACTGAAAACTCCTTCAGTGAGTTACAGCATTCCATATTGCTTCACCTTCTAAGCCTGGAACATTTGTTTGAAGACTCAAGTATTTTATTAAATGGTGCACAGTATCCTCAAGATAGGAGAACACGGATCACAGACTGCACACCGTGGAAGGGCTAGCCACTCAACAATAGGAAATGTGGCTCTAGGTAATTTGATCATGTTGAATGTTAAAATGGACATGGGTATTTGCCGGTGATACGTGAGTTGTGGACCTGGCCTACTCCAACCTATGCCAGGGACCCGTGATAACAGTGGGAGGGGTATGTGTGCCCGCCATAAAGCCCAGCAGCCCTGAGTCAATAAGCTTCTGGCTGGCTGGTGTCCAGTTACCCAGCCTGGTTTGCCTGAGATAGTGGTGTTGAGTAAAAGCTGGACATAAAACCAGTCAACCTGCCAAACATGAACTAATAATTGCTACACTCAGTGTAGGCTCACTGACGGAACAGAGCTTGGAAGTGGATAATATGATAGTACAGAGGAGTCTGGACATCCTATATACCAAAGAGAAAAGATGGAAGGGCAATGCAGCAAAGACACGTGGCTTGGGATCCAGAGTCTACTACTCAGGAGCTGGACAGGCTAGAAATGTTGTGGGAATTGTGCTGCGAGAGATGTTTAATAATGCAGTGAGGGATATCATCAGAATTAGTGACAGACCCATGGCAGTCAGACTCCAGTGTAATGATAGGGCAGTATTCATTATCACAGCCTATGCCCCACAGCAAGGTTGTGAAAAGTAAGGAAAATAGTGTATTCATACGGCAGGTGCAGGCTCTACTAGATAAAGCAGGTCAAAGAATTGGTGTTCTTAATGGGTAACTTGAATGCAAATATCGGTACAGACAGAACAAGATATGAGGACTGCCTGGGTCCACATGCATGGGGTAACAGAAATAAAGAAGAAGCCATTCTAGATGTCTGTGTGACAAATGGCTTGATAGTAGCCAATACATGGCTCAGAAAGAGAGATGGTCACAAGATCGCATACATGCAACTCAGGTGGATTTCCTCCTAGTAAAGAAAGGACACACTGCAAAGTTATCCCAGTGAAACAATCTGTCCACAGCATAAATCACTGGTTGCCACAGTCAGCTGCAAGCAATGGTCAGAGAAGGCTGTAAGGTCAACAGAGAGCAGGCTGAAGTCCTGGAAGTTGACTCAAGAGAAAGTACAACAATTCTAGGAATTACTGAGAGCTGTAACACCGTAAGAAGAGGAAATAGGTGGTGTTGAAGAATGGCAGTACATCAAAACAACATGTGCGAGGACTACAGAATATGTATGTGGCCGAGCCAGGTATGGAAATAAGGTGCATAAGGAAACGTGGTGAAATGCAGAAGACCAGTAAGCCATCAAAAGAAAGAATGCAGGAAAAATTTAGAGGTAGAAAAGACAGACCAGGTTAGGAATACTGGTTGACTAACCAAGAAGCTAAGAAACGAGTTGTAGTAGCAAAGAGTAGGCCATCAGAGGCACTCCACCAGCTTCTGGAAAGTGACTCAGTAGGTGGCACAAAGAAACTGCATCAGGTTGCTAGACAAAAACATAAAGATAAAGAAGATGGTCAGATACCCTTCAGAAGGGATGCCAGCAACAATCTGCACACCAGTCCATAGGACATCAAAGACAGATGGAAGGGATACTTCCGTCAGTCTCTGAATGAAGAAAATCTCACAGAAGCTGCTGCCCCAGACAGTCTATGATGAGAGAGGAAGAGGAGCCCACCATAGAAAGAAGTAAGAATAGCGCTTAGGAAAATGAAGTCAGGAAAAACAGCAGGCTCAACTGAGGCCACAGCAGATAAAGATGCTAGGTGAGGTAGGGGAGAACTTGTAGCAGTGTGGAGAGAAGGGCATATCCCAGGTGACTGGGGAATAAGTATACCCATACCCATGTGCAAGAACAGAGGGGACATCCATAACTGTGGGCAGTACAGAGGTTATCAAGCTCCTGTCAGATTGCATGAAAATTCTGGAGAGGATGACTGATAAACAGATACGCAGAGTAGTAGAAAGTAAGATGGGAGATGAACAGTTCAGATTCAGATCAGGATGCAGCACAACTGACTCAATGTTTGCAGTGAGACTGATGGTTGAAAAGACGTTAGAAATGAGGAAAGATTCCAACTGGGTATTCCTAGATTTGGAGAAACCATATGACAAATTCCCAAGAAAGCTGATTTGGGCAGTACTGCTGTGGTTTGAAGTCCCAGAAACATCGGTAGAATTAGTGCAGGCATTGTACAAGGACCCAGTGACTCAAGTACAAATAGTGTTCGGCCTCTCAGAGGGGTTCCCAGTGGAAGTGGGTGTGCACCCGTGGTTCATCTCTGAGCCCATTGCTATTTATACTGGTCATGGACTGTATTAGCAAACAGATTGGTGGGGACAGATCAACAAAGTTGCTGTATGCAGATGATGTAGTATTACAGGCAGGCTCTGTGCAAGAACTTTCAGCAAAGGCTAGGAAAATGGAATGCAAAACTGAAGGCACATGGCATGAAACTAAATACAGATAAGACAGTGGTAATGGCAGCAAATTGGGGAAATCAGAAGAAGCTAAGAATTGAGATAAAAGGGAAAGATAGTGGAACAGGTTAATAGCTTCAAGTATCTGGGAGGGATGGTTGACAAGAAGAGAAGTCTGAATGAAGAGGTCAAATCTAGAATCACAGGACCTGCAACTGACTGTCAGAGTGTCAGGTATAATGTATGATGGAAGAATGCCAAAGAAACTGAAAAATAAGGTGGACGAAACAGTGGTGCACCTGATGCTACTGTATGGTACAGAAACATGGGGAGTAAAGGCGGAGTAGATATGAAAGCTAGAGGTGATGTACATGAAGTGCCCGAGAAAGGTGGTAGGATGCACAGTGTGGGACAGACAAACAAATGACATAAGAGCAGAAGCCAAACTAGTTCCAGTTGTAGAAAAGATCAAAGAGAACAGATTACGGTGGTTTGGGCACATGTGCAGAAAAGTAGAAGACAATCTGGTGAAGAAGGTTTGGGACAGACAGGAAGAAGGTAAGTGGAAACGAGGGCATACAGAAAAGAGGTGGATGAATTGTGTGAGAGAAGATCTGCGACAGTCGGGCATAAATGTCGAAGAAGGCAGGAGTGTGGCATTGAATCGAGAGAGATGGCAAAAGTTAACACGATACCCCAACCCCATGTGAGGAAAAGGGTGATGATGATGATGATGAAGAATAAAACTAAACAAGTCGTATTTGCCTCTGGTGAAATCCCATTTCACAAAATAGCACATCATTTGAACAAGTCTCCCAAGCCAAACCTTTAGATGTTCTTCGTGTTTCACTGTTGCAGTCATTACATTTGGGTAATCTGCTGGCAGGTTGCCCTCAGTCGACCTGAATAACAAAGTCTTGGGTCCTGCGTCGGTTGCTGTCTCCTCTTCCATGACATCAGGTTGTCAGGGGTATAAAACATGCAACCGACACCATTTTATTCAATCTTTCTTGCCGCGCTGTGCCCAAAGCAGAAGCAGTTCGCAAGTGCCGGTCGGCAGACTCCTGAAATTTTTGTATTCGAGTTTCAGAACCAAAGTCTTCAAACTAAAGCTAAGTACCCTGTTGGGGAAATTTTTTCTTGCTCCTTACCGATATTAGTAAACGTTAATGATTGCATTACTTGTGGGAAGCAAATACCTCTATAAGGATTTTCATTTGTACTGTATTCCTTGCCTAGGCCCAGATCACAATGTGCCTTGCTATCTAAGCGTTGGTATATTTTTGCTTCTAAATATTTTGGTTCAAGATTTAATTATCCTGAAATGTCGTCTGTTAGCAATCAGACTACTGGAGTTCATAAAAAACGCAAAGAAAGAGACAGACCGTCGAGGTCCAAAACCAACGACGAAGTTTCTCCTAAGCCAGTTGCCAGTACTCACTGTGGCGCTTTCGCAGCCCCTGATACCCACTACTTTTGAGTCGCAGGCTTCTACTGAGATCCATTCTGAGTCCGGTATGCCACGAGATTCTCAGAGCATTGAACCCGCAGATGTCTCTCCCTTAGATGGTTCCAGAGCCACTGAGCAGGCATCGGCTTCTGAGGGTGTTTTCAGGCCTCAACATTTTTATATTAAACTGACGCCAGCAACAAAAACAAGGTCAAAAGCATCTTCTATGTCTAAAAAAACAACACATGAGCCATGTGCTCAGGCCCCTATGCCTAAAAAACAGATTATCAAAATGGCTGAGGATTTAATTACCTTGATCAGGAGTTCCCATCCCCCCCTCCCCCCACTCTCTGCTAAGCGAGGCCTAAGCAAGGCACTGATTATGAATCTTCAGATCAGGTTTCCATTTCTTCTGATTCCTCTTCTGACCAGGACTTTTCTATTCCACCCTATGAGGATTCGGATTGCCCTGACCCCCCCCCCATCGGGGGAGTCACCCAGGGATGCTGTTGTTCACGACTGGCTTGTGTGTCTCCTCTATGCTTATCCTCCTATTCCACTAATACCCAAAGTCTTACAGAAAGCTCATTGCCTGAAGAGCCGTCTCATCCTCATTGCCCCTTCTGGCCTCGTCAGGCGTGGTTCACCTTCTTAAGGCCTCATCTGCAGTATCCACCTTGGATACTAATCCCATTCCGTATATCATTTCCCACCCTTGGGGGCTTCCACTTCCCAATCCCCAGACCCTTCCTCTTAACTGCATGGTTTCTCCAGTTCCAGATATCCTTTCACAGTCCAGGCTTCCTTCCCCGGTGAGGGGCATTATTTTGGCTTCTCAAAACTTATCTACTAAGAAGATGTATTCCAGGAAGTGGAAAAGGTTTTCCATTTGGACCAGACAATGGAATCTAGATCCCTTTTCAGCTCGTATTCCAGATATTTTGCTTTTCTTATCTTCCCTTTTTCAGGATGGTGTGAATGTTTCTACCATTAAGCTCCAGGTGGCTGCCATCTCTAATTTCATTATCACTAATCAACCTACCTTTTCTTCCAGATTGTGCAAAGCCTTTCTGAAAAGAGTTTCTTCTTAAACCTCATATTAAGGATCTGTACCCAACATGGGATTTCACTTTGGTGCTGCAGTCATTTACACAAAAACCTTTTGAACCAGCTGGTTCATGTGATCTTAAATTTATTTCCTGGAAGATGGCCTTTTTAGTAGCCATTACTTCTGCCAAGAGGGTCTTAGAACTTCAGGCTCTGTGCATTAAACCACCGTTCGTGATCTTTCATAAGGACAAGGGTGTCTCTTAGAATAAATCCTTCCTTTCTCCCTAAAGTGGCCTCTGAAGCTAATCTCAGTCAGTCAGTCTACTGGTCTCCTTCCCTAATTACTCTAATAAGGGGGAATATATCTTGCATTGTTTAGATGTCTACAGGCAATTGCATTTTTATTTAAAGAGGACTGAGAAGCTTAGAAAGTTGTACCAACTCTTTGTGGCTTTTTTCAGAACAGAAAGGGCCAGGCAGTTTCTAAAGTGACTGTTTCCAGATGGATTGCTGCTTGCATTTCCTTCATTTATGCTAGACGACATCTACACCTATCCAGACCAGTGAAGGCCCACTCTACTAGGTCTGTTGCTACATCATCTGCCTTTTTAGCTAGACTTTCCCTGGATGAGTTTTGTGCTGCTGTGACTTGGTCTAATCCTCACATTTCATTTTGCACTACAAATTGGACTTAGAATCCAGGAACAGGGCTTTCTTTGGTTCCTCCATGCTCCTACATATCCTTCCTTGAGACTACCCGGGGTACATAGTACCTGGGGACTCTGACCCATTCATGATTAATAATGACATGGATAGCATCAGATAAAGAGTTATGTACTTACCATAACTTGGATCTGTACTATCCAGTGTCATCATTCATCACGTGCCCACCCTCCCTCCCCCTTCCTTCTGGGGATTCTGGCTAGACTGAAGTGGCATGTATTTCGTGAGAAGTTTTTTGGCTCCTGTTGCAGATTTTCTGCATTTCAGCTATTTTTGGCAAACTCGATCTGAGGGTTAGAAGATGGTAGGGGATTATGGGAAGGGGAGGAGCTTGAGCTCTGGATCTGTCTGAGAAGTTGCTGGCTCCATACTTCTCAACTGTACAGATTTTCAGAGAATGTCCAGATTTTTGCCTCATATTTTTGGTCCGTTTTTCATAAAATTGTGGTTTTCTGGCAAATTAGTGGCAAGTCATTAAACATTGAAGTTAGAAAATAATGACAGACATTTGAGTTTTAGACTTCATACCCTTCAGAAAATTCATCCTAATGCAAAATCTTTTATTCCATTAACTTTCTAAGTTTGTAAGAGCAATATTTAAAATTTGTCCCTATTTTTGGGCCTTTGTCCCACTTTTATATATGACTTTGTCCAGATTTCTTGCTCTTAGAGATTGAGAGGTATGGCCGGCTCGGATCCTAATAATGACAATGGATAGCACAGATGCCAAGTTATGGTAAGTATATAACTCTTTATTTCATAAAATAGGTATTTGAGCAGGAACTCCTCTGAAGGCAAACAGGACTGTAAGGCCTGATGGAATTCACCACATAATTCTTAAAGAATTAAGACAGCACTGAACAAGATTTAACAAAGTGCAGGGCAATTGGAAAGAACCAGAGTGCGGAGAAGAATTTCTCAGGCAAAATAGCAGGTCGGAGATGAGGCACTACCACCCTCTCAGTGGCATTTAGATATAGCAGAAAACGTGTATACAATAGTGTTTTGTGTATTGGCCAAAGTAGTTTGAGAGGTTAGGGCTTGGACAGTAATTCTTTAAATTTCAGTAAAGTATTTTTTCAATGGGCCCAACATGGCTACTTTTAGGAGCCTTTCTTCATTAACTAGGACTGTCAAGTCCATTAAGCCTCCCCAGGACGGTCTCTAAACAATATTCAGGATTTATGAGGCAATAGAACGCCACGTGACCATGTCATGTTGTTGCCAAGGATGATTTTGTTTTGGTATGTGTTAAATTTCTCATCCTTGGTCACACCTGTAACTCTAGGGACAAGCGTGTAATGGGCATGCTGGTGTGTCATCTCTACCTCTATGGAAAGTCAGCAGATGCCTGCCTTCCTGAAGACAGTATCCCCCTGCACATCCCCGGCCTCCACTGATAATCAACCATAAGGTGCATCTTAGTACACTCCCTCCCCCAGGACAGATATTCCCAATCCTTTCTTAGCCACCACTTCGGATGCCTGCTGCTAATTGAAACTGCATACTTTTAGCCATAGTCAGGCTTTGTCTCAGTGCCATGGTGCTGGCAGAATTCAGCAAAGCATATGACACACTACTGTATTAAAAAAAAAAAAAAAAAAAAAAAAAAGCTACAGGCTTGCAGAAGGTGGTAGCCTGGACTGTATGTTGGCTAGACAGCCAGGCAAAGAGATTTGTAGTAAACTGAGTCCACTCTTGTTAGTATATGATGAAAAGGATGGTAGAACTGGAGAAGTAGTATTGCTGCAAGTCCAAGTCCATATAAAGATGTTAATGATCTAAACAAGAGGGGCATAAAATGACTTAAGCACTTGGGTGAGGACAGGGTGTATTTAGATTAGTAGAAAAGTTATAGCTAGAAGGAAAAGAGAAGTTTTCATCTCTGTGTGAACACAGTGAAGCTCCACCTAGAATACTGTGAACACATTTCATATATCCCTATTTAGAGGAGTGTGATTACAGTGGTGCAGAGATTGCATCAGGAACCTTGTTAGGAAAGGACATTTGTATGCATCCTTAATGAAATGAAGCATTTGTTTATGTTATGATTAGTGGAGTGTAGGAGGGTATAATCTCGGAGAAGATTAAGTGCAAGAACAAGATGGTGCAGTAGATCTGGACATCTTAGGAACAGTGGTAGGGTTGACATAATGGTTTAGGCGTTTACCTCACAAACACAACATGCAGGGTTTGAGTTTCGGCATTGAGAAAAATTGTCTAGGCTTAAAATGGCCCACAAGGGCAGCTAGCCTACCTATGAACCATATCACACAGAGAGGATAGTTGTATCTAGGTCTCCCCCTCAGAAGGAGGAAGCACTTAAGATACTGGATGAAGCCAAGAATGTTGTAGGTAATTTCTTGTGCGGAGTGTAAAAACAAGCTGCAGGTTAATAAGTGATCGGGAAGTATGTGCACTAGGTTGACCAAGTGGTTGTGATCGGTGTCTGTCTCAGTTATTTGTATGTTTTACACTCATTCCGTGTTAGTTATCTGTTTTTACATATGTATGTGTACTTACATACATATGTAATTAATCTTTGCTTGTAATAACTGTTTCTCAACACTCAAAATGTAGAAAATATTAGCAGTGACCACTACATGTCTGCATTTATAATTTTAGAAAATACTGATAAATTTGAGCTAGTAGGTTTATTCAGTCTTAACCTGCACATCTTTCTCCTGTTAAACTTGTGTAACAGCATAGTGCATTTTTGTCTATGAAATGTTTAGAGAGGTCTGAAATGTGTGTTTGCATGTGAAAACACAGTGTTAGCATTTATAAATGTTCTCTACTGAATAACAGTACATCACAGGGTTTGAAATAAAATGAAGAGATTATCTCTTCTTGGATGTTTGAGGCACTGCTTTCAGCCTCCTACCTTAAAAAGCGACTTGTGAAGGTATTGCATATCCTGTCAAACCCTGGGTAATAGCAGTAGCTGTTAAATAGGCTTCAGTGTCTCCTCTTTCAAGCTGCTGGTGAGTCAGAAATATGTGTTTAATTTTCTGTAGTTACCATAGTATTTATGATGAGACTCTGCGTTTTAATCTCTCCCTATGTTTGCAGACGTTATTTACCTGTTCTTAGAGGTTTTCCTACCAAGTACATCTATGACCCGTGGAATGCGCCCAAGAGTGTTCAGCTTGCAGCAAAGTGTGTAATAGGTGTGCATTACCCAAAGCCAATGGTGAACCATGCAGAGGCAAGTCGCCTTAACATAGAAAGAATGAAGCAAATATACCAGCAGCTGTCTCGCTACAGAGGATTAGGTACGTAGGAAGATGTTTTCAGAGTCCAAATTTGAATGTTTTATGCATAAATTATTGCTTGACTGTGTTTTTTATTAATGTTGCCATCTGCCTCCCAGGCTTTTAGGTAGCAGAGCTCATGCCGTTGAAATTTGTTCTGTGTAAGCCTATTTCTGCTGAATGTACCAAAAAGTACATTCCTGTGTAGTCCTTCAGTCACTTAAATACATAACTTGTTTGCAGGCAGACATTGTTTTCTTTATGAGGTCTGATCTGATCAATATGTCTTAAGCAGTATGATGAAAGCAAGGCTGCTGTATAGAGGGAGGGTCTCCATCTGTGGTGCTGGTAATCTGAGATTAACATCTCAGGTACTGAATGGGCAGCCAGCCAGGAAGGGAGGAATGAGCATCACATTCCTGCAGGGAGGGGAGATGGGGACATTCCCACTTGTGTCTGACTCCTGGTGGAGGCTGGGAGTTCAGCTTCCCAAGTGCACGTTCTTGGTAGCAGGGCATGGCATGAAGTGTGGCAGGGAGCATGCAGGCCTAAACTCGGACTGCATAATCTTCCATGTACTGCTTCAAAGCAAGGACAATGTTGATGAAGATAAGTTAAAAAAAAAAGTAATAAAATGCTAAAAGAAGAAAATGTATCCATTTCATGTTGAGCTAGTGTATTTTGTCAAGATACAGTCATAAATATAGTAAATCTTCTGGGTGGTTGTGTACTGGAGGATGGAGGAAGTAGCCTTGGTTAATCGGTTCATAGGTATATACTAGGCTAATGACCACCAGGGCCTTTATAAGCATAGCCACGCAACCCAACCCAATTGCATCCCCTTCAGAAATGTGCGTCTTAATTGGGATTGTGTGTTTGTTGGGAGGGTTATTTGTTAGGAGGTTGCTAATAAGTTAAGTGGACAGATATATTGGGGAATGTTTAATGTTGGCCTCTGTCTGTAAAGACATAGGGCCAGCCTGGGGATAAATTTATGATTACCCATCCAATGCTAGTTAGAGAATGTTTAGTGTTAGCCTTTGGATGAATTTGCGAATTTCCATCCAGTGGTCTAGGTTATGTTTGAATAAGGTTAGGGATGGACTTATCCTTACATGGATGAGGAGCATATTCCAGAGCATGGGGATCCTTGAGTCGCACATCTGTCTCATCAGTATGCTCTGTTTTTCACAAGCAGTGTTCAGATCCCTGGATCTAGTGATGTTCTTTATGTTTCACTGTTGCAGTCATCACATTTGGGTTCTCTGCCTGCAGGTAGCCCTCAGCTGGCCTGAATACCAGAGTCTTCAGATTTCTGCGTTGGATGATGTCTCTTCTTCCATGACGTCAGGTCGTCAGGGGTGTAAAACATGCTGCCGACGCCATTACATCAGTCTTTTCTTGCCGTGCGGTGCCCAAAGCAGAAGCAGTTCACAAGTGTCGGTCAGCCGTCTCTTGAGTTTCAGACCCGAAGTCTTCAAAAAAGATAAGTACCCCGTTGGGGATCCTTTTTCTTGCTCTAACCGATGTCAGTAGTTAACAATTGTCTTACCTGTGGAAAGCAAATACCTCATAGAGATTTTCATTCGTACTGCATCCCCTGTTTAGGGCCAGACCACGACGTTCCTCGCTGTCAGTTTTGTGCCTTGTTGAATGCCCTATTTGTCGTTGGGCTATTTTTGCAGCCAATTACTTTTGTACTCTATCTGTGTACTCCGAAATGGCTTTAAGCCATCCGACTACGATCTTCTGAAAAAACATAAGGATAAAGACAGAGACAGACCTCATAGGTCCAAAACTGCCGACGACACTTCCGTTAAGCTAGTCGCCAGTCCACCGTTGCTAAGTGAGGTGCTTTCGCAGCCTCTGATACCCGCTACTTCAGATTCGCATGCCTCTACTGAGACCCATTCGGAGTCCGGTATGCTGCAAGATGCTTCTTCGACTATGGAACCTGCAGATGTCTCTACCTTGGATGGGTCTGGAGCCACTGTGCAGGCACCGGCTTCTGAGGGTGTATTCAGGCCTACAGACATTCATATTAAACCGATGCCATTGCTTTCATCCAGGCCAAAAACTCGCAGTACACCTAAAAAACTGATGACCAAACCGCAGGCTCAGGTCCATATGCCTCAAAAACAAATATGACTGAAGACATTACCTTAATTAGGGGAAGCCAGCCTTCCCCCTCTAAGAGACCTAGAACTGATTTTCTTTCTGATTCTTCTGATCAAGAATCTGATATTTCTGCTCCTTTTAATTACCAGGATTTACCCTTATCTACTTATGAGGATTCTGATGCAGAGGATTCCATTCCCTCTGCTTCCCCTCCAGAAGATCTTTCTTTCGGTGAAACCTTGCGTACTCTTAGGGAGCATTTCCGCTGGGAAAGCCAGGATTACTCTGAGTCCAAAAAGAGACTTAGGGAATTCTTACTCTTGCCTCAACACAGGCCTTTAGCTATCCCTCCTGTTCTGGACATTGTAGATGATGCTTTCTTGGAATCTAGCCTTACCCCAGACACTTTATCTCCGGCTCCCAGAAAACCTGACAGGTATTACAGAATACCTGACTCTCACAAGTTCCTCCTCCTGCAGATCTAGAGACCATTTCCCAAGGACCAAAAGGCATTAAGGCTACTGCTGCCAAAAATCCTACCCCTTCTGACAGAGATTCTAGAGCCTTAGACAAATAGGGTAACAAGGTATACACTTCTGCTACTTTGGCCATTAGGGCTTTAAATTGCCAGTTTCATATGTTAAAGTATCAACAGCATATTATGTGACTACATAAACAGAAAATGATGGTGATTCCTGACTGTGCTGAACACAAAGAATTGCAAGATTTAATGCATTCTGCAGAACAAGTTGGTAAACATACTTTGCAATGTGGTTTTGACGCTGTCACTGGGTCTGTACTTAGAAGGCATGCTTGGCTTAAGGAACAAAACTTGCCTGATCATGTTAAAGCTAAATTACTGGAAGCTTCCTTAAACCAAGATCGCCTTTTTGGCAACAAAGCAGAAGTCGTCCTCAAAAGGATGGAGGAAAAAGCTAAATCTATGCAAACTGTTAAAAGATTTCCTACAAGTACAGCCTCCCAGATACAGTAGGCATTGGTCTTCAGAGAACTGGTCCATCCCAGTCCTTTCCAGGCCTTCTCAGTCCAATCCCAGGAACAGCAGACCACCCAGACTACAGTCTCAGGCTACGCACAGACCTAAGCATTGGGGGGCTCCCACTTCCAAAGCAGGGAGTAGTATTCCACCCCCTACGGAAAAATGGCACAATGACTTAACCTTAACCCTTCCAAGCCCTGCTCTACTGCCTGCTCCCTTAGGAGGAAAGCTCACCCTGCATGCAAAAACTGGGAACTCATTACCCAGGACAAATGGGTTTTGAACATAGTCTCCCAAGGATACAGATTCCACTTCCACACACTACCAACCCCAAGTGGTTGGCCAGACTTACCCCCATATCAATGAGCGGAGGCCCAACAGCAGGTTCTCTCTCTCTTCTCAGTATCAGGGCTATTCAACCTGTCCCAGCAGATCAAAGGGGACAAGGTTTTTATTCGACTTTTTCTGGTACCCAGAAAAGACAACTCCTGGCGTCCTATCCTGGACCTCTCTATTCTCAACATTTTTCTGGTAGTTCCAAAATTCAAAATGCTAACTCTTCAACAGCTTCTTCCTATGTTAGCCAAGGATGCCTGGCTGGCAACCCTAGACTTAAAGGAAGCTTACCTGCACATCCCAATAAGGGAATCTTGCAGGAAATACCTACGCTTCAGGGCAGGCTCCATGCACTATCAGTTCTCTGCACTTCCCTTTGGCTTATCTACTGCACCCAGGGTATTCACAAAGTGTCTAGCTCCAGCAATTGCATTTTGCAGGCAGAGAAATATTCAAATTTACCCATACTTGGATGGTTGTCTGATTCAGGCAGAAAGCCAGGACTTGCTATTACAACACCTGGCATTCGTAAAGAAACGTTTAACCTCTCTGGGGTACACCATCAAAAAAAAGAAATCTCACCTAGTACTCTGCCAACAGGTTGTATTCCTGGGAGCAAGCTTGAACGCAACTTCCCAGATGGCATTCCTCACTCCGAAGAAACAAGTTTATTTGACAACCTACTTCAAACTATTGGCCACAAAACCCCAGCTATCTGCAAGGAAAATACTGCAAACCCTGGGGTTCAGGGCCTCTTGCATTCTACTAATTCCATATGCAAAACTGCATATGAGGAAACTCCAATGGTATCTAAAAAGCCTGTGGTGTCAACATTCTCAGGACCTGGAGACAATGATTTCTTTCATTCCTCGTATGAAGACAGAGTTCTTTTGGTGGGCAGAGGCTTGCTACCACAACAAGGGACTCCCTTTCACTCTACCCCCTGCCGCCCAAACCCTAACAACAGACTATGCATGGGGGGGCTCACATGGCAGGGCAATGCATTGAGGGCAAATGGAACCCGAGACAGATGCACCTGCATGTCAATCAAAAAGAAATGTTAGCTGTACAGAATGCTCTGACAGCCTTCAAAGACCGTATTTTTCCAGGACAACTATTGGTAAAGACAGACAACACCACAGTTATGTGGTACATAAACAAGCAGGGGGGAACCCACTTGTACCCTCTCTGCAGATTGGCCATGACTCTGTGGAACACAGCCTTGAGTTGCCAGGTACACCTACAAGCTCAATTCCTGCCGTGCAAACTAAATTCACTGGCAGATGACTTAAGCAGAAGTCTCATTGACCCACACGAATGGAAACTAGAACCCAAAATATTCAACCTCTTGAACAAATGGGAGACTCCAGAGGTAGACCTGTTTACCTCCCCTCAGAACTACCAATTGAACAAATTCTGCACAAGAACTCCCCACAGTCAAGCTTGGAAAGTGGATGCCCTGTCCTTTACCTGGGAAAGCCTCTCAGTTTATGCCTTTCCCCCTCTGTCTCTCCTCTCGAAGGTTCTACTAAAGATCAAACAGGACAAGCCCAGGACAGTACTGATTGCACCAGACTGGCCACGCCAGCACTGGTACCCCCTCTTGCGCAGTGTGACTGCTGCACCTGCCTCAGACCCCTTCCCTGCTGTCCCAGCAGGTGGGACAGATTCTGCACCCTCAGCTTCAAACCCTGAACCTTGCAGCCTGGCTAATTCCTTGAGCTCTCCTCTAGCATCCCTTAGTAAGCAGATGAAAAGTGGGAAAAGGTATTGCTCCTGGAGCCAGGCCCAGGGGATGGACACAACGGTGCCCAGCTTACCTCCTATTCTACAGTACATAGCAGAAATGTTCCACAAGGGCCTATCCTTCTCGTCAGTTAAAATTCACGCCGCTGCCATTTCAGCACATTATAATACTGAACCCACCCCTCTTCTCTCACCCCTTACTAAAACAATTCCTTAGAGGGGCCAAAAATTTAAGACCCCCCCCCCCAGGAGAGCTCCCACTCCAGCCTCTGAGATCTTAACTTTGTATTGGAAAAACTCACTCTTCCCCCCTTTGAGCCAGCTGCAACAGCAGAGTTGAAATTCCTTTCTTGGACAACTGCCTTCCTTCTAGCCATCACTTCAGCAAGAAGAGTGTCTGAATTACAGGTCCTCATGGCAGTGGAACCCTTCATTATCTTCCATGCAGACAGAATTTCCCTCAGGACTAATCCTTCCTTTGTGCCCAAGGTGGTGTCTAGTGTGGCCTTAAATCAGTCCATTCATTTGCCTACTTTTTCCATAATCCACAAAACAAAGGTGAACGACTACTGCACTACCTGGATGTGCACAGACAACTTAGGTTTTACTTGGACAGGACTAAGCCTCTCAGAAAATCTGAACAGCTGCTAGTTGGCTTTGTTGCAGGGGCAGAGGGGAAGGCCATTTCAAAGCAAACCATCTCCAAATGGATAGCCCATTGCATTCATTTCTGCTACAAGCACCATGGAAAACCTACCACAGGGTATAAGATCACATTCCACCAGGGCTGCATCTACCACTGTGGCTTTTCGCAGAGGAGTCCCTACCAGGGACATCCTAGAAGCTGCTACCTGGAGCTCAGTACATACCTTCACCAAGCATTACCACATGCCTGTCTTTTCTAAATCCAGAGCTAGATTTGCCACTGCAGTCTTGCAGGGCTTAATAGCTGGCCCTAATGCTCTTTAACTTCCTCCTCCCTTCCTTAGCTTTGGGAATCAAACCAAATGTGATGACTGCAACAGTGAAACACGAAGAACATAGTACAGTTGTGTACACTTACCATAAATGTAGATGTCCGAGTGTATTCACTGTTGCAGTCCTGGTTACACTCCCTCCAGCCCCCTGACTTCTCTTGGCTCTACTTTTCCTTCTTGTTTGGTATATTTATTTTTTCTGGTGTGTTTGCTTTTTGATGGGGGTGTACCATACAGTATAATTGCTTCCTATTGTGGGGGCACCTGACATCTGGGGGGGAAAAAACTGATGTAATGGCATCGGCTGCATGTTTTATACCCCTGAAGACCTGACGTCAGGGAAGAAGAGACAGCATCTGATGCAGAAATCTGAAGACTCTTGTATTCAGGCTGGCTGAAGGCTACCTGCAGGCATATAACCCAAATGTGATGACTGCAACAGTGAATACACTCGAACATTTACATTTATGGTAAGTGTACACAACTGTACTTTTCTGGTGCTGCTCAGTTTGAAGATATGTAAAAACTCCATGAGGTTGGATCAAAGGATGCTTTATATGCCAAGCACAGATCGCCTCTCAACAACCTTAGGAGACTAAATATAGAGACAGGGCTCTAAGGCGATCTATATAGGACAGTATATTAATACCCTGGATTCTTTTAGTGAGGAACCGTGGTGTTCCATCTGTTGCTTATGCCTAGTCAGGTACATGCTGAAGGGGACATTGTACTCAATGATGGGTCTGTTAAAGGACGAGTAGAGTGGTACTGTAACTTACTTGGATGTCATACTCTTACTAATAAGTTGGACAGCATAGAATGATTTTCCTACTACCTTAGCTACATATTGGTCAAAGACAAGATTACGGCCTACATATGTTCCCATATCTCTAACTACCAGGTCAACTTTTGGAGGTGTCTTATAAATGGAGTAATTGCTTGGTTAGATGTTTTCCCAAAAGGCACTGTAATCCATTTCTTTGCAGTGAGTTTTAATCCGTGGCTTTGGCATCAGTCATTTGTCTGTGTTAGACTTAGTTATAGGATGATAGTGTCATGAGGGCAGTTTGATGGCTCCCCATTTGCAGTTATTGACATTAGCCTTGACCTCTAAGAAATAGATGCTAAATGGGAGTGGGTCAAGCATGGACCCCTGGATCCACTAGTGACCTGACTCTTGGTGGAGGTGGTCTCACCAATCCTTACTTCTTGGGGCCTGTGAGTCAGCTGGCAATCTAGCAAGCTGTATAGGGATTTAAGCCTAGTTCAGTGAGTTGGTCCACAGTACCCGAGTGTGGGGTATTGTGCTGAATGCCTTAGCCAGGCCTAGGTAGGCAGTATGCAGTGTTTTCCCATTATCCATTGCCTTGGTTACCTTTTGAAAGAAATCTACCAGGTTAAGTAGGCATAACCTTACTTTGACAAAACCAAAGTGAGATAGGTCTATTGTTTGTGGGTTGCCAGTGTCTTTGTTGATCATTTCCATGATAATTCGTTCCATGGCTTTGCATAATGGATTAGTCAGACTAATGAGTTTGTACTTTCCAAAGTCGATTTATGGTCCTCCCTCGTAAAGGGGGATTAACTGTTGCCGTCCTTCATTTGCTAGGTATGTAGCCTGGTTTAAGACTGTAGTTGAAAAAGTGACTCCTGACGGGTCATGTTTAAGGCTATGTAGGAGGCAACCTGTGATATTGTTGGGCTCCATTCAGGCTGTATTTTTAGCCTTAGTGAATGCCACTATGACCTTCTTCCTGCTGATAGGGGGTTATGCTGTTAGGAATTTCACAAGGGGTGGCAGCGGGAAAGTGGGTGGTAGAGAGTGAGCTGAACTTGTTGTCCAGCAGATTCGCTATGTCACTCTTCTCAGTGAAGGTGGTACCATTTACTACCAGTTCAGCACACTGTTGCATGGTACTTCTGAAGTTTTGGACACAGCTGTAGAAGGCCTTGTGGTTGTCTTTGACCTGAGAAGCTATCTTGACCTAGTAATTGACCTTATTGGATTTAGTTAGTCCTCTTAGTTTCCTGTATAGTTTTATTAGTGAGCTCTTTTCATTATGAGAGTTACTCTTTCTGACTGTTTTTCCTTTTTCTTTTTTATGAACCCTGTTAAGATTAGGATTCCAGCATGTTTGTTTTTGGGGGGTTGTTTTGGGCTTGCATCTGTTAGGTGCATCAGCCTCTATGCAGCCATTTAGATGTTTATAAAGTGTTTCTGTGAATAATTTTGCATAGGCAGCTGTGAATTCTGGTTTGGGTGGAGCATTGAATTTTGACAAACTGTCAATGGGATATAGTTTGCTTTAGAATAGATTCTGACAGGTTTTGCTGGGTTTTCCAAGTTGATTTTATTTCGAATGAGACCGCCTTGTGAGATTGAGACGTAGGTGGTGACCTGTAGGTTGCTTGAATGTGGTAATCGACTCTAAAGCAATATGCACATGGATAAACTCCAGGGCATCATCCTGTATAACCAACCCAGAGGTATATTTGTTGCTAGTGTAGGTCAAGACCCCTTCACCTTTAGTCCCAGTCTGTGCAGCTGATGGTCTAAATGTGTGGAAGGCATTGAAGCCTTGCACTGCTGGAGTACTTTCTGCGGCTTTAAACTGTGTCTTTATAATTGCACATATATGCTTATTCTCCAGAGTGAGGAGAGCTTTGTAGGGTATCAAGTTTCTTATTAGGGCATTCAGCAGTAACACCTTTAGGTTAATTTGGATTTTAATTTGCTCTGTCAGTAGGTTTATTACTTTGACATTGCCTAAAAAAGCTTCCAAGGGGGTGGATAGAATTTTAGCCAAAATCCAGAAGTCAAGAGGGGGAGAGGACAGGTGTAGGCCATCTTTGGCAAAGCAACATGTTATGTTGACCGTGTCTTCCCCAGCCTGACAGATATTGACTACCCCTGAACAGACAGCAGAAACTAAGCCTGACCGATATTGAATCCCCCCTGGATTAACATCAGAAACTAAGCCAGTTGTTAAAGTCAATCATTTTTTGTTCATACTGTGTCATCATCCTTGGTGAAGGTAGAATGCTGCTCAATACAAGGCACATACCAGCTCGAGTCATATAATTGAGAGAGCGAGATATGTCTCTGGTCATTTACACTCACATGGACTGTGATAGAATCATATTGGACCTGTGGTCCAATGTGTTGAGTGCAAGTGTAACATGGCGGTTCCTGGACCCAGATAACCAACTGACTATAATCATCTCCTTGTCCAGTGTGTTAAGTAAGGCATCTGTGTCATACAGTAGAGTCCCTGTAACAAGAGTCCTGGGTAAATTGTTTGCTTGCCTTATGGGCTTTGTTTAGAATACAATTCATTTTTATTACATGGCTGCCCAGTGTTGTAGGTTTTTATCATTTGGTTATGTGTCTGTATTTGTGGGTTGGTGTCTTACTAGACAGATCCCATGTAATAAGGAAGGTATGCGCACAAAGTACATGAACATTTACAGGTATTGCATGGGGAGATGCATGCTTATTTTTTCTCAGCTGCTGACATACTGATGCAGCAGGTCTCTTGGATGGTGAATGGGTTGTATGGTATGATGCTGACACTTTTCGGTTTTCTGCTCTGCATTTTATATTGGTCGGAAGTCAAGACCAGTAAAACATAGGATATCAGAACAGTTTAGTGATATCAAAAACCAGAGGAACACCAATGCACTGTATAAACACACAGAGTCTCACAGAACTGCAGTGTTTCATTTTAAGAAGCCACAGTGGTAGCGTTGTCGCCTCACAGCAAGAGGTTCTCCCATTCGATTCTCGGCTGGAGCGCCTTCTGTGTGGAGTCTGCATGTCCTCCCCACGGTCGAGTGGCATTCAAAAGACATGTGTGAATGGGCGTGCCTTCGTTGAAGGTTGGGCATCGAGCTGGCACCTCAGCACTGTAAAAATCTACTGCCAATCATTAGTGGACTGGAGTTCCGCTGTGGCGACCCCTAACCGAGAAAAGCCGAAAGAACAACAAAATAATTGATCAGATTTTAGGAATTAAATTTAATAAATCAGGTTGGCATGAGCTTTTTAATTCAAAAGAGAAAAAATGGATAATCAAATTGGGAGGGCTATTTGCATCCGGGTTACATGAACATCTCTAATTGGTTACACACAGGCTATACAGAGAATATATAAAGGAAGAGCTGTTTGTATATCATTACACTGATGAAGGCTATGTAAGTAACTAGCCAAAATCGGTCTGTTTATTCTTTTATATACTGTTGTGTCTGATTTAAGTACAATAATATTTGCTGCCACAGTCTGCTGGTCTATATTTTTGGATGTGCTTAAGGTATTTTGTGACCTTGCAGACGCCATACCTGCAGGGGACATATTTGGACTGGATTTGTTTTCTTCTCTGCTGTGGGCCTGTGGAGCAAAGGGGTTATTACCCTATTTATATTTTATTATTTTTTGCCTGGTGTGACCTAGAAGCTTATTTATAGGAGATGCATCCATTTCTTCATCGATTTACAGAGCTGGAGGGATTTTTATTACTGCTACACATATAAGATATGAGCAAACTGTGGACCGGCCTGGTTTTTAGTTACTCTTCTATTGAGACTAAACATCTCTTCAATCGGGGTGGACTGCACCTACGGAACACAGTGTATCTTTTTCTGTCTACTCGTTTGGGTGTTATAACTTTCTTGTAAGTACTTTGACTGTATATAACAACAGTAATGATTTGGTGTAGCCAGTGGTACAAACATTAGGTGGAAACTAGTCTGGAAACTTGCGGTACTCTTTCGAATATCTGTACTCAAGATACTGTGCATATGGGCTCGTATTATATATATAATATTATGGTCTTTTTTGTTTACATGCAAAACAATAACACCAACACCTTATTGAAGTAGGGCATGCTACACTTCCTAGGACTAGATTATTAAGTCATTGCATTGGGAAGAAGGTACATCGAATTTTGGTATTACATTAGTGTATTTTCAGAAACGGGAACTGGTTTTGTGATGAAAATTGCCTCTGGTAATATATTATAACAGCGGGGGCTGTCCTGGGACTTTTCTACTTCTATTAATGTATGCAAGTAAAAGCTCTTATTAATCGGACTGTGGCTCAGTGAAGAGTATTTCATTTCTATGGCAATGAACACTATGGACTAATATGAACTGGGAATAATATTCCCTACATGGTTTATTTACTGTTGATGAATCTTCATGTGAAATGTGATATGTGGTAAAGCTTTTATTTAGAAAATATAGGAATAAAGGCCTCTGGACACTTATAGCGGCTTATTGTTATCTAGTGTGATTGGAAACTGTTGGCCTCTTTTTTGCTCTGATTGTCAGGAATATTATTTACATCTACCATTTGTGGTTCCAATCTAAAGTTATATTCTGTTTAACACTATTTAACAGAATAGTTGAGTATACATATGAAACTTGAATGCATTGAACTAAACTAAACTAGGTACCATGTATGCTGGGACACATAAGTGGTATATATTTGGCCTTACAGAATCCAACACCATGTTTTTGAGCTCTAAACAGGGGATAAATACATACTGACAATAGGTATAACCAAGAATAAGGGGGTTAAATGACTGTGGTTTGTAATATGAAGGGGTATGTTTCCTTCTGATGCACCCATATGGTTCTGGGTTTAAAAATAACTTATCCAGGACACCTCTTAGCCTTCTTATAGGTAAATACACTACGTATACATACACCTAGTATATACAAACAATTTTGACATTATGTGTTGAATCCTATTCACCATATACACATTTCTTGAGTAAACAAGATATCTGAAGGAACTATCAGCTGGGACTATTGACCTTGGCTCTTATTGGTAATACCTATATACACATTTTCATGAGAGTCCTGCTTTCTGTATTTATCAATTTTTGCTATAACCTTTTGGCTCAATAAAATATCACTGGATTTAATAAATATGAATAATAGCATTGGTTAAATTAGATTCAAGGTTGGTATAAGCCCTCTTTAATTGGCTTTGCAGTGGACTCGGCACTGGATATGATAATTTGGACTCAGTGAGGCCGAATAGATCCAATACTGGTTCTGGCCAGTATCATTTTTATATGATATGGTATAATAGTTCCCATGGGGAAATAAGATATTTCAATAGAACATTATGGACTCAGCATATTTGATTGGCTAGGCTGATATTGTCCAAGAACGTATGCCAGGGGCTGATATTGTCCCATATAATAGTATATTTGGAGGCTCTGTTGAATCTCATTTTCCAGTTGTATTCATTATGGAAGTTTCAAATTTGCTATGGGGGCTTTCCTCTGATCGGGATGATTTGGCCTTTTTTGGTATAGGAACAGATAGAGACTCAGAAAGCGGGCCCACGATACTCAATGAGGAGGATATTTGTGAATCACTTTTTGTAAATTTGACTAAACATAATGAGGTCTCTCAGAAATAATGTACGGCACTATAAGCTATTTAAAGCTTATATGATTGAGGATTACACCAAGGGGTCTAAGAATTAAAACACAGCCAATGGTAAATAGCCCAGATGATGTCCTTCTGAAACAATGGAGGGAAGCACAACATAAAGCCACAATAAATTTTGTGGAAATCCTGGTTTGGATATCATGATAGGACTATAGATGCTGAGATCGTAGCCATTACCACATTATGTGAACAAATTAAGGAATATGAGGGACAACCCACATACACCTCCTGCCTCAAAAAGCTGAGTACCGAACTTATGACTTTAGAAATACAATTAAAAGAGAGGAAAAAGAAAAAAATATCTCCGGGACCTGGAAGATTATGAACGGGGGGACCCTTTTACCAGAGACAGGGATAAACATGTCCGTTTTTTATAACCATATAGAAATACTTCCAAAAGGCAGCATCCAAGATCTATACTTAAGAAATTCCCTACTTTTGGTACAGATACCTCAGGGGAAGATTCTTCCTCTAGGTTTGATATACACATACCAGCATCCACAGGCTCACCAGCACAGAAAAGAAGGAATTCCAGCATCCCTTTAGAACTAAACCAAAAAGGAGAGGGGGGGCATAAAACAGGAAAGGTAGAAAATATGAAGGGTCTGTTTCAGATGTATGTGCAGAAACAATAAATAAGAATGTGTTAAATATGTCATCTTACCCCCCTCTCCTCCTTGGAGGAAAATATTCTTAATAAAGGATTGTCATTCATACCTGGCTCTTTTGTGTCTGAAGAAAACTTTGCAAAGGATGCGATTGTTTTTTGTAGAATACTTAACCTAAAATTGTTTTTTCAGGATAAAGAATCTACGGACAAAGATTAACATTTCAGATATCACAAATCCACCTTTATCCCCCCTATGAATCATACTGTATTACTGTTTCAAAATTCCATTCTTAAAGACTTACATTTTCATTCCAATGATAGTCATGTTAGGGCTAATAATGTATCCAAGGAGGAGATGACCATTATTTCTAGCTTAGCGAACAACCATTATATAGTCATTCTGAGGGCAGACAAAGGAGGGACAGTGGTGATGCAAGATTGGAAGCAATATATGATCTGGAGGCCAATAAACAGCTGGCTGATAGTAGGTATTATGTACATCTCACATGTAACCCCACTATACACTTCAAGAAGCAGATTGATGAGTTTTTAT